>NW_027507788.1:107094557-107665480 GCF_037356315.1 Lithobates pipiens | reverse complement strand
CAGTGTATTTAAAGAAAGAATACATTTCTGCACTACTGATATAACCTCCTGAACTGAACTGCTTCTCAACACTTTCTTGTATAAATTATAGATAAAAAGCTATTAGTTTTATGCCTTGTGCTTTGCACCCACTACCGTGATTTGTTTTCAAAGAGTGTTAACTAGCCTTTAGATTTGTGAAGTCTCCGATTACTGCAGCTGTCAGTTGCTCTCTCTCTCGCTCAATCCTTTCTGAGTGACATGAAATCATATCCTACATGTACTACTTCCCATACCCACTGTGCTTTTTATAAATATGATCTGCAAGAGATCCTGGTGATGAGAGATGGACGCCCACACAGCGGGAGCAGGCTGCAACATTCATATGTGTGGTATACTTTAATATGCCAATTTTTAAACATGTTGAACATAATCTGACCTTTAGCACATATTTAGCAATTAAAGCCCAACTACTATTCTATAGAATGGGATTTAGAACTTCTGTCAAGACTTTCATGCAGTCTGTTCTCTAATTAAATTGAATTCTCATAACATGTGCAGAATTCCCTCATCGCCAGCTACGTCTCATGTCTTAACACAGAACAGCAAAGTCTACTTTACAGCCATCTTGTTGCAAAATAGGTATGAGAAACAAATATAAAAATACTGTAACTGCAGTTCTGTATTACAATCAATTTATTAAGTGTAGGTGTACCCTGCCTTTCTATATGGAAGCATCACCTTTTTTTTGGTTTAAGTTATTTTTATTAACTTTTGGACAGATTTTGGAAGTGCAAACACTTCTGTCAAGTTTATGGTGGCCTGTGGCATTGGGGGGGGGGGGGGGGGGGGGGGGGGTTCGATTGGGATTTTTCAGACAGCCGACAGAGAATATTAAAATACCACTTCTCAAAGGATTTTTCAGACAGCCGACAGAGAATATTAAAATACCACTTCTCAAAGTAAATTCAAAGTTCATATAAAATTAGTAGCAGTTTATTACATAAATGTAAAAAACCCATCTAGAATACACTACAGGCTCTCCTCACTTAAAGTGGAAGTAAACCCATCCATAAAACAGTTACCTTGTCGGCACGTGCCGAAAATGTAACACTCCCATTGGTTGTGCTCTCAACCAAACAGTAAAACCATCCAATGGCTGTTGTCATAACTGATCACGTGTGCAACATCATGGCAGTTGTAGATTAAACAGAGGTCAAGATGGCAGCTTCCTTGGCTGAAACCAATAGGAGGGTTTACTTGCACCTTTTAACCACTTAAGCCCCGGTCAATTTTGCAGGCCAAAGACCAGACCACTTTTTGGGATTCGGCACTGGGTTGCTTTAACTGACAATTGCGCGGTCGTGCGACGTGGCTCTGATGTGGACCTGGGGGGACCCCCACGCCGATTTTTTTCGTGCCGACCCCCACGCCGATTTTTTTCAGCGTTGGGGTTCCCCTTTAAGTCCATACCAGGTGACGGGGCCAGCGACACCTCCTTCGCTGGCCCCGGCTACCTGGAGACGCGCTCAAAATTAGCAGACTTTTCTCCGGGCGGGAAAAGTCCATTCATTTCAAAAGTACGGCGGACTGGCATACACACGGCCGGATTGTCGCTGAAATGCGAGTCGTACTTTTGGGTAAAAAAAGTCCACCGGAAGCTACACACGGGGGGATTGTCCGCCGGACTTTTCCACCGGATTGTTTGATCGTGTGTACATGGCATTAGGGTTCCTTCAGGTATCCTAAAGGGCATAAATTAAACGTCTAATTTCCTGACTACCTACCACATTTCTGGAGGCCCGAAGCACAGGAACAGTAGAAATACCCACAAAATTACCACATTTTGGAAAGCAAACACCACAAGGTATTTTTTTTAGTCTACGTTTTCACTACTGCAACCCCAGTCGCACAACTTTGATCCAACTTGCTACTCTCTGGATCAAAGTAGTGCAGGTACCTTTTCAAAGATGCTGATTTTAAAAGTTGCATAGATTAAAATGTGTGCCAATGAAATAAATGGGCTGTGACTTGTGATTAAACGTTATGTGTCCAGAGTCACACTAGTGGAAACATACACTTAAGAGGCATGGCGAGTCTTTTGAAGACAATTTTTTTGCCATATATTTTTGAAAAAATTTTTTTTTTTTTTTTTTAACAAAGTTCCAGGAGTGCATTTGTCCGCCGGGGGTAGCTGGGACAGGTGTATCGCAAAAACATGGCAGATGAGTCAGTTCAGGTGCAAGCAGAGACATGGTCAGCAAGCAGGCAAAAGATCGGTCCAGGAAACAGAAATGTGGTTAATAAACAGGCCAAGGTTGGTACAGACAATGATCAGGGGACACCAACTGGTGTGGCAGTGATTAGGGACAATATGACTGGTGCAGAGATAATCAAGGACAACATGGCCTGTGTGTCAGTGATTATAAACACTTAGTGGGGTGAATGTTTGTAAAACCACACTCTTCCCCCCCCCCCCCCATTCTTTTTTTAATCTTAAAGATTTTTAGCGGTGTTTAACCGCTCGGATTTGCGGCACATTTCAGCCACTAGCGGGGCGATTTTACCCCCGCTAGCGGCTGAGAAAGGGTTAAAACCACCCGCAATAGCGCCGTTTTGCCGGTGGTATAGCCATGCTGCTCCATTGATTTCAATAGGGAGCAGCGGTGGAGAAATGGTAAACACTGCTCCTTCACCGCTCCAAAGAAGATGCTGGCAGGACTTTTACTGATGCCCTGCCAGCGCAACGCTCCAGTGGGTTGAAATGGTTATACCAAGATCATGGTTGCAGCTGCAACCATGATCCTGGTATGAAAATTGTCAGCCAGCAATTGGCTTTCCTATAGATGTTACTGAGCAGCTCTACAGCCACTCGATCACTTCTACAGGGCATGGAAGGGGGCTCCAATTCCTGGGCTCTCCAACAGATCTTGGTTTGACTAGAGATAGTTTTAAGGGCAGAGGAGGGATCTGAGGTCTCAGACCTCAGATCTCTCACTAAAGGAGTACCTGTCACCACCCAACCACCCCTGATCACAAGGGACGTTGTTTATCCCTTGTGTTAGTAACAATGTTGATGGAAATAAAAAATTAATAATAATTTAAGGAGACAGTGTAAAAAATAAAAAATAAATAAAAAAGCCCCTTCCTCATTCTTTTCTACCCCGGACATACCCAATGCCCCTCTCCTACAAGACTCCCTGTCCCGCCTGGAGATAGAAAATTACTGTAGCTCTGAACATTTGGCTTCACTGACAAGCTACTACCCATTGTGACACCCATGATACAAACTCAAATCCCCCTACCCCTTAGTTTCCCCCTTCCATGCTATCCTGGACATCTTAGACCGGGGGTCTCACTACTCGCACTGCTGCTTGCTCTGCAGCGGATAATCGCCCCCCCCAGTTGCGGGAACCTTAACGGGCCCGCTGTTAATACAAAATATAAAGTTTGCTATTCAGCACAAGCATTGTTCCCTGGACTGTCCGGTCCATGCAGATAGCCCCCGGAATGTGTTTGGAGTACTGCTTGTCCGGGCAAGCCAGTTTTATAAGTTACTAAGGTTATACCGTTGGTTTAAAGGTTTGCAATTATTTTACGATGAGAAGAACTCCATTTTCTGGTATTTGAGGGATAACAAATTTTGTGTAAAGTGCACTGGGGCCCTATGGATGGCTATACCACCTGGTCTCTAGTGGTACATTAATGTATTATCCTGTCCTCGCTACCTTGACCACCCGGGCGATGTAGAGTGTCTCCTCCCATGTGGGGCAGACCGTGGCGGTCATGCGCTGGCTTGGGTTGTTGAGGACACTGATAGGCATTTATTCTTACAATGTTTACTCCGAAATGTATGGAATTAGAGCTAAACCAAAAAAGAAATACAGCCTTATAATACCTTAAAAAGGCACAGCGGGCAGACGTTATGGTCCTAGTGGAGACCCTCCTCACAGGCCAATTGTTAATGACACTTAAACCATGGGTGGGTTGGCTCTACCAGGCCCCTCATACTGCCAACTCCAGAGGAGTCGCAATATTAGTGGCCAAAGCAGTGCAATTCACTATTGACTCTTAGATCTGACCCTCAGGGTAGATTTCTATTTT
Source organism: Lithobates pipiens (assembly GCF_037356315.1). NCBI lineage: Eukaryota > Metazoa > Chordata > Amphibia > Anura > Ranidae > Lithobates > Lithobates pipiens. The sequence continues at coordinate 107,661,397 of NW_027507788.1, read as the reverse complement.
TACATGCTAAATTAAACAGTCTGGAGCTACTTTTGCTAGCAGTGTACATACCTCCCCCCTTTCGGTTTGATGTACTCACAAAAGGTCTCTCTTTCACGTCCCAATTTCCCACCATCCCTGCAATTTGGCTAGGGGATTTTAACAATGAGGCAGATAGGGAGTTGAACAGATTGACATTGACACCCTCCGGCAACCCCTCTCAATCACGCAAAAGATTTGGCAAATTCCTTACTGAACTGGCCCTGGTGGACACATGGAGACACTACCACCCCCAAAACAAGGCGTTTTCATGTTTCTCAGCAACACATAGCTCTATGTCACGAATAAACCTCATATTACTATCCCGTTCTCTTCTTCCAACACTCAGAGACGTAGGTTTTTGCCCCCGCATACTTTGACCATGCTACCTATTGGGCTGAGCTCAGACTTGACTCCCCCCCCCCCCACAACCTACACCTGGAAACTTAACCCCTTCTGGTTATCAGTAGTCCCTGAGAGAGGTAGGTTCCGAGTGAGATTTCTTTTTTCAAACCAATAGGTACAGAGCACCTTTTGAGGTAGTTTGGGATTCCTTTAAAGCCCATGCCCGTATGATACTAGCCCAACGTATTGCCAGGTACATAAAAACCTCCCCCTGTGCGATTAGGCAAGCAGAGCAATCCCTTGTGAATATTGAGAAGGAGCTCTCCAACAGCCCATCACCATCCACTGCTGATCAGTTAAAACTACAAGCCCGAGTGATGAATAGCCTTTGAAAAGGCGGAGAGGAAAATATTCTATAGCAGGCAGAGGATGTACTAGTGTGAGGAACAGGTGGGACGCCTCCTGGCCTATCTCACATGGACCACAGACCGCCAGTGGTGGTTTCTCTTCGACCCACTGGCAGGGAACGGGTTACTGACTCTTCTGAGGTGGCTGGGGAGTTCCTCTCCTTCGTCGCATCCCTGTACTCTTCTGCTGCTAGCAACCCCCGAGGGGAGGTGGTGACACTTCTAGCCGACATAGACTTGCCCATACTCACTCAATCACAGCTTGCTATGCTGGAGGACCCTATTTCCATTGAAGACATATCAGAGGCAATGTCTCACCTTAAGTCATCGAAAGCACCTGGGTCCGATGGTCCCCCCCTTGAATTCTACACAACATACAACGAAACCCTCATCACCAGACTACATTAGCTATTTACCTATATATTTAAAGTTCAGCTCTTTAACCAAATCCATGCGTGAGGCCCTTATAGTACTCATACCCAAACCTGGAAAAAATTCTGAACTCCCTGAATCTTACCGCTGAATATCCCTTCTCCAACTAGATATTAAAATGCCTAATCTTGGCTAAGATTCTGGCACTACGTTTTATCAAGGCGATTCTCACCCTGATCAGACCGGATTTATGCAAGCAAAAAACACTGCATACAATCTCCGTAGATTACACATGAATTTACAAGCCAAGCATAACCAGATGGGGTCCAGAGTCGTGGTGTCTCTTGACGCCGCAAAGGCATTTGACTCAGTCGAGTGTGAATACCTCTGGGAGTGCCTGGCGTGGTTTGGATTCGGGCCCAACTTTGTCAGATGGATCCGAACCCTCTACCAAAACCCTAGTGCCAAGGTACTGGTCAACAGGAGGGTCTCTAAAGCCTTCCACCTCTTTAGGGGTACGCGTCAGGGATGCCCCCTATCACCCTTATATGCCTTCGCACTGGAGCCCTTCGTGTCCTCCTTGCGTTCCCACCCGGGGATCAGGGGACTACAATGTGGGAGCTTGGTGGAGACCATATCTCTGTACACTGATGATATGCTGCTATATTTAGCAGATTCCGGTCCCTCCCTACAGACAGCACTAGATACAATACCAACATTCGGCAAATATCCAGGTTTAAAGGTAAATTGGAACAAATCCCAGGTCCTCCCTATTGATATAGCCCCCCCCCCCCCCCCACAAAAATTCAAGCCTCCCATCCCCTTATCCGGGTTAACTCCATGAAGTATCAAGGCATAGTCATTACCCGCTCCCCTGAAGATTTTGTTAAATTGAATATAGAACCCCTGATGGCGACTCTGAAAACCAATACACAGACATGGGCCAGACTACCCTTAGGTGTAATGGGCCGTATAAACCCAATAAATGATTTTACTCCCCCAGTTCCTATACATACTATGGCGTGCTCCGATCTACCTACTCCTCAAAATTTTTAAAATCCATTGAAGCTATCCTTAACGTCTTTGTGAGGGGTGCAAATCGACAAACTGTCGGGGCAAGTGATGAAGAATCCCACAGAATTAGGGGGCACAGCACTACCCAACTTTAACCTATATTATTTAGCAGCGCAATTATCCCACTTCTATTAGACAAATATGATAAAAGATCGCTACCTGGCCCTAGTGTGCTCCCCCTACACTCGCGCACACACCCATCCCTTCCAAATTCTATTTAGAGACCCAGCAGACCCTTGGGTGTTAGGAAATTGTAACGCCCTCCAGGCTCAATTTCACCAAACCCCTCCAAATCTAGAACATATGGACATTCTGAGTATAATAATAGGACAGGACTCTTCAAAACATATCTCAGAGTTCTACAACTACCTCATCCAGCCTATGGCAGTAACACTCAACTACAGATTAAAAGATAGATGGGCTGGGGACATGGGGGAGATGGAGGATGACAAATGGGAGGAGGCGCTGGACATCCAATAAAAGTCTCCACTAGGCTTTCGAACCTTCTCACACAACGCTGCATCATACATAGAGCTTATCTAACCCCCCTTTGACCAAATACGGACCAAACTATAACCCACTCTGCCCTAGATGTGACAGTCCTTCCAGTAAATTTATAAATGATGAGATGGGGTCCCACCTGACGTTGTGCCCCAAACAATGCTTACTGGGAGTGTTCCCAGACTCTGACAAGTTCCACATTATTTTCTTGAAAGAATCCCTATTCACAGCTAGATTACTTATAGCAAGAAAATGGTTGAGGGCTTCACCTCCAACAACAAAAAATTGTTTAGCGCTATTCTGCAATAATAAAATATAAATATGTGTAAATCATGAATATAAAAATATCAAAACATATACAACATATGAAGTTTAAATCATATATAGTGTGTAAACCAAAAAAAAAAAAATCTATATTAATTTGTAGTGACTAGTCCATAACCACTTTAGGGCTGCAACTAACAATTATTTTCATAATCGATTAATCGGCCGATTATTTTTTCGATCGGATTTAAAAAAAAAACTGAAAAAAGGGTTGAAATATAATATATATATATATATATATATATATATATATATATATATATATATATATATATAAAACACACACACACACACACACACGTGTCCCACCCCAGTATAGATGACACATTACTCCCCTCTCACATGGTGTCACTGCCCCACCTCCTCTCAGTGCTCTCTCCCCCCCCCCCCCCCCCCCCTCCGGTGTCTCTGGTTTTCTCACCCCTTCCTGGTGACAGCGGCTCCTCCTCGGTGTGCTGGGGTGGTGTGGGGCGGAGTCTCAGTCCGGACCCGCCACACGTGACTCGGCCGATTCCTCCAAATGGAGCGAAGGGCACCCCGAAGCCGGGAGATGGATGCACGCATGTGCAGAGTACAACCTCCAATCACGGCAGCGCTGGAAAGCGGCCTGGCGAGGGCTTAACGCTCCTGCGCTCTGCGGCGGGTCTATCGGAAGGCTGCTGGGTAGAGGGGGGAGGAGGAGCCGAAAGCAGTGCAGGTGCGTTGCTGGCGGGACATCAGCTGGGTGGAGAATGCAAGCAGGCGTAGCTGCGTGGTCATGGACGTGGTGCATGCGTAGGACACAGGAGGATACACAGCATTCTAACGGACAGGCAGGGGGGGGAAGGTGCAGACTAGGGGTGCAACGGATCAAAAAAACTCACGGGTCGGATCGTTCCTCACATCAGAGTCATGGATCGGATCAATTTTCGGATCAGCAAAAAAAAATAACACTATCCCCGCCCCCAACAGCCACATTGTTTATTTAAATAAAAGGTATAACACTATCTCCCCCCCCCCCCCCAATAAAATGCAGCTTATTACAAGCATAAAAACAGTCAGCATATCACTGACAATTTGCGCCAAGCTCACCACCGATCAAAAGTTCCTCCAAACAGACCGCTGTGATGAGTCCCAGGATGCCTATTGGCGCAAATCGTCAGTGATATGCTATGTTTTTATGCTTGTCATAAGCTGCATTTTATTGGGGGGGGGGGGTGGGGGGGGGAGAGATAGTGTTGTACCTTTTATTTAAATCAACAATGTGGCTGTGCCGAGCAAGTGGAAAGGCTTAGATAGGATTAGATAATAACTAACTACTATCTAATAGATAGTAGTTAGTTATTAGGTTAGATTAGGTAATAAATGTAGTGGTACCTGCATAAAAAGTTTTGAATGAGGGCAGGCAAGGCATCCAGCGTGACTCCTCCAGAATTCCTTCACTCGGGCTGACACAGGCTGAACGCCGCGCTGGGGGCGACGTCAGCGCACAGCTCGCCGCTGCCGGGTGTACCAAGATGGCCGCCAGCTCCGGAGCTAGGCCGAAGCCGCGGCCTTTCCTAAGGCTGCGGCCCGCTCCGCAGATCGCATGTGCGGACCAACTAATAGATAATGAAAATCGTTGACAACGATTTTCATTATCGAATATTATCGATACTATCGATTAATCGTTTCAGCCCTAAACCACTTCCCCGAGTGGACGTCCCTTTCACCTCCAACAATTCAGGAATGGATATCCGCCATTAAAAATGTCTTACCCTATAAAAAAGAAATCTATGCCCATAGGGGCTGCCCAGCCAAATATGGGAAAATGTGGGACTCCTGGCTAGGCAATGCAGCCACGTGCAATGACACAACTGAACGCCCGCCCCCCCAAAACTGAATATGTAACCTAATGTGCATGCTCCATCTACGATACACCCAACAGATGGGCTACTTTGCATATGGGTCTAATTACTGTACATGTGTAGTGCATTAAGGAATGTATATGTCTCCTTGAATGTGTTATACAGCTTTATTTCTATATTACCTCACTGACTGATTCCCATAATCATGCTCTGTAAATGTGAAGTCTTCTCAAATAAACATCCACTTTTTTTTTTTTTCAATCCTCTCTTTGTAAAAAAAAAACAAAAAAAAAAAAAACATAATTCTAGCGCCAGACCTCAAGTATCCAAGTAGTATTTTAAGCGGACTATAAAACTAGTAACCTGCAAAGGCCTTCAAAGTGATGCCTATAGATAATTTAATGTATCAGTTTGTCACCATTGCACAGGCGTGTGCAATTTACAAGCGTATTTTATATATTTTAGCCCGAAAATTGGATATTATATTGTGTGTGTGTGCACTGAAAAGGTGCATTTTAAAAATGGCTGCACAAATATCATGCAACAATTTTATTTTGTTCTTCAGGGTCTCAAATAAATTAGAAAAAAAAAAAAAAAAAAAAAAAAAAAAAAAGAGAAGGAGGTTTGCAGTTATAAGTAATTTTCTAATGAAAATAAAATGCAGATTTTAACATGTATCTGAGAAATGTCAGAACTGGCCAAGGCAGCAAGTGGTTAGAAACCAGGAACAGGCGATTACATACATGGAAACCCTGCCTTCCCTTATTCACAAAGCTGAGCCTACTAGAGGTCCAGGCTTTACCCGTCACTGTGGACATACTCTAGATCAGAAAGGGTCTTCAGAGTCTGGAAACCACAGAAACGGACCATGACCCTGGCCCTATAGCATCCAGCAGCTATCAACACACATTGCGACAAGGTAATCAATCAATGCAGGATCCCATTAAGACAGGTCAGGGTGGAGTCCCCCAGGTTCACACCAAGAGTAACCTTGGAAACTGCAAGATAGCCCAGGGTAATAAGCAGTCAGATCTTGATAGAAGCTTAAGGGAGAAAAAAAAAATATATATATATATATATATATATATATATATATATATATATATATATATATATATATATATATATATATATATAAATATATAATTATATATATTTTTTTTTTTTTTTTTTTAAAGAAAACTATTTCTCTACAGGAGAACAGGGCCATCACTGAGCCTAGGTTCACACTGACAACGGGAATGAAATTGTGCTAGTTAAGCTGATCGCACCCTGAAGTCGCCAAAAGTAGCACAGAAACTTTTGGGAATCGGTGCAGTGTCGCAAAAGCAGCGTCACACCGATTCCGATGGTGCCATTGCCGGCAATAGCAGATTTGGCATGCAATTTGACATGTCAAATCGCTGAAATGTGAACGAGGGCTTAAAGGACACTGGCAAAAAATTGGAGTCTCCCAAGAGGGCAGTGTTAAATGAGTATGTTCCAAAGGCTGCCCTAGCAAGTTTTTTTTTCCCCAGTGTCCAGTCACCAGATGATAGAATGCATATAACACATGGTTTGGGTACAGGTCCTGTACCATTGAGTCAAACATTTTAGCAAACACTGGAACAAGTGCATTAAAAAAGGAAAAAAAAAACAAAAAAAAACAGGGATGAACAGATAAACATTTAAAACGATTTAGATCAACTGCAATACTATAAAATATTATCATGCAAACCCTGTGCAAAAAAACCATAGGAGCTGCAGCACACTGCAGGACTTCTTATGAAAGCATCTTATCTTGTCATTTCTTCTGCGTATCAAAAAGGAAACAGTAATTTTTCAAACTTACTTTATAGACCGCTGCATCTTCAAACAGTAAAAAAATGAAAAACTCTTGAATCCAGAGATCCCTGTTAACGACAAAAAAAAAAAAAAAAAGTGAGGGAAAAAAAAAAAAAAAAAAAAACACAACAACCTTTACGTTAGTTACTTAAGTTATATGCAGCACATCATTACAACACAGTGTTCAAGATGAGGTTGTTTTATCAAGCGCTTGTTGAAGTCTATAACCATCTAATATATTAGTTCTCAAGGTTTGGTACATGTTCTAATTCTAAGTGGTACACTGCAGAGCATGTTTATCAGGAAGTCGTCCTGGAACGTGAAATGCATAGAAGCTAGCTCTGACATGCACGCTACGTCACTTCTGCTGGGGGGGGGGGTTGCCTAATGCATAGCATACAACGCTGTCTGAATGGACTTCCACCGCACTAGGTGTTTTTGATATATTGATGCACTCCTCAGCTGAAAATATTGTTAAGTGACTTTTTTTTAACAACAAAATGATACTACGCTATATCTGCCTTCCCTGGCTCCTTCTGGTGGAACATGATTTTCAGATGTGGGAGATTGGAGCAGAGGATAGATAAAGATTTGATCTGGCTGTTACCGGGCTCATTCGACCAAGTTCACCAAACATGTGAGCAATTGGTTGGAAAAAGATTGTTGAATGGTTACCAGGATTCGAGGAGGTACTTCATGTCTTATGGTCACTTGCTGGCCAGGGCCATCTGGTGAGTGCAATTTGTCACTTTGGGTGAAAAGTCACAAATATTATTTGGAATACGGATTTTATTTCTCACATGGTGTTGGAGTGGAATCCTCTAGAAAAAAAATTTTGTAGCCGTTTTGAACTTTTCATGATATATTTGTTTGAGCAATCATAAATATATTATTTTTTCTGAGACATAACCTCAGTGAAATTAATAATAAAAAATGACTGCAAGCATCATCTGTATGTTATTATAATTTATATTTAAAGTATTTGTAATTTATGTATAATTCTAATTGTAGGTCACGGCCGGCTTTCCACAGACAGCATGGTGGTGCTGGGAACCTGAAGACCATCAAAGAAGCAGCCCAGGTGAGGACAGCACAGGATCCCTGGACAGGTAAGTGCAGTTTTATTATTGTCGCTACAATATTTGTAGCTGCTGACTTACCGATAACTATTTCCATGAATCTTCAAGGACAGCTATTTTAGAGATAATTAGCTCTGCCCTCTACGGGAAGCACAAATCAGACACAAGTTAAATGGTACCTTCCTGGCCTCTGACCCTCAGTTGTTTGAAGATCAAGTAAACCTCCACCAAGTGCATCAGGCAAAGGAATAAACAAACAATCTCACAAAAAATAAAAATAAATAAAAATAAAAAACACCATAACCAGGTTAAATAAGGAAACAAACCAGTGACTAAAGAGTAGGGTGGTAATATAGATGATGTCCTGAAAGATTTATTGCAAGTCTAATGGGGGTTCTCCCCCCTTCTTCCAGGACAGCTACTTGAGAGGATAAGCAAGATTCTATACCTTAGGAAGGGACGACAGCCTGAAGCACTTTCCTTGCAAAAGCAGAGGTCCTGGCTGGAGAGCATCTGGACTCTATAACACTTGATCAGTGCATGAGAGGAGGACCAGTCAGCAGTTTTGGATACATCTTCCCACAATGCGGCCAAAGATCTAGTAGAGTGAGCTCTAACTCTGGTAGGTGGGGTCTGACCTGACAACCTGTATGGTTCACAAAAAGCTTCTCTAATCCCATCTGTCAATAGAATCCTTGGATGCATTGGTTCACTTTTTGGGGCCACTAAATGAAATTAGGAGTTGTGAGGATTTCCTAAATGCACTAGTCACTTCTAAACAATGTGGCAGACATCTTTTCACATCCAAAACAACTAAATCTTTGCTCCGCCGAATTCCTGGGGGAGGAACAAAAATTACAGTAATACCTTGGATTGTGAGCATAATTCCTTCCGGAAACATGCTTGTAATCCAAAGCACTCATATCAAAAGCAAAATGACCCCATAGGAAATAATGGAAACTCAGATGATTCGTTCCAAAACTATTGATAAGTCCTTCAGTTTAACATTCATATAAAAAGATTATAGCAATGTGATCAGTTGTATAACCATAAAATGTCCATCCACAAATGGCAGGCTCCACAAGGCAATTAGAAGAAAAATCCAGCAGGAGCTACAGAGTATAAAAGAGAAGAGAAGTGCCTCCAAGTGTAGCAATATAGTTACATTTAATGAAGGTACAACGTTTAGCAACTCACGTGGTTGATGATTAACCACTTAATAACCGCCCTATAGCCGAATGACGGCTACAGGGCGGTTTCTTAACTCTGGGAGGCCGTCATATGACGTCCTCCCAGAATTCCGCTGTCGCGCGCCCCCTGGGGCGCACACTCGAGAGCATCCGTGACCGCCGGGTCCATAGGACCCGGCGCATCACGGATCACGGTAAACGGCCGCTCATAGCGGCCGTTTACCACGTGATCGCTCCGTCAAATGACGGAGTGATCACTTGTAAACAAACCGGCGTCATGTTATGACGCCGGTTCCTCCCTCCCCCTCTCTGTACCGATCGGAACAGCGGAGGGGGAAGAGATCGGTGTCAGCAGCGATGTGGGCTGCATCTGCAGTGCCCACATCGCTGCTCACCGAAAATTAACCCCTCAATTCCCTGCAAATACTCTGCAATACCTTGCCATTACTGTGCAATACCCGCCAATACCCTGCAACACCCTGCAACACCCTGCAACACCCTGCAACACCCTCCAATATCCTGCAATACTCTGCAACGCCATACTCTGAGATACCCAGCCATAGTCGGTGACACCCTGCAATACCCAGCCATAGACACCCCCCCCCCCCTCCGGTGCTTCTACCGACTCGCCAATACGATCAAATCCAGAATTTTTTTTTTTTCAGGCTTCCCAGCTTAGAGATGAGATGCGGGGTCTTATTGACCCCATATCTCACTGTAAAGAGGACCTGTCATGCCATATTCCTATTACAAGGGATGTTTACATTCCTTGTAATAGGAATAAAAGTGATCAAAAAATTAATTTTTGGGGAAAAAAAAAATGTCAAACTAAAATAAATAAAGTAAAATGAACAATACATTTTTTTATTTTTTTTTAAAGCGCCCCTGTCCCCATGTGCTCGCATGCAGAAGCGAACGCATACGTAAGTCCCGCCCACATATGAAAACGGTGTTCAAACCACACATGTGAGGTATCGCTGCGAACGTTAGAGCGAGAGCAATAATTCTAGCCCTAGACCTCCTCTGCAACTCAAAACATATAACCAGTAAAAAAAAAAAAAATATTAAATCGTCGCCTATGGGGATTTTTAAGTAGCGACGTTTGCCGCCATTCCACGAGCCTGTGCAATTTTGAAGAGTGACATGTTAGGTATCGATTTATTCGGTGTAACTTCATCTTTCACATTATGTAAAAATTGGGCTAACTTTACTGTGTTTTTTTTTTTTTAAGCACAAAACTGTTTATTTTTCCAAAAAAAAGCATTCGAAAAATTGCTGCGAAAATACTGTGCGAGATAAAAAGTTGCAACGACCACCATTGTATTCTCCAGAGTGTTTGCTAAAAAAACATATATAATGTTTTGGGATTCGATGTAACTTTCTAGCAAATGATGATTTTTACATGTAGGAGAGAAATGTCAGAATTGTCCTGGGTGCTCCAGAACGCCTGATGGCGCTCCATGCATGTTGGGCCTCTATGTGGCCACACTGTGTAAAAGTCTCACACATGTGGTATCGCCGTACTCGGTAATAATAGCAGAATGTGTTTTGGGGTGTAATTTGTGGTATGCATATGCTGTGTGAGAAAAACTGATAATATGACAATTTTGTGAAAAAAAATAAAAATAAATAAAAGTAAAAAAAAATCTTGATTTTGCAAAGAATTGTGGGAAAAAAATGACAACTTCAAAAAACTCATCATGCCCCTTACTAAATACCTTGGAATGTCTTCTTTCCAAAAAGGGGTCATTTGGGGGGTATTTGTACTTTTCTGGGATGTTAGGGTCTCAAGAACTGAAATAGGCCATCAGTACTTCAGGTGTGATCAATTTTCAGATATTGGCACCATAGCTTGTGGACTCTATAACTTTCACAAAGACCAAATAATATCCACCAATTTGTACTTATTTTTACCAAAGATATGTAGTGGTATAAATTTTGGCCAAAATTTATGAAGAAAAAATTACTAATCTGCTAAATTTTATAACAGAAATGAAAAAAAAATCATTTTTTTTACAGAATTTTCTGTATTTTTTCTTTTATAGCACAAAAAATAAAAAACCCAGCGGTGATTAAATACCACCAAAAGAAAGCTCCATTTGTGTGAAAAAAAGGACAAAAATTTCATATAGGTCCAGTGTTGCATGACTGAGTAATTGTCATTGAAAATGTGAGAGCACCGAAAGCTGAAAATTGGTCTGGTTATTAAGGGTGTTTAAGTGCCCAGTGGTCAAGTGGTTAAGAGAGGCACATCTAAGTATGCAAGCATCCAGGATAAAGCTGTCCACATAGATCAGGGGTGCCCAACCAATGGCCCGCGGAGCCCTCTGATGTGGCCCGCGACCTTCTGTGGGATGGCAGATTGGCAAGCCCAGATCATGGGTTGCAGACCCGCTATCCCTGAGCGTCTGTGTTGATAATGAAGCCGGCAAAGCAAGCAGATTTGGAGTAGAGCTGTATAAGCTGATGCTTCCTGTATAGCGCCGTCTCTTGCCACAGGCGGAGTGATACCAAATGCACTCTGCCAGGGACAGCAACAGCAGGAGATCCCTGAATGGAAGACTTATTAAAGGTCAGTTTAATACTAAAATTGCAGTGTATACATGGGCTTATCTGCGCAGTGGTTACCGGGCTGCTTTCAAAATGATCTGCAGATGCAGTGCACCTTCAGGTTACCTCCACGGAGGCATAGACTTCTGTTATTACCTGCGGGTTTGGTGAGCTTTCATAAAGTGCACCACACCTGCAGGATATAATAGAAGTCTATGGCAAAGTGTGGCTAACCCGCAGGAAAGACACAGGTGCACTGCACTGGTGTGAAAGGCCCTCTTCACACGGTCCACCTCAAATCGGACCCTCCATTCACCTTTATGAAAAGGCAGATTTAAACAGGATTTGTGTCCTTTTACACCCGCCTACCTCCTGATTCTCAATTAAAAAAAGAAAAGGGGATCAATCCCCTTCTGTCAGGGCAGATCGGAGGACCCATAGAGTAGAGTGGGCTGTGTCCGTGTCCGCTCTGCACGGACCTGTCATCCGCCTGCTCTGCTCATTATGACCCACGACCAGTTACCAAGTCGCTTAAGTGTCCCTCGTGCTTCAAAAGGTTGGGCACCCCTGACATAGATCATCCACCGCAGCGCCAGATCTCACGGCTGTCAGTTTGCAATTGTGACCGGAAAGATTACCCTGTAGTAGAGCAATCTTAAAGCACTTGTGGAGCTCAGCATGGAAGGAATGACATAGATGGAAGTGCAGAGGATGGTCTATGTGGACAGCTTTACCCCGGATGCCTGCATACTTAGATGTGCCTCTTAATCATCAACCATGTAAGTTGCTAAAATGTTGTAGCTTCATTAAATGTTGCTACACTTAGGAGGCGCCTCTTTTTTGTTATACTCAGTTGTGACATGATGTTATTCTTATATCAGGACATCACTTGTTTATCAAGTCAATGTTTATAAAACAAAAATTGCAGCTCTTGCAAAACACCCTCAAAACAAAGGTTATACTGCATTTCCTGGGATCTGTAAAAATTGGACAAGACTTTGGGCAAGTACAAATGATCGGGACTTATTACAACCCTGGTCTTCTAAACTTCGTAGGAAAGGATCTTTACAAGAGAGGGACTCTAAATAAGAAATCATTCCCCTTAAGTTATGGCCAAAAGAAAGACCATCTTTAAAGCAATTAAATTTAAAGAGGCCTCATGTATTGGCTCAAAGGGAGCTCTGGTAAGAGCATTCAATACTAAAATACAGATCGGGGGGGGAACTTGTTTAACAAATCTAGGTGTACGTCTAGCCGAGAGGAATCTTTTAATCAAAGGCTCCTCAGCTAGCCTTCTTTCCGTGAACAGAGACAGAACAGAAACTTGAACTCTATGCTGACAGCAAGCCCCTTTTCCACCCCCTTCTATAAAAATTCCAGAATATAGTGGGACAGAAAAAAAATCCATCCAAGCACTTTTTTGCCTGGTCACAAAAGTGTTCCCAACTTTAACATAAATTTCCCTTGTGACTGATTTACGGCTGTCTAGAATAGTCTCAACAACTCCAACTGAACATCCTTTTAACTGTAGGACGTGCCGCTCAGCCTCCAGGCTGTCAAACATTAAGTCCAAGGGATTGGATGGAGTACTGGCCCATGATGGAGAAGATCTCTTCTCTCTGGCAGGGGACGGGGGGAGCTCTACTGAAAGTGTTCTCAGTGCGGAGAACCAGCACCTTCTGGACCAACAAAGGGCAAATCAGAAATTCCTTTGCTTGTTCCTTCACAATCTTTCAGACTACCAGATACAATGGTGGAAAGGCATAGGCTAGGGAGAAATTGAATGGGAAAGAGCGCATCTGTCCTTAAAAATTCCTTCTCCGTTTCCAGGGTGAAATAGGCTGGATGCAGAAAAAAGATCCACTTTGGGAGCCTCCACCTTAAAATGATCTCCTGGAAGGTTTCTTGGTTCAGCTCCCAACCACTGCAGCTGATACTCACTCTGCTCAGATAATCTGCCAGAACGTTTGTTGTCCCACTGATGTGGACTGCCCCGATTGAAGAAACAGTTATCCACCATTAGAAAACTGAGCGAGTACCCCCCCACCCCCCACTTTTTGAGATAAGCTACAGTTGTGGCATTGTCCAAAAAGACCAACAGGTCCCTCAAACCCTCAAATGGAACCTTGCTTCAAGAGCGACTAAAGCCTTCCCTACCACTAAAAGCTCTCTGAAGTTTGAAGACTGGGCTGCCTCCCCTGTGCGCCAGGCTCCCTGAGCCCGCCAGTCCTCTGAGTGACCACCCCAACCCCATAGGCTGGCATCTGTGGCAATCTTAACCACTTCCCGACCAGCGCACGACGATGTACGTCGACAGAATGGCACGGGCAGGCATATTGGCGTACAGGTACGTCCAATATTCGATGCCGCCCTGCCATTCGATGCCGCGCTGGTCAGGACCCCCGTGAGTCCGGTCGCGGGACCCGCGGACTCAATCGCTGCGGGCATCCCCGCGATCGTCTCACGGAGCGGCCGAATGGAGGAAATGCTGTGTAAACAACATTTTTCCATTCTGCCTAGCAACTAGTGACGCTGATCTCTGCTCCATGTGATTGGAGCAGAGATCAGTGTACACTAAATGAAAGCCCAACCCCCCCACAGTTAGTAACACACCCCTAGGAACACTTAACCCCTACACTGCCACCCACTGGTTAACCCTTTCACTGCCAGTGTCATTTACACAGGAATCACTGCATTTATATAGCAGTGATTACTGTATAAATGACAATGGTCCCAAAAATGTGTCAAAAATGTCCGATGGGTCCCCCACAATGTCGCAGTCACAATAAAAAAAATCGCAGATCGCCGCCATTACTAGTAAAAAAAAATAATAATAAAAAATTATTAATAAAAATGCTATAAAACTATCCCTATTTTGTAAATGCTATAACTTTTGCGCAAACCAATCAATAATCGCCTATTGCGATTTTTTTACCAAAAATATGTAGAAGAATACTTATCGGCCTAAACTGAGGGAAAAAAATGTTTTTTTTATATATTTTTGGGGGATATTTATTATAACAAAAAGTAAAAAATAATGCGTTTTTTTCAAAATTGTCGCTCTATTTTTGTTTATAGTGCAAAAAATAAAAACCGCAGGGGTGATCAAATACCACCAAAAGAAAGCGCTATTTGTGGGAAAAAAAGGACGTCAATTTTGTTTGGGAGCCACGTCGCTCGACCGTGCAATTGTCAGTTAAAGCGACGCAGTGCCGAATCGCAAAAAGTGGTCTGGTCTTTGACCAGCAAATTGGTCCGGTCTGAAAGTGGTTAAATCAGGGAATGCTGAGCCCAGTCCTTCCCTCCCTGCGGACTTTCCAGCTGCTCCCACCAGAACAGATTGAGAGATGGGAAGATGTAGGACTTGATTCAATGTGCTTTTTTTGCGATCCCAATGAAGCAGAAGAAACACCTGAAGGGACCTGGAATGCAATTGGGCCCAGGGCACTCCCATGATTGCTGCAGTCCTCAAGCCTAATAACTGCATAATTTGACTAAGGGAGGCCTGGGGGAGTAACCTGAAACTACCGCACGGAGAGAAAGATCTTTGAGATTTTCTCCCCTGGAAGAAAAATCTTTTGGGTGACTGAGTATCATGTAACCCAAACAGAGATGACTCTGGGAGAGAACCAGAGAAGACTTCTGCAGATTGACTTTCCAGCCCAATTTTTAAAAAGTCTGCAGAACCAACTAAAGATCCTGACCAAACGTTTTCTCTTTCTCCCGGGCAAAGATCAAAAAGTTGTCCAAGCAGGGGACGATTGAGATCTTTTGTAACCAAAAAAGGCCATGACTTCAGGCAAGATTCCAAAAGGAAGGGTCCTGAACTTCCAATGACGCAGACCGTTCTCCGTGAGGATCGCAAACCTCAAGAATCTTTGATGGTTCTGGCATATTGGTACATGAAGGTAAGCATCCTGAAGATCCAGGGTTATCATGAACACTTCTGGTAACAATAGATCCCTGAGAGAACAAATGCTTTCCATCCGGGAACGCCTGCAAATTAAGAATCTGTTCAGGGCGTTTAGATTGATGACCATGAAACCTTCCAGATGCCTTCTTCACCAGGAAAACATGAGAATATAACCCTTGGAACTTCCTAGCCTCCGAAACAGGATAAATGATCCAGGTTCTCAAAGAGAAATCAGGTCCAACATGCCCTGCCTTCTCTCTTGGTCTCTGGGCAGCTGATTGAGAAAAAACCTCTGGGGAGTCTGAAATCCAACCCATAACCTTCTTTTATGATCTTGAGGATAAAAAGGACTCTTTGTGATCTCACCCCATTCTCTGACTAAATGAGTCAGCCTTCCTCTTACCCCTGACCTGGTGTCACTGGGAGTTCTTGGCCAGGGCTGAAGGAGCAAAGAGTGTCCCTTTAGCTTTGTCCTTGTTAAATTACCACCTTTTCCTTGCCTGCTGACCACCTGCCTTGAAATAAGCTTTGTTTTGAAAGCTACAAAAAGGCCTTTTACTTTGGGTCTTAAGCCCCATACACACGGTCAGATTTTCTGCTGATTTTTGTCTTGAGATTTACTAAAACCATATAATATAAGGTCAAACCTTACTTTCAATGTATATGCAATCAGGCAGGCCCTTGCACTACATTTTTTTGGTAAATCTGAAGACAAAAATCAGCAGAAAGTCTGATAGTGTGTATGGGGCTTTAGTCTTTCAAGACGGAAAATGCTTACTCTTTTTCTGAAGAACGAGTTAGAACTTCCTCTAAGGCAGAACCAAATAAAATTTTGCCCTCAAAAGGAAAACCACAAAGCTTATTCTTGGGAGGTCAGAGCCCCCTCCCAGGATTTTAACCAGATTGCTCGTCTAGAGCAATTGATAATTGCCAACATTTTGGACACTGACTTAGCTGAATTTGCCACTGTGTCTGCCAGAAAGGCCTCTAACTTGGCAATCGGGGGGAGAGACTCCCTGCCCTCCTCCACTGGCGTGTTGGAGGGGAGAAGGTCATCTAGCCTATGAACCCACACATCTAGATTTCTAGCGATAAACGTGGATGCCAGGGCTGGACCCAATAAAAAGGCTGAAGCATTCTGGGCTTTTATGGAGTAAAGCGTCAGCTTTCCTATCCAGCTTATTTTATGCACACCAGAATCCGCAAATGAGAGATCCAATTTTTTTTTTTTTTTAAGTAATCTGTGACAAAGGAACATCCAGTCTAGGACATTTGAAAACCACTTCCTGAATATCAGACTGAAAGGGAAACCTCCTTTTATGTCCTCTAGACTGGAACAACCTTCTTTTAGGTTCTTTCCACTCAGAGAGGATTATTTCTTTAAGCAACTGATGTACTGGAAAAGACTCAGGCTTATGCCCCTGAAGGCCCCCATACATTCTATCCTTGACAGTCTGCTGTGGCATCTCAATCTGTTCAGAAGTATAAACTGCTTTCAATAGTTTGTCAATATCCTCAAATCAGCAAAAGATATCTGGCCATGTTAAGTTTCTTCTACTTCTGACACAAAGGATGCTGGGTCACTGCTCCTGAAGTGGGAGGGACCTAACCCTGCTAATCATAAAAAAAGACTGAAATGAAAAAAACACTTCTTTCATGGAAACCATAATAGAAAAATAGCTGCCAACACAACAACTGGATAAGATTGTTTTAAAGGTAAATGGATATATATGGTGTAGCGCTTTAAAGTGACTAAAACAATAACATGACTGAACACGTCAGTGCTATCGTGTGTAAAAAAAGTGAGACTAGTTCTGCCCCCCGCCCCTGGGTGTATAGCGCAGGAGAGCCGCCTCCGCCGCCTGTTTGATCACAGCGCCGGGAACATCACAGCTTTCATTTCAATAGCTGTGTGTTCCCGGCCGCGCGCCGTCACACACAGCCCCTCCCCCTTGTCCGGGCACTTTGATAGACAGATCACCCGCAGGATTGGATGGATGATCTGTCTATCAAAGTTTCGGGACAAGGGGGAGGGGCTGTGTGTGATGGCACGCGGCCGGGAACACAGCTATTGAAATGAAAGCTGTGATCAAAAAGGCGGTGGAGGCGGCTCTCTTCCCTGCACAGGCTGGTAGCAAAATGGGACAGGGGCACACTGGCTGCAATGGGGCACACTGGTCTGCAATGGGGGAAGCCTCCTTTACCATGTCCCCAGTCTCCGACCACCTCCTGTATAAAAATATATATTTTTTAAATACGTGTTGGTATCGGTGCTGTTTCGGTATCAGTTTTCGGCCTAGTCTATTTTTGATTTTCGGTATCGGCACCAAAAAACCCATTCGGTAGTCTCTTACATGTCTTGTTCCTACCTCACTATCCTATTCATGTTGCCTCACCTATACCATTGGCTCCATACACGCCACTCTCACTTGATTTAATTTACATTGTAATGATAAAAATCGAAAGCCTATGATAATAATATAGCTTGATACCTACTGTTATTTCCAATTATATGACAGTAGCTGATGGATTATACATCTGATTGTGATTTTATTACGATTACTGTATTTGCCTTGACTGTATTGTTCCTTATACTTTAATAAAATGTTTGAAACAAAAAACCCATTCGGTGCACCCCTACTGGCAACAAATCTTGTGATCCCTCCCGACGCGTTTGGGGCAGAACACTACACTTACCTATACTTTCTCCAAAAGTTTTGAGACGCATCTGCAGGGATCGTTTTTGGTTGTCTGCTGACATTCTAAGCTCTAATGACTCACAGAACGTATGCTCTGGTGGGTCTGAGCTATCTGGTAAGCTCACATCTTCTCTGGTGGTGGTCTTGTCACGCTGATGATTGCCAGAAACTTAGTTTTTTTGGTCATTTGAAGAGTGTGCAAACTTCTTTTTGGGACTTTTTGGCACGGTCCTCAATGGACTGAATTTTCACCTAAATATTTATTTTTGCCACTTAATTTTCTTTTTGTTTCCATGTTGTAATCCGTCTTCAGACGGCTTAATTTTTGTTTGTGTGTATATATATTTTCAGTATTATTACACCAGTCACTTTTCCATTGTTTATCATTTTCTTTGATATCCTCTTATCACAAGATTTGTTGCCAGTACCCATCACTATTCAGTGTGTAATAAGAGTGGTTGCTATTGTTTGCCACTACCTAGTGTGCCATGACACTGACTACTAGCCTCTGTTACTTTTTTTTTTTTTTTTTTTTTTTTTTTACACACGATAGCACTGACATGTGTTCCCTCATGTTATTGTTTTAGTCACTTTAACCACTTAAGGACCGCCGTATTGCCATTGTACGTCAGCACAATGGCACAGGCAGGCACAATCACGTACATCTACGTGATTGCCTTCCAGCGGGTGGGGGGTCCGATCGGACCCCCTCCCGCTGTTTACGGCGGTCCGATTCGGTCCAGGAGCGCTCCGTGATGAGGGGATGGCCGTTGGTTTTGGGCCACCCCCTCTGGATCGCTCCTGGCCAATGAGAAGCTTCCTCCCCTGTGTATTGTTTACACAGGAAGGAGGAAGTGATGTCATTCTCCTCGGGGCGGTCTTTTTGACCGGACTACGAGGAGAAGAGTAAACGTAAGTGTGCACCAACACTACACTGACATGTAGGTACACACAGGCACACAAACCCCCCCGATCCCCCCCCCCGATCGCCCCCCGATCCCCCTCCCCCCCCCAGTCACAGTGTCACTGATTGCATTGACCATTTCTTTACTGATCAATGCATTCAGTGTCAGTTGTGACAGTAAAAACTGTCAGGACAGTTAGTGTTAGGTCCAGGGTAGCCCCCTATCACCCCCCAATAAAGATTTAACCCCCTGATTGCCCCTAGAGTTAACCCTTTCACCCCCTTTTGCCAGTGTCACTAAGCGATCATTTTTCTGATCGCTGCATGTGTCGCTAGGTAGCTAGTTATTTTTTTAGGTTCACCGCCAGGTTTTTATATCGCTAGGTACCCCGATATACTACCCAATAATGGTTTTAACCCCCTGATTGCCGCTAGTTAACCCTTTCACCCCCTTTTGCCAGTGTCACTAAGCGATCGTTTTTCTGATCGCTGCATTAGTGTCGCTACAGTCGCTAGGTAGCTAGTTATTTTTTTAGGTTCACCGCCAGGTTTTTATAGCGCTAGGTACCCCGATATACTACCCAATAATGGTTTTAACCCCCTGATTGCTGCTAGTTAACCCTTTCACCCCCTTTCACCAGCGATCACAGTATAAGTGTCACTGGTGACGCTGGTTAGCCAGTTAGTTATTTAGGTTCCCCGTCAGGTTTTTATATAGCGCCAGGGACCCCCATATACTACCTAATAAAAATGTGAACCCCCTGATTGCCCCTAGTTAACCCTTTCACCACTGATCACCGTATAAGTGTTACGGGTGACTCTGGTTAGTTTGTTTTTTTATAGCATTTTATATTCAAATCCGGAAGGCAGTGCTTGGTTTTCGGGGTCCCGTACGTGGCTAGGCTCCCAAAAAGTCCCCCACATGTGGTATCCCCGTACTCGGGAGAAGCAGCAGAATTTATTTTGGGGTGTAATTTGACTTCTGCCCATAGCATGTGTGAGCAATATATCATTTAGTGACAACTTTGTGCAAAAAAAAAAAAAGTTTGTAATATTCCCGCAACTTTTGGCAAAATATAAAATATTCCATGGACTCAACATGCCTCTCAGTAAATAGCTTGGGGTGTCTACTTTCCAAAATGGGGTCATTTTGGGGGGTTTTGTGCTATTTTGGCATTTTATGGCCTTCGAAACTGTGATAGGTAGTGAGGAGTTAAATCAAAAATTTGCACCCTTAGAAATCCTGAAGGTGGTGATTGGTTTTCGGGGTGCCGTGCGCGACTAGACTCCCAAAAAGTCCCACACATGTGGTATCCCCATACTCGGGAGAAGTAGCGGAATATATTTTGGGGTGCAATTCCACATATAACCATGGCATGTGTGAGCAATATATCATTTAGTGACAACTTTTTGTAAAAAAATTTTTTTTTTTTTTTTTTTTTGTCATTATTCAATCCCTTAGGACAAAAAAAATAAATATTCAATGGGCTCAACATACCCATCAGCAATTTCCTTGGGGTGTCTACTTTCCAAAATGGGGTCATTTGGGGGGGGGGGGTTTGTACTGCTCTGCCATTTTAGCACCTCAAGAAATGAGATCGGCAGTCATAAATTAAAAGCTGTGTAAATTCCAGAAAATGTACTCTAGTTTGTAGACGCTATAACTTTTGCGCAAACCAAAAAATATACGCTTATTGACATTTTTTTTACTAAAGACATGTGGCTGAATAAATTTTGCCCTCAATGTATGACTAAAATTTAGTTTATTCGATTTTTCTTATAACAAAAAGAAGAAAATATCTTTTTTTTTTCTAAATTTTCGCTCTTTTTCCATTTATATCGCAAAAAAAAAACAAAAAAAAAAAAAAAAAAAAAAAAAAAAAAAAAATCGCAGAGGCAATCAAATACCATCAAAAGAAAGCTCTATTTGTGGGAAGAAAAGGACGCAAATTTCGTTTGGGTGCAATATTGCATGACCGCGCAATTACCAGTTAAAGCAGCGCAGTGCGAAATTGCAAAAAGACCTCTGGTCCTTAAGGTGTTTATTGGTCCGGAGCTGAAGTGGTTAAAGTGCTACACCATATATATCCTATAACTGAAGAAATACAAACGATCACACAACAGTTTCCCACAGCCATCAGGAAGCTTAGATCTACAGTTGCCACATTTTCTCTCAACAGGCTCCTAGGCGAGGGGGAAAAAAAAAAAAAGGGGGGGGGGAGGCCTATATGACGACACATTTTCATACACTCAAATGAAGTGAAACACGAGGAAGATGCTCCTCTCTTCACCCAGGAGCCCTACCAGACCCCGGACAAAGACGCTGGGGGGGTGGAAGTCACCAATGCCCAAGCAAAAGGCAAATAACCACCACATGAAGGGCCCCTTTCAGCTGCACATGCCCCAAATACTGCAGACACAACCAGTCTGAGTATAACTGAAAAAGGGGGTCCACTAACCACGGTCACCAGACCTAAAGAAAATAAACGTTGAGTTGGAGGTCTGGAAACACAAAACAACTGAGGGTCAGAGGAGAGGGAGGGGCTTTTTAAATTGTGTCTGGTTTGTGTTTCCTGTAGAAGGCCGAGCCAATCAGCTCTCTCAAGTAGCTGTCCTGGAAGATGAAAAAAAAAAAATTATATATATATATTTTTTTTTTTTTTCCAGAATTGTCAGTCTTTTGTGTTTACAGCAGAAAAAAATTAAACCAAGGTAATAAAATACCACCAGAAGAAAGCTCTATTTGTAGGGGAAAAAAAAAAAAAAAAAAAAAAGGACATAAATATTTGTGTTCAGTGCCGTACAAACACGCAATTGTTAAAGTGACACTGCACTATAATCGCAAAGAGTGTCCTGGTAATGAAGGGGGTAAAACCTTCTGCAAGCCAAGTGGTTTAGTCCCGCTTTCATATCTCTGAGGGCTCATTCACTGCAGGTTGTGTGCTAGAAACGGGTGTGATATGCGTTACATAGCGGCGGTCTGATCTGCCATTACAACACTGTTTACTATTTTTATGCCACAGTGATGTGTCACAAAACGACACTTCAATAAAAGTTTATTCTGCCCTGGTGTAGTGCATACACTTATAGGGCACCACCCTCCTGAATGCAGCATCATGGCATGGGAGGGGGATATATATATATATATACATACATACATATACACACACACACACACACACACACACACACATCAATGGAGATCGTGGGACCTCTATGCTATACAATACAACTGACACATTCTGAAGCAGCTGTGTGTGGCAGCCAATCCGCGTCTAGCTTTCATTTGGAAAACTTACCTAAAGAAGCTGAAGATAGTCGCTGATTGGTTACTATGCAAATCTGCTCCAATTTTAGTACCCCCGAAATTGTGTGTGAGTGGGAGCTGACCCTTGTTTACACATTGTTACCACACCATGGTCCTAGATAAGCGTCCGCACTGACTGCACACTCCCCCTACATACCTCACCGGTACCATGATATAAGGCGATCACCCCGGTCCCCACACTCACCTCCCGCCAGCCACGATCACAACCTCGCTGGATTTTCGCGCGAAAAGTGAATGCAGAGCTGACACTCCCGCCCCCGAGTCCTGTCACCCGCACCACGTGACATAAGCCGGGTGACGCGCCGACTGTCGGAAACACAGCGCTCTGACCGCCGTTGTTTCGTCACCGTGTGCAGGAGAGTTGTCAGTCCATAGAGGGGCGCCTGGGACTTGCAGTCTTCCGCAGACGGGCCGCTGTGTTCCCGCACGTACTTTGTATACATGATAAACCTAATAATGGGGAGCACTGGATGGACACAGACACCCCATAACTACCCAGAGGACCGCACAAGACTTCTTACACTTTAATTATTGGTCGATGCGCAAAAAAAGAAATAAACTTCTAATTCCTGAAAATGTATCGGAATGATAACATAAACCACATGCTGTGCCCGAGATCGTCACATGTACAATCCTTTATCATCCCCACACATTCCTCTTAATCAGTATCCTTCCTCCACCAATTCATCCTCATCAACGACCTTCATCTTCATCAATATCCTTTCTCCACCCATTCCTCATCAATCACCTTCCATACCTTCCTTTTCATCAGTATCCTTCCTCCCCGTTAATGACTTTCTTCCACACCTTCCTCTTCATCAATATCCTTCCTCCACCCATTCCTCCTCATCAATCACCTTCTTCCAAACCTTCCTTTTCATCAATATCCTTCCTCCACCTGTTCCTCCTCCTCAATGTCCTTCCTCCACATCTTCCTCAATGTCCTCCACCCATTCCTCCTAGTTAATGTCCTTCTACTACACCTTCCTCCTCATCAATTACCTTCTTCCACACCTTCCTCTTCATAAACATCCTTCCTCCACCCATTCCTCCTCATCAATGTCCTTCCTCCACACCTTCCTCTTCCTCAGTGTCATCCACCCATTTCTCCTCATAAATGTCCTTCCTCTCCCTCAATGTCCTTCCTCCACACCTTCCTCTTCCTCAGTGTCATCCACCCATTTCTCCTCATAAATGCCCTTCCTCTCCCTCAATGTCCTTCCTCCACACCTTCCTCCTCATCAATGTTCTTACTCCATCCATTTCTCATCATCAATGTCCTTCCTCTTCCTCAGTGTCCTTCCTCCACATCATTTCCTTCCTACACACATTCCTCCTCATCAATGTCCTTCCCCCACCTTCCTCTTCCTCAATGTCTTTCCTCCACACCTTCCATGTCCTTCTTTAATGTCCTTCCTCCACCCATTCCTCCTCATTAATGTCCTTCCTCTTCCACAATGTAATTTCTTCTCCTCAATGTCCTTCCTTCACCCATTCCTCCTCATCAATGACTTTCTTCCACACCTTTTTTTCATCAATATCCTTTCTCCACCCATTCCTCCTCATCAATGTCCTTCCTCTTCCTCAATGTCCGTATTCCACCCCTTCCTTTTCCTCAATGTCCTCCACACATTCCTCCTCATCAATGTCCTTCCACCACACCTTCCTCCTCATTAATGTCCTCCACCCATGCATCCTCATTAATGTCCTTCCACTTCCTCAATGTCTGTCAGAAACCATTAATCTGACCAAGACAGAAGTACAGTTAATCACACTTGTTTAATAATGATAAAAATGTAAACAGTGTAAGCTTAGTCAAAACATAGCCAGAGTTCAGTAACCAAACTGGGTTGTCAGCCAATGCCAATGTCAGAGAGGCAGAGATCAACGTAGTAGTACAGCAAGCAAGATCAGGAGCCAGGCACATCAGCCAAGCAAGGGTTCAACAGGAACGCCGGAGAAAAGTTTCTGAGATGTGACCAAAGGCAGAGATGAAGTGAGCTGGACGGCTTTAAGTAGGCAGGACTGACGAGCAGATCAACAACAGTTGAGTCCCCGGAGGACCACTGGGCTTGAGGGGAAAACGTCTATGGAAATCGTGGAGGGGGACAGGGCATGTACGTCCGAGGATAAGACCCAAAAGCGTTCCTCCGGACCATACCCCTTCCAATGCACCAGGTATTGTATGCACCCACAGAACCTACGGGAGTCAACAATGGATTGTACTTCATACTCCTTATGGGTCTCAACCTGCATAGGGTGAGGACGTGGCACCAAGGTGGTAAAGCGGTTGCAGACCAAAGGTTTCAATAAGGAGACATGAAACACATTAGAGATGCGCATACTAGGAGGAAGGTCCAACGCGCAAGCCACTGTGTTAATCCTGCGAAGCATACGGAAAGGCCCAATAAACCGAGGTGCAAACTTCAAAGAAGGAACAGGAAGTTGGAGGTTGTGAGACGATAGCCAGACTCTGTCCCCAACCTGGTAGGAAGGTGCAGGCAGGCGTCTGTGGTCAGCATGGAGCCTGTACCTATCGTTAGCATGTCGCAAAGCCTCCTGGATGTGTGCCTAAGTGGAACGAAGACCATGGAGATGCTCCTCTAACGCAGGAATACTCTGCAGAACAAACAAGGCAGGCAATGCGGAAGGTTGGAAACCATAGTTTGCCATAAATGCAGACAAACGGGAAGCTGAATCCAAGGCACTATTGTGAGCAAACTCCGCCCACGGTAAGAGGTCTGACCAGTTGTTATGATGGTCAGAAATATAGCAATGTAGGAATTGCTCCAAGGACTGATTGGTTCATTCTGCAGCCACATTAGACTGCAGGTGATACGCAGAGGAGAAAGCAAGCTAAATACCCAACTGTGCACAAAAGGCTCGCCAGAACTGGGACACAAACTGACTACCCCTGTCTGAGACAATTACCTTGGTTAGCCCATGTAAGCGAAAGATCTCCTGAGCAAAAATAGAAGCCAGATCCTTAGATGTAGGCAACTTCTTGAGTGGAATACAATGCAATATTTTAGAGAACCGGTCCACGACCATAAGGATAACAGTGTTGCCCTGGGAGTTGGGTAACTCCACAATGAAATCCATAGACAGGTGGGTCCAGGGTCTCTCTCTATTGGGTATGAGTTGTAGGAGGTCCATTGGAAGGTGCCGTGGAGCCTTACTCTGAGCACACACGGAACAGGCAGCTATGAAGGCGGTTACATCAGCACGTAGACTAGGCCACCAGAATTGTTGGGAAATGGCCCAAAAGAGTTGATTCTTCCCAGGGTGGCCAGCAGCCTTGGGAGAATGGTAAGTCGGGAGCACGGCAGTATGGAGGCAGCGGTCACAAGGTTTCTCAGGAGGAGCATCAACCTGAGCAGCAAGAATTTTGTCACCCAAAGGAGAAGTAAGACTGGTGTGAACCGTAGCCAGAATATGATCAGGAGGAATCACAGGAACCAGAACCGACTCCATCTTGGAACTGGAGCAAAATTGTTGTGCAAGGCATCAGCTCTTACATTCTTAGTAATGGGTAAGAATGAGACAATGTAATTAAAACTTGAGAAGAAAAGAGACCATCGCGCCCTTCTGGGAAAGAGGCACTTAGCCTCAGACCAGAATGTAAGAGTCTTATGGTCAGTAAAAATGAGAACCGGCACAGTGGTACCTTCAAGTCTCCATTCTTTTAGGGCTAAAATGATCAGCAACAGATCTCTGTCACCAATCTCCTAATTGCACTCCGCTGGTGACAATTTCTTGGAAAAGTAGCCACATGGATGCATAGCGCACTCAGAGTTAGGACGTTGAGACAGAAGGGCGCCAACTCCAGTCTCCGAAGCATCAACTTCTAGTATAAAAGGCAACGTAGGATCATGGTGTGCCAACACAGGAGCAGAAACACAGGCAACTTTGAGACGCTCAAAGGCCTTAATGGACTCTGGAGACCAACTCTATGGGTTGCCGTCTTTCCTGGTCATAACAGTGAGGTACTTGACCAGAGAAGAGAAGTTACGAATGAACTTCCGATAATAGTTGGCAAAGCCAAGAAACTGCTGCAGAGGACGCAAACCCACGGGTAGAGGCCACTGTAAAACCACTGAAAGTTTCTCTGGGTCCATCGAAAAACCAGCAGTGGAAATGACATAGCCCAGGAATTACACCTGTTCACAATGAGATTTGCACTTTTCCAATTTACAATAGAGATTGTTCTCTCATAGTCTCTGAAGACACAACAGACATCTGTGTGGTGGCTCTCCAGGGACTTGGAAAATATGAGGATATCGTTGAGATAAACCACCACACATAACTGCAACAAATCTCGGAGGACATGGTTAATGAACTCCCGGAAAACTGCCAGAGCGTTACAAAGGCCAAAAGGCATTACGAGGTACTCATAAAGACCTGTTCTGGTATTAAACCCACTCGTCGCCCTCCTTAATCCTGACGAGATTGTATGCCCCTCTCAAATCAAGCTTTGTGAAAACCGTTCATTGCTCACTCGAGGCAGTCAAATAACTCCGTAATTAATGGAATGGGATAGGCATTCTTAATCGTGAAACTAATTAGACCCCTATAATCGATACAAGGTCTCCGTTCACCACTCTTCTTCTTCACAAAAAAGAAACCATGACCAGCAGTAGATGAGGATTTGCGGATGAAACCACAAGAAAGTGCATCTGCAACATACTTCTCCATAGCCATATCCTCCAAGACTGGCAAAGGGTAAACCCGGCCACGCGTGGGGGGGGGGGGGTATGGCACCAGGTTGAAGGTGCACAATCATATGACCGGTGTGGTGGCAAAGTACATCTCATAGTATATATCAACCTGGTTGAGAAACCCTCTGCATTGAACTGGATCGCCCCCAAATCACTGGGCAAGCGGAGCGGAACCAGATATGTTTCTTATAGAGGTAATACTCAAGGCGGGTGCCTGCACAGAGACTGGAGCAACAGCAGGGATGGCCTGCAACACAGGTTTTACCATAGGAGCCATAGTGAAAGATTCTAGGTTAGCTGCGCGACACAGGAGCGTTTGTAATGCCAAGGAAAACTGATCCATGCGGTGATCCTGGTCATCCAATCTGGAAAAAATATTACTAACAAGTGGACTCACTGCATCTTCTGAATTAATGGCTTTCGCCTACTGTCAGAAACCATGAATCAGACCGAGACAGAACTACAGTTAATCACACTTGTTTAATAATAATAAAAAGGTAGAGTAAGCGTAGTCAAGTAGTTCAGTAACCAGATCGGGTAGTCAGCCAATGCCAATGTCAGAGAGACAGAGATCAACGTAGTAGTACAGCAAGCAGGATCAGGAGCCCGAAAGGACATCAGCCGAGCAAGTCTTCAACAGGAATGCAGGAGAAAAGTCTGTGAGATGTGACTAAAGGTGAAGGCAGAGATGAACGGCTTTAAGTAGGCAGGACTAACGAGCAGATCAACAACAGCTGAGTTACTGTAGAGAGAAAGGAGCTGGCAATTAGCCCACAGCTGAGCGGCCAGCTCAGAGAAGAAAGGGCTAAGCCCAGCCCTGACAATGTCCTTCCTCCACCCATTTCTCTTCCTCAATATCCTCCACCCATTCCTCCTCATCAATGTCCTCCACCCATTCCTCCTCATCAATATCTGTCAGGAAAGGTTCCCTGTGCTGGTAATATCGATCATTTAGCGTGTAGTACTGAGGAGTGTGTCTCCTGGCAGTTTGGAGCTGTCAGAAGAGCTGGAATTATGTCATCTTTGGGCCGCAGTCCTCCAGCGGAGGGATCCTGGCAGTGTGGATCAGGTATTACCTTCTGCAATCAGGTGTCACATGGCTGATAGCAGCTGTTTATGGCCCTGGCCTGGCTTCACTACGATTCTGGTACTCCCTTTTGCTATGTGTGCTGGTTTGTTTGTTTATCATCACTGTTTGGTTGTTTGGTTTGTTTACTCAGTTTGTATTGGTGGTGTGTTCACATTTATATGCATTTACTTTAGAGCCGGTTCACACAGCGGGCGATGCGAGGCGACACGACTCGCCTCGCCTCGCTCTCGCAAGTCGCCCCCGTTCTGTACAATGGAACCGTTCTGAGAGGAGCGACTCGAGTCGCTCCGACTCAGAAAAAAGGTTCCTGTACTACTTTTGGGCGACCTCGGGGCGACTTGCATTGACTTCTATACAGAAGTCATTTGCAAGTCGCTGCTGAGGCCGCGGCAGGTCGCGGCGAGGCAAGTCGGAGTCGCCTCGCCTCGCCTGCAGTGTGAACCGGCCCTTAATAAACTTACCTTCACCTATTTATGTCTGGTTCACTCTGTCGCAGTTACACAGTTCTGGTCACATCTAGTTTATGACAGAATACCAGGGCCATCCCTGACCAGAAGTGGCTGCACAGGGGAACCATTTTGCTTCAGTTTGGTTGCAAACATGAATGCCGATGAGGTTATTTATTTTTCTCTGCTGGCATTTGAAAGTGGTGATTATTGCTGCCAGGCTTTGAAAGGATGGTCTAGTGACCAGTTGTTTGCAGCTATCCATTTGGCTCACTCTCTGGTCGATCAGGGTTATATATTGTTTGGGAAGGTGCAGCCTTTGATCAAGATCTGTACTGAGCTGACCCTGCCCTGTATCCCAGGCGGCCATGATGATTTCACTCTTCCTTTTAATATGAATCAGGTTGTATCCTTAGTATGGCTTTTTGAAGATGATCCTGCTCATTTTTGTGAACACTACTTAGCCTGTTCCCCACAGGTGATTGCTGAGTGCATTGTGTCTGCTCAGTCTTTTGTTAGACAGGGAGACTTAAAACTACAATTTATACAACCTATACATTCAGCATGGTCTGACATGGTGCATTCAGCCCCAGCCAAACAAACCATCTCTGCCATCAGAGATCAGCCTACCCAAATGTATCTTTCCCCATCAGCCATGTCAACCTCAGTTGCAGCCCAGTACACACTGCTCCCAACCAAATACTCATATGCAGTCTCTGCTCCCTGTACTTATCCTGCATTCAACCCACCTACCTCTTCTCCGCTGCCTACAAACCCACAAGATCTTCCCCCAGCTACTGTTACCTCTTCTCTGCCATATCCCAATCCTCCTTTCCAGTCTGCTGCACCCCTTACCTACAGTCCTGCAATCACATACAGAGCTTCAGTGGCTAAGCCAAAGAAAAAACTAAAGTTTTTCCCAACCAAAACGATCCTACCATTAACCCAACCTGCCTCCACACCCACCAATCTGTCCCAGCTTGAAGTTCCGGTGCCAGAGTTCCAGCCCGGAGTGCCAGAGCCAGAGTTCCAGCCTGGAGTGCCAGAGTTCCAGCCCGGAGTGCCAGAGCCAGAGTTCAAGCCTGGAGTGCCAGAGTTCCAGCCCGGAGTGCCAGAGTTCCAGCCCGGAGAGCCAGGGTTCCAGCCCGGAGTGCCAGGGTTTCCAGCCCGGAGTGCCAGGGTTCCAGCCCGGATAGCCAGGGTTCCAGCCCGGAGAGCCAGAGCCAGAGTTCCAGCCCGGAGAGCCAGAGCCAGGGTTCCAGCCTGGAGTACCAGCATTCCAGCCCAAAGAACCAGAGACCGTTTCCTGGTCTGAAGGTGCGTTGCCCGCTGCCCAGCTTGATGTGCCTGCTGCCCAGCCTGGTGTGCCTGCTGCCCAGCCTGATGTGCCTGTTGCCCCGCTTTATGTGCCTGCTGCCCAGCTTGAAGTGCCTGCTGCCCAGCTTGATGTGCCCATGTCTGCTGCCCCGCTTGATGTGCCTGCTGCCCAGCTTGAAGTGCCTGCTTCCCAACCTGATGTGCCTGTGCCTGCTGCCCAGCTTGATGTGCCCGTGCCTGCTGCCCAGCTTGATGTGCCCATGCCTGCTGCCCAGCTTGAAGTGCCTGCTGCTCAGCTTGATGTGCCCGGGCCTGCTGCCCAGCTTGATGTACCTGTTCCTGCTGCCCGCTTGATGTGCCTGTTGCCCAGCTTGAAGTGCCTGCTTCCCAACTTGATGTGCCCATGCCTGCTGCCCAGTCTGATGTGCCTGTGCCTGCTGTCCAGCTTGATGTGCTCCTGCCTGCTGCCCAGCTTGATGTGCCCATGCCTGCTGCCCAGCTTTAAGTGCCTGCTGCCCAGCTTGAAGTGCCTGCTGCCCAGCTTGATGTGCCTGTGCCTGCTGCCCCACTTGATGTGCCTGCTGCCCAGCTTGAAGTGCCTGCTTTCCAACCTGATGTGCCCGTGCCTGCTGCCCAGCTTGATGTGCCCGTGCCTGCTGCCCAGCTTGATGTGCCCGCTACCCAGCTTGAAGTGCCCGTGCCTGCTGCTCAACTTGACATGCCTGTGCCCGCTGCCCAACCTGATGTGCCCATGCCTGTTGCCCAGCTTGATGTGCCCGCTGCCCAGCATGAAGTTCCCGTGCCTGCTGCCCAGCTTGATGTGCCTGCGGCCGAGCTTGAAGTGCCTGCTTCCCAACCTGATGTGCCCGTGCCCGCTGCCCAGTTTGATGTGTCTGCTGCCCAGCTTGATGTGCCCGCTGCCCTGCTTGATGTGCCTGATGCTTGGCTTGATGTACCCATGCCTGCTGCCCAGATTGATGTGCCTGCTTCCCCCCTTAATGTGCCTGTTGCCCAGTTCGATGTGCCTGCTACTCAGCTTGAAGTTCCTGTGCCTGCTATCCAGCTTGACGCACTTATTGCCCAACCTGATGTGACTTTGCTCATGGCCCTGCTTGACGCCATGGACTTTCCCCAGTAACCGCTAGTTGGAGCATCCGGAGGTCGCTCCTTCGAGGGGTGGTTAACTGTCAGGAAAGGTTCCCACTGCTGGTAATATCGATCATTTGGCGTGCAGTACTGAGATCCACCAGCAGATGTCTCCTGGCAGTTTGGAGCCGTCAGAAGAGCTTTTCCATGCTGGAATTATGTAATCTTTGGGCCGCAGTACTGGCATCCACCAACGGATGGATACTGGCAGTGTGGAGCAGGTATTACCTTCTGCAATCAGGCGTCACATGACTGATAGCAGCCATTGTATAAATACCTGGCAAGTGCACACATACCTTGCCCTAGTGTTGTCCTTGTGCCCTGACCAGCAGCCTGTTTATCTGTTACCTGATCCTGAACCTTGATTCCTGCATCCTGCCTCCTGAACCTGTTGTACCTGATCCTATCTATTCCTGCATCCCTGGAACCTTATCCTGCAACCTGATCCCTTTTTCCTTGTCCCCCCACTTAAAGGAGACCGTTGTTTATTTATGGACTTGAATATTTATATCTTTTTATTTTTTTATTTTTGATGGATTTCAATATGAATATTTAATTTATAGAGGCCGGATTCATTCTGATATAACGTATGTTACAGCCGGCTCTGTAGTGCATTTACTACTATATATATTTTTTCTTTAATTCTAAAGTTTATTTCCATGTGATCAGGAGAGGGTACCCTCTTTTTGGTCTAGGTATACTCTCTTATTTTCTTGTATATCATTTGTTTATTATTAGGGTGGTTCACTCATATCACCTCTGGAGAGTGTTTACTTATTTGCACATTTATAAGACTCACTTGGCACTTTATGATCAATTCACTGTTTTTTGGCTTTGCACTCAATTGAAGCAGTTGTGTTTCCGTGGAGGTTTTCAATTGACTCTGTAGTGCGTTTACTTTTTTTTTTCTGCATTTTCTCTGCACTTTATCAAAATAGTAGTTTTTTAAGAGACTGTTTTTAGTTACTTACCTTTGTTCACTTGATTTTCATTCATTTGGATTCTATCAGCTCTGTGGTGTGTTTATTTTATTTAATGTAGCACTTTGCACTTTTTGATATTATTTAGTAGACATTTATATATATATTTTTATATTACACTATTGATTTGTGTAACTAGGCATTATACTTATCACCCTCGGAGGGTTATTTAACCAGTTGCCGACCGCCGCACGCCGATGTACGTCGGCAGAATGGCACGGGCAGGCATAAGGGCTTACATGTACGTCCCTTGCCTCCCGCGGGTCGGGGGCCCGATCGGGCCCCCGCCCGGTGCCTGCGGCGGTCGGTATTCGTTCGGGAGCGATCCCGGACGAGGGGACGGCCATTCATTCATGGCCACCCCCTCGCGATCGCTCCCGACGAATAGAAATCCCCCGTGACATCACTTCCTCTCCTGTAATGTAAACACAGGAGAGGAAGTGATGTATTCTCTCCTCCGTGTCGGTATTTTTCGTTCCGACACGGAGGAGAGCGGATCGGTGAGTTGCACCAACACTCTACACACACAGTAGAACATGCCAGGCACACTCACACCCCCCCTTTACCCCCCGATCACCCCCCAATTACCCCTGCCCCCCAGTCACAGTGACACCAATGTCATTTTATTTTTTTATTTTTTTGCATTGGTGTCATTTGTGACTGTAATAAATGTTAGGGCAGTTAGGGTTAGCCCCCTTTAGTTCTAATGTACCCCCCTAACCCCCCCAATAAAGGTTTAACCCCGTGATCACCCCCCGTCGCCAGTGTCACTAAGGCTGGGTTCACATTGCAGCGGTTTATGAGAACGAATGTGATTCGCACCGCACTGCAGTGCAAATCACATCCGATCTCTGTGCGATTCGAGTTCAGCCATTCGCCGCACCCGCCACACCCGCCGCACCCGCCGCAAATTCGCACGGGACCCTTTTTTTGGCCCGCAGCAGAATCGGATCGCATGGGTGTTCACACCATGCGATCCGAGTTTGCAGATCGCACTGCGATATGCGAACTGATCTGGGGGTGTCAGTAACATTTCACTGACACTCCCAGCAGTTCGCATAGGGCAGTGTGAACTGCCGCCGGGAGGCATGCGATGCGGGAACCCGCCGCGGATTCGCGGCGTTTCCGCATCGCTCCAGTGTGAACCCAGCCTAATAAGCGATCATTTTTCTGATCGCCGTATTAGTGTCACAGGTGACGCTAGTTAGGCATTTAGGTTCGCCGCAGCTTTTTATAGCGCCAGGGACCCCCATATACTACCGCATAAAGCCCCCTGATTGCCCCCTAGTTAACCCTTTCACCAGTGATCACCATATAACTGTTACAGGTGACGCTGGTTGGTTAGTTATTTTTTTATAGTTTCAGGGCACCCGCCATTTATTACCTAATAAAGGTTTAACCCCCTGATCACCCGGCGGGTGTCATTTGTGACTAATAACTGTTAGGGCAGTTAGGGTTAGCCCCCTTTAGTTCTAAGGTACCCCCCTAACCCCCCCAATAAAGGTTTAACCCCGTGATCACCCCCCGTCGCCAGTGTCACTAAGGCTGGGTTCACATTGCAGCGGTTTATGAGAACGGATGTGATTCGCACCGCACTGCAGTGCAAATCACATCCGATCTCTGTGCGATTCGAGTTCAGCTATACAGATAGTATGGCTGAATTCATGTCGCACCCGCCGCACCCGCCGCAAACTCGCACGGGACCCTTTTTTTGGTCCGCAGCAGAATCGGATCGCATGGGTGTTCACACCATGCGATCCAAGTTTGCAGATCGCACTGCGATATGCGAACTGATCTGGGGGTGTCATTAACATTTCACTGACACTCCCAGCAGTTCGCATAGGGCAGTGTGAACTGCCGCCGGGAGGCATGCAATGCGGGAACCCGCCGCGCATTCGTGGCGTTCCCGCATCGCTCCAGTGTGAACCCAGCCTAATAAGCGATCGTTTTTCTGATCGCTGTATTAGTGTCACAGGTGACGCTAGTTAGGCAGGTAGGTATTTAGGTTCGCCGCAGCTTTTTATAGGGCCAGGGACCCCCATATACTACCGCATAAAGCCCCCTGATTGCCCCTAGTTAACCCTTTCACCAGTGATCACCATATAACTGTTACAGGTGACGCTGGTTGGTTAGTTATTTTTTTATAGTTTCAGGGCACCCGCCATTTATTACCTAGTCTCACTAGTGTACCCCTAAATTTAGGGGTGTCTACTTTCCAAAATGGGGTCATTTGGGGGGGTTTGTGCCATCTTGGCATTTTATGGCCTTCAAAACTGTAACGCCCTTAGAAAGCCTGAAGGCGGTGCTTGGTTTTCGGGGCCCCGTACGCGGCTAGGCTCCCAAAAAGTCCCACATATGTGGTATCCCCGTACTCAGGAGAAGCAGCAGAATTTATTTTGGGGTGTCATTTCACATATGCCCATGGCATGCGTGAGCAATATATCATTTAGTGACAACTTTGTGAAAAAAAAAAAAAAAAAAAAAGTTTGTAATATTCCCGCAACTTGTGGCAAAATATAAAATATTCCATGAACTCAACATGCCTCTCAGCAAATAGCTTGGGGTGTCTACTTTCTAAAATGGGGTCATTTGTGGGGGTTTTGTGCCATCTTGGCATTTTATGGCCTTCAAAACTGTAATAGGTAGTGAGAAGTGAACTCAAAAATTTACGCCCTTAGAAAGCCTGAAGGCGGTGCTTGGTTTTCGGGGCCCCGTACGCGGCTAGGCTCCCAAAAAGTCCCACATATGTGGTATCCCCGTACTCAGGAGAAGCAGCAGAATTTATTTTGGGGTTTCATTTCACATACGCCCATAGCATGTGTGAGCAATATATCATTTAGTGACAACTTTGTGTAAAAAAAAAAAAAATTTTTTTTTTTGTCATTATTCAATCGCTTGAGGCAAAAAAATAAAATATTCAATGGGCTCAACATGCCTCTTATCAATTTCCTTAGGGGGTCTACTTTCCAAAATGGGGTCATTTGGGGGGGTTTTGTACTGCCCTGCCATTTTAGCACCTCAAGAAATGAGATAGGCAGTCGTAAACTAAAAGCTGCGTAAATTCCAGAAAATGTACCTTAGTTTGTAGATGTGACAACTTTTGCGCAAACCAATAAATATACAATTATTGACTTTTTTTTTACCAAAGACATGTGGCTGAATACATTTTGGCCTAAATGTATGACTAAAATTGAGTTTATTGGATTTTTCTAATAACAAAAAGTAGAAAATATCATTTTTTTTCAAAATTTGCGGTCTTTTTACGTTTATATCGCAAAAAATAAAAATCGCAGAGGCAATCAAATACCATCAAAATAAAGCTCTATTTGTGGGAAGAAAAGGACGCAAATTTTGTTTGGGTACAACATTGCATGACCGCGCAATTACCAGTTAAAGCAGCGCAGTGCCAAAGTGTAAAAAGACCTCTGGTCATTTACCAGCAAAATGGTCCGGTCTGAAAGTGGTTAATATAGGGGCAGGGCAATACCAACATATCTTTAGTTTCATATTAAGTGGATACGGTGTGATCCATTCCGGTAGTAGCAGCAGCCCCTGACATTTGATAGATCACCAGTGGTAGCGCAGGAATAAAACACTATCATTTACTTTAATAAACTTACCTTCACCTATTTATGCCTGGTTCACTCTGTCACAGTCACACAGTACTGGTCACATCTAGTTCATGACTATTAATATGAATATCCTTCCACCACACCTCCTCATCAATGTCCTTCCTCCACACCTTCCTCCTCATCAATGTCCTCCCCCCAACTTCCGCTTCCTCAATATCCTTCCTCCACATCGTCCATGTCCTTCCTCCACACCTCCTCTTCATCAATGTTCTTCCTCCACACCTTCTTCTTCATCCTCTTCATCAATGTTCTTCCTCCACACCTTCTGTCAGGGAAGACATCTGCAGACTACAGCTGCCCAGACCTTTGAGCAGCTGCCAACCAAGAGTGCCCAGAACGGCCACTGGCGCTTCTGTAAATGTGCATGCGCATGCTCGATCACGCACACGTGCGCACACCTGTCATCAGAACTGGCGCCAGTTAGTCTATTTAAACCGAGCTTCAAGATTGACAAGTTGCCATTTGGTCTGCAGCGTTACCTGAATCCTGATTACTGTGTGTGTGACTTCTGATACCGATCCGGCTTACACCTGACTACCTCTGCCTGCCTCCTGCCCTGATCTCTGGTTTCCCATGGATTGATCTTGGTCTACAGTTCCTGTTACCTCGCATCTGTTGCCGAACCTGCCTGTGACCTGACTACGCCCCTGCCTGCTGTTTATACCTGATCTTCCCATCTGTTGCCGAAGCCTGCCTGTGACCCGACTATGCTTCTGCCTGCTGCCTCTGCCTGATCTGCCTGTCTGTTGTCTACCCGGCCTGTCTGACCCTGCTCCTTGCCGCCCCGCCTGCTTCAAGCTCTGGCTTCCTGTGGTGCACCCCTGCCTGTCTTCTGCCAAGTCTGCCAGCCATCTGCCGTCTCTCCAGCCTGCTACCTGCTGTCTTCCAGCTTTCTGTTCTTGAGTTCCTGGCCTCTACTGGTACAGACTTCTGGGCTGATCAAACGCACTTTTACCCCACCGTACTCTTGAGCCTGCTGTCCCACTATCAGCAGCTCACGAACCGGAGCTGTATGAGAGACTTTCCTCCACACGTCGGGCTCACCCACCAGGTATGTGGCACCTTCCTCCTCATCAATGTCCTTCCACCACACATTCCTCTTCAGCAATGTCCTTCCTTCACACCTTCCTCTTCATTGATGTCCTTCCTCTACAGCTTCCTCCTCATCAATGTCCTTCCACCACACATTCCTCTTCATCAATATCCTTCCTTCACACATTCCTCCTCATCAATGTCCCCCACCCATTCCTCCTCAATGTACTTCCTCTATGTCCTTCCTCCACACCTTTCTCCTCATCAATGTTCTTCCTCCACACATTCCTCATAAGTGTCCTTCCCCCAACCTTCCTCTTCCTCAGTGTTTTTACTCTACACCTTCCATGTCCTTCATCTACACCTGCCTCTTCTTTAATGTCCTTTCTCCACACCTTCCTCCTCATCAATGTTCTTCCTCCATACATTTCTCTTCATCAATGTCCTTCTTCCACACCTTCTTCTTCATCAATGTCCTTCCACCACACAATCCTCTTCCTCAATGTCCTTCCTCCATACCAACAATGTTCTTCTATCAGGGCTGGCTTAGCCCTTCCTTCTCTGGGCTGGCTGCTCAGCTGTTGGCTAATTGCCAGCTCTCACCTCTCTCCACAGTTACCAGCTGTTCCTGATTATGCTTGCTGACCTGCCTACTTTTTTTTTAATAAATTCTTTATTTTCTTTCACAAAAGTAGTAAGACATTTTCACCAATACATCAATAACACACAACCTTAGTGACTCCTATTTAGTTGTACTTATTCAAGCTCCTACTCTTCAACTTCTCATACCTATTCAGACTTTCATAATAATCTTATTCATAAAAATTCAACTTTTGTAATATTTTTCCTTAACCAGAATCCTCTCTGGTTATCCTCAAGAATTTTTGCTCTAATCTTTAAGGGTTCTGTTC
The DNA here is from genome assembly GCF_037356315.1 of Lithobates pipiens. Taxonomy (NCBI): domain Eukaryota; kingdom Metazoa; phylum Chordata; class Amphibia; order Anura; family Ranidae; genus Lithobates; species Lithobates pipiens. The sequence continues at coordinate 107,623,771 of NW_027507788.1, read as the reverse complement.
CCTATATATCATATAGGGAGCCCATACTCTCCGATATTTCTTATCCTGCTCCCTCAACCTCAACGTAAGATTTTCCGTCTGCTGAATCTGTTATTCTTGCTAACCATTGTGCCCTTGTTGGTGATACATTAGTCTTCCACAGAACCGGTATGCAAGCTTTTGCTGCAGTCAACAGGTGTCTTAGTAAAGAATTTTTATATTTTTCAATGGATAGAGGAATATCATGAAGTAAGAACGCTGCAGGATTTTCTTCCAGAGACACATCAGTAATTTCTTTAACTGTTTTAGAGACCATCGTCCAGAATTCTTTCAGCCCTTCACATTCCCAAAAAATGTGTAGCAATGTGCCCTCAGACTTCTGACATCGCCAACAGACATTTGACACATGGGGATATATTCGGTGCAATTCATCCGGTGTTCTATACCACCTAGTTATAATTTCATATCCACCTTCTTGATACCTTGTTGACAATGATGCCTTATGTGTAAAGAGCAAAATCTTATTCTTTAGTACCTGAGAAAATGTAACCCCAAAGTCTCTTTCCCACGCTTGTATGAAGGGAAGTTCTTGTGGGGCATCTAGATCAATCATCAAAGCATATAAAATTGAAAGTAAGTTTCTTGGTGGTTCTCTGTTTAGGCATATTTGCTCAAATTTATTTAGTGTACGTACTCCAGTCAGTATCAATGTCATTGACTGCAGAAAGGCATTAAGCTGTATGCGCCTAAACTGGTCCAATTCCACTGAGAACTCTCGTTCAATCTCCTCCCTTGACATCACCTGGTTATTGATTGAAAAATGTATGAGCCTGCTAATTCCTTGTCGTCTTAAATTAATAAAACTCCGGTCTGTTATTCCAGGCTTAAATCTCGGGGTGCCTAAAATTGGGATAAGAGGGCTCCGGAATGGTGATATCTCAGTTTTTTTTTATTTTTATTTGGTGGCTCGGAGAGTAGCCCCCATCATTGGATGTTTCCTCGTGGCCTGTGGTATATCTGCCTCCAACAGCCAGACCAGCCCCCCCAATGGTACAGCACTTGTTGCTTGTTCCAAATGACTCCAAGACTTATCATTGTGGGGCTTACACCAGTCTACCACCCTTGCTAGATGAGAGGCTTTGTGAATCCGACCCCTCCTCTCTCTTTTGGTAGTGTCAACACATTCTGCCGCACTCTTACCAACTTTCCTGCCCATTTGAATCTCATAAACCTCGCCCTTAGATCCCTCAGATATCCTGCGGGCATCTTAATAGGTAGGGTCTGAAACAAATATAATAATCTTGGCATTACCTTCATTTTTATAATGTTAATTCTGCCAAACCACGTGAAAAACTCCTTATCCCATCACTGTAGATCTAATTTAATCTGTCGTGCCAGGGGAGCAAAGTTGAGTTCAAACACCCTATTTAATTGGATAGGCATCTTAGTCCCTAAATAGCATATATGTGAGTCTGTCCACTTAAAGACAAAATGTGAAGACAATTGGTGTCACAGCGTTACCTTCATCTCCACTCCCATCACTTCTGATTTGCTATAATTTACCCTAAAAATAGACAGTCCCCCATACGTGCATAACTCCCATAATGAGGATGGGAGGGATATGTCTGGGGCGGTTACAAAAAATATCAGATCATCCGCATACGCGGCCACTTTTTGTTCTTCTCCTCCCTTTATTGAGATACCCCTAATATCTATGTTAGCCCTTGTAGTTCTTAAAAAGGATTCCAACGTGAGTATAAAAATAATAGGTGAGATTGGGCACCCCTGGTGCGTTCCGTTACATATGGAGAAATGTTCGGAGATTATATCATTTATCTTGACCTTTGCCTTCGGGGACGGAATATAAACTTGTAATCCAGTTCTGCATCCCCTTTCTCATTCCTAAATATTGTAGCATAGTTTTTAAGTATGTCCAATCTACTTTGTCAAATGCCTTCTCCGCGTCCGCGGAGACGAGCACTAACGGTTTTTAATATTTTTGAGAGAAGTGTATGGCACTTAGGACCCGTTCTGTGTTTTCTCTACCTCCTCTATTAGGAGTAAAACCCACTTGGTCAGGATGTATTAAAGAGGGCATATGGGTCAGCAGTCTGTTAGCCAGTATTTTCGTAAAGATCTTCAGATCCACGTTTAATAACAATATTGGGGGGTAGCTAGAGCATTGGGATGGCTCTTTTCCCTCTTTAGGGATTACTGTTATATGGGCCAGTAAGGTCTCTGTTGGCATCATTTGTCCATCCCGTCTCGAATTAAAGGCCGCCAAGAATCTCAGAGCCAATTTATCTGCAAAGGTCTTATAGTAGACCAGTGTGTACCCATCAGGACCAGGCGCTTTGCCCGGTTTTAATACTTTAAGAGCTTCTGTAAATTCTTCTACTGTAATTGGACCGTCCAGGTCCCTTGCTACTTCCTCAGGCAAACTGGGCATTCCCGATGCTGATATATATTCCCTCGCCGCCTCCCGTCTATCAGATGTCAACAATGATGACTGACCATCAATCTGATATAAATTAGCATAATAGTCTCTAAATGCTTTCACAATCTCTTGAGAGGAGCTCACTAGTATATCAGTATGTATTTTGATACGGTCAATATGGTTCCGTGCTCGAGTCTCTCTGAGCGCATTCGCTAGCATCCTGCCCGGCTTATTTCCATACTCATAGAAGGCTCACCTGCAACGGATTAACTTAGCTTTTGCTTTGTCCATTAATAATACATGTAATTTCTCGCGTAGCGACACAAGTTTTTCCTCAGTCTGTTGCGCATGTGATTACTTATGTGCTAATTCGAGCACCCGGATCTCTCCCAATAAAGATTCTATTTGCGCAGTCATCATGCGTTTCCTATGGGATCCTTTAGATAGAAGGGTACCCCTAATAGCACATTTATGCACTTCCCATACACAAAATGGGGTAAGCTCCCCCACCTCATTGTTTGCAAAAAATACTTTAATTCCTGGGCTATCTGTTTTTCGTATTCTGGTTCTTTCAGAATTGTCTCATTAAGCTTCCAATGCCATTTCCGCGGCCCCGCTTCTCCCCATTCTAAGACACAATTAGTTGATCCGATAAAGAAAATGAACCTATTGATGCCTCTAGTAGAGATGTCAGGGCATTCTGAGACACAAACACGTAATCAATTCTGCTGTACGTCTCGCTGAAAAAAAAAGTATAATCTTTTTCATGTCCATGTTCTCCAGCTAGCCACTAACTGTAAATCTTGGAAAAGTCTTTAAGCTCTACGGAATTTTGAATATGACAAGTGGGATACACCTTTTGATACGTCGAGCATGGGATCTAATGCCATATTTAGGTCCCCTCCCACCAGCAGTGTTCCTTCCTTATTTTGGTGTACCAATTGTAGATACGTCTCCAGTGATGAGACTTGGTCCTCATTTGGTAAATATAGATTGATTAAAGTGACCTTTTGCCCGCACAGAAATCCCTTTACAATAAGAAGGCGTCCTGTCCCATCAGTAATTATTTTTGATTCCTTCCATGGTATCTGTTTCGAAAAGATAATTGCTACTCCATTTGCCTTAGAAATCTGAGAGGCGCTATGATACATTGTAGGAAACCAATGGTTGCCTAACCTTGGAATTCTGTCATTTTTAAAATGTGTCTCTTGAAGGAAAATAATGTGGGATTTTAGTCTCCCAAGTTCAGTTAGCAATCTTGTACATTTCTCTGGGCTATTTAACCCTTTCACATTATAAGAGGTTAAAGTTATCCTGGTCATATTTAAATGTTTTAGTCTAGTAACTCCCCAGGAGAAATAATAAAAATAAATTGGAGAGAAAAAGAAAAAAAAAAAGGAACAAAGACCTCAACGTCTTGATAACTAAGACCTGGGGTAGTAACAATCACCACAGCAGCAGGTCCTCTGTAATTTACAGGACTTCCCGCTCTCCGCTTGATGTAAGAATTAGAAAAGTTGAAGTGCCTCCGACTTTCCCCCCCAATGGAGGGGAGGCGTTTAGAGTGAGGAAAGTGAATAAGCAGAGCGGAGATCACTCCTACAATTTCCATGCTAGTGCACCCCAAGTCATCCTGATATTTCTATTATGGCCCTAACAATTTATTCCCTTCATACATTCTACATTTCTCTATATATAAACCTAGATTTCCTGTTTAGAAAGCCATCCTTTTCCAGCTATTCAATAATTTTTTTGCTTCTTCCGGAGAGGTTACATCATGCCCTTTTTACATATAGCACTTCTTTATTTCATACTTCAGAGATTCTTAAGCAAATCTTAAAAAATTCCCTATTCCTATACCAATAAATTATAAGAATGCTAATATTCCAAAAAAACAAAAACAGAAAACACAAAAAAATAAAACACAAAGAGAAAAAAGTGCCCTTTCCATGTTCTCCTCCTCATGTGTGAAGAAAGCCTCTGTCATTCATTAGGCTTATTAAAGCGGTTTTGTACAGAAAATTGCAAGTTCATCTTATTCAAATGGATTTGGAACATAGATGCAGTTATGACCATTGAAATAAAATAATATGCAGTATTTACCTTTTATTTTTTATGTTTATGCCGACTTCCGGGCTCTCCTCCCATGGGAGTAGGCGTGTTTATCGGCTTCGCAATGGTCCCTGGGAAGTTTTTGAGCTATTTCCCAGGAATCCGTGGGGGACACAGTCATGCCGAAATCTCATGAGATTTCGGAAGGAGGACGCCGGTCACGTGACGAGGGCGTGTCCAAAATTGCCATTTTGAAAGTGGGCAGGCAGCTCTATCTGCCATTACCACTATAGCACACGAGGCAAGAGGAAGGAAAACAAAGAGGACACTCAATGAGCACATGCGAGATGGAGCTGTGGATGCTGGGAGCTCAGCGTCATCGCATTCAGGAAGTAAATGCCTGTGGGCTTCAAATGCCCACAGTGAAAATGGAAACCGCCGGACTGCTTTTTTAAAAGTTTTCCTTAGAAATGAAATCGTCACGCCGGGGGTTAAAAAGACGCCGATCGTGACTGCAAAGACACCGTAGGAATCGCCCACCAGTGACACAGGTAAAAAAAAAAAACGGCAGCGGAATAAATTAATAATATAAATTATTAATAATAAATTTATAAATTGTATAAATTAAATAGAATAAATTTTATAAATTGAATATAATTTATATATTACTAACTCCTCAAACTTACACGTGTTAAGTGATAACAAAAATAAAAAAAAATCCACCATATATACATATGTACATACATACATACAGTATATGCATATCTACACATATATATATACACATATACCTTCCCTTATCCCCCTCATACCTCTTACTTCCCTTTTCCTTCCTATACCCACCCTAACTCATCCTATGTCCCATGAGCCCTTCCTATCTTCCAACTAAACATCCAGCATTCTAAAAACCTGGAGATAGGGGAAAAAAAAACATACCCCCAAACCAAGTTCAATTTGAACCCACAACCTATTTGTGCCCACCAATACCATTAGTATAATTAAAAAAAACAAAAAAAACACTGAGTGTCTTTCCGACCCCCACCCCCCCAAAAAAAAAAAGATCCCCAGAAAACTCATATAAAAAAAAAAAAAACACACACACAAACCAAGAATGGGGAGAAAAAAAACCCCACCCAATTCATACCCCCCCCTCCCCCCCACCACCACACTACTCCAATCAAATCCGTGTGTATGTCTCCAGACGGTAAAAAAAAAAAAAAAAAAAAACAACAAAAACGACAAAAGAGCAAAGAACACAATCCTTATTCATGGAATAGTTATTTTCTTTTTTTTCTTCTCTCCCAAAGTTTTATTTATCTAACTTCTGCTTCTGATGACTCCGCAAGCATAGGCATAATTCCTCCATCTTATCTGCTCCTTCCCTGTTGTGTCCGCGGTTCCTGGGGGCTCCCCTCCATTAAGTTCAGCATTTCTACCCAATTAGGCACCTCAATGGGCTTCGTGCCCCAAAAAATGAAAAATCTGGTAATTGGGCAGGGTCCTGTAAATAAAAACCATGCCCCCTTTTTTCACAATTACTGCCATTGGGTACCCCCATTTATACGTGGCTCCTTTAGACAGCAGATAGTCCAGTATGGGTCTTAGCAGATCCCGTCTGTTTTTTGTCTGGCGACATATATCTGGATATATGTGTACTTCTCCCCCTTGAAGTTCAATGGTCCCTTCCGCCAGGCTGCTCTAAGTATGTCTCTTATCCTATAAAAATGTACCCTACAAAGGACATCTCGTGGATTGGCCTGAGCGAGATTACGTACGGTGGGGACCTTATGCACCCAGTCCAGTTCAATCAAAGTATTCAGGGGGTTTTCTAACAATTGATTTATAATAGCCGTCACTGTGTCTCTAAGGGCAGGTCCCTCAATATTTTCCGGGACCCCCCAATCCAGATATTGTTTCTCCTACTCCTATTTTAGATTACATACGGTGGGGACCTTATGCACCCAGTCCAGTTCAATCAAAGTATTCAGGGGGTTTTCTAACAATTGATTTATAATAGCCGTCACTGTGTCTCTAAGGGCAGGTCCCTCAATATTTTCCGGGACCCCCCCAATCCAGATATTGTTTCTCCTACTCCTATTTTCGGAATATTCTGCTTGTAGTTGTAACATAATTAATCTCTGATGTTGCATGTGTAGCCTATCCTCCAGCACATCCATCCGAGTATCAGCTATTTTTTGATGAGCCTCCACATTAAGCAATTTATTACCTACTGCCACCACTTTACTACGTACTTCCTCAATTTCCTCCCTTAATGTACCTGTTATACTGGCAAGTAGTTTCTGTATATCTTCTTTCGTTGGGAGAGCTTGAATCATCTGTCTGATGTCTAGCTCTATCCCCTGCTGCTGCTTTGTCTGTGTATTTAATATATTTGACGAGCATACCTGTGTGTCTCCTGTGTCAGCCATCTGGGAAGGTGCGGGGGATTTCAGATCCGTTGCTCCTGCTTGTGCTTTGCTCTGTGGCATGGTATCGACTGAAATTTTCAGAGAAGGCTCCACCATTGGCCCCTGTACATGGACTGTGCTAAAGCTAGCGGTATCGGCGGGCTGGATGGCGTCTCTCCTTACCGTAAGATACGGCGTGATATACGAATGCCGGGGAGTATAGGGCACTTCTGTAACCTTTCCCCGCCTCGACATGAGCTTCAGGGATTCTCCATCTGGACGGTCTCCTGGAGGGTGCACTTCGCTATTGCAGAGCTCTCGTCTTGTGCAGCCTCACTCCGCCATGCTTCGGCCACTGCCCCTGGAAAATGAAAGTCAATTCCTGTTCTAGCTTGTTCTGACCTGCCTACTTAAAGCTGTCCAGCTCACTTAACTTCTGCCTTCTGCCAGAGCTCTCATCTAGTGCAGCCTCACTCCGCCATGCTTAGGCCACTGCCCCCCGAAAAACGAAAGTCAATTCGTGTTCTAGCCTGTTCTGACCTGCCTACTTAATGTTGTCCAGCTCACTTAACTTCTGCCTTCGCCTTGGTCATATCACAAGAAACCATCTCCTGCTGTTCTGTTTAAAGGCTGGCTTGCTGACTGTCAGGGCTGGCTTAGCCCTTCCTTCTCTGGGATGGCCACTCAGCTGTCGGCTAATTGCCAGCTCTCTTCTCTCTCCACAGTTACCAGCTGATCTTGATGATACTCGTCTGACCTGCCTACTTAAAGCCTTCCAGCTCACTTCACCTCTGCCTTCGCCTTGGTCACATCACTGAAACCATTTCCTGTGGTTTGTTTAAAGACTGGCTTGCTGACATCCCTTCTGGCTCCTTATCCTGCTTGCTGTGCTCTACTTGGATCCCTGACTTCTGGCTATGCTTGACTACGCTTTTTCTATTTACCTTTTTATTTTTATTAATAAACAAGTGGGATTTAATTGTACTTCTGTCTCAGCCTGATTTATGGTTTCTGACAGTAGGCGAAGGCCATGAATTCAGAAGATACAGTCAATCCACTTGTTGGTAATATTTTTTCCAGATTGGATGAGCAAGATCACTGCATGGATCAGTTTGCCATGGCGTTACAAATGCTCCTGAATCGCACGGCTCACCTGGAATCCCCCACGGTGGCTGCTCCGGTACAACCCGAGTCACAGGCCATCCCTGCTGCTGCGCCAGTCTCTTTGCAGGGACCTGCCTTCAGTATTACCTCTATCAGAGGTATGTCTGGTTCTGCTCTGCTTCCCCTGAGATTTGGGGGCGGTCCAGTTCAATGCAGAGGGTTTCTCAATCAGGTTGAGATATACTTCAAGATGCTGCCCCAGGCGTTTCCCACGGACACAAGCAAAGTAGGTTTTGTGATATCTTTTCTTTCTGAGAGAGCCTTGGCCTAGGCTAATCCTCTATGGGAGATGCAAAAACCTGTTGTCTTGAGTTACCCTCAGTTTGTGGCCTCCTTTAAAAGGGTTTTTGATGTTCTTGCATGCTCCGCTTCTGCTGCCAAGTGCCTCATGTCCATCAAACAGAGTACGAGAACTATTGCCGATTACGCCATTTAATTCCATACTCTGGCAGCAGAGGTTGCTTGGAACAATGAGGCCCTCGTGGCTGCTTTTTCTCATGGTCTCTCAGATTCCATCAAGGATGAGTTAGCTGGGGAGCTTGATCTCCTTTGCCATCCTCATTGACTCCAGACTCAGAGAAAGACTTTTTCTTAAGGAGCGCTTGCGGAAGCCTCCTGTCCGTTTGCCTCCAAGCTTTGTAGTCCCACCCATGCCTCCCTCCCCTCACATGCCTCCTGGTACAGAGTTGGTCAGTGAAGATGAACCCATGCACCTGGGCTTCACGTGTCTCTCTGCGGATGAGAGAGCCTTTAGGAGGAGGGAGAGATTGTGCCTTTATTGTGGCCAGGCAGGTCACTTTTTGAAGTCTTGTCCTACCCGTCCAGGGAACGCCCGAACCTTGAGGTCCTGTCATGGACAGACCTTAGGTGGCGTTGTTTCGTCCCCAGTTATCCAGAAGGATAAGCCCCTGGTTTTGGTCGCCCTTTCTTGGGCTGAGTCGTCCATTGAGATACAGGCTCTAATCGACTCTGGGGCTGCAGGCCTGTTCATTGATGCTGCATTTGTTTCGCAGCACTCGATTCCACTGCAGCTGCGTGACACTCCACTTGCCATTGAGGCTCTTGACGGGAGACCTTTACAGCCTGCCCATGTGACTCATGAGACGGTTCCGTTGTCCATGGCCGTAGGGGCTCTTCACCATGAGGTAATCCAATTCCAAGTTATTTCCTCACACAGGTTTCCACTAGTTATTGGTTATCCTTGGTTACAGAGGCACAACCCCACTTTTGATTGGCTCCGTGCTGAGGTTCTCTCCTGGTCACCACAATACAGTGAGACATGCTTCCTGAAGGTATCCAAGGTCCTGTGCACCTCTTCACTCCCCTCCCTGCCGGAGGAGTACCGTGATTTTAGCGATGTCTTTGATAAAGGTCAAGCCGGTAGTTTGCCTCCACACCGGTCTTATGATTGCGCAATTGACCTACAACCTGGTGCTATACCTCCTTGTGACTGGGTTTACCCTTTGTCGGTCTTGGTGGATAAGGCCATGGAGGAGTATGTTGCTGTCGCACTTTCTCGAGGTTTCATCCGCAAATCCTCGTCTCCTGCTGGTGCTGGTTTCTTCTTTGTGAAAAAGAAGAGCGGTGAACTGAGACCTTGTATAGATTATAGGGGTCTTAATCGTGTCACGATTAAGAATGCCTACCCGATTCCATTGATTAGAGTTATTTGACCACCTCGAAGGAGCAACGGTTTTCACAAAGCTTGACTTGGGAGGGGCATACAATCTCGTGCACATTAAGGAGGGCGACGAGTGGAAAACTGTGTTTAATACCAGAACAGGCCATTTTGAATACCTGGTAATGCCTTTTGGCCTTTGTAACTCCCCGGCAGTTTTCCAGGAATTTATTAAAGATGTCATCCGATTTGTTGCAGTTGTGTGTGGTGGTTTATCTTGATGATATCCTCATATTTTCCAAGTCCCTGGAGAGCCACCACACAGATGTCTGTCGTGTGCTTCAGAAACTAAGAGAGAACAATCTCTATTGTAAACTGGAGAAGTGCGAGTTCCATCGCGAACAGGTTACATTCCTGGGCTATGTAATTTCCACTGCTGGTTTTTCGATGGACCCAGAGAAACTTTCAGCAGTCCTACAGTGGCCTCGACCCATGGGTTTACATCCTCTGCAGCGTTTCCTGGGCTTTGCCAACTACTATCGGAAGTTTATTCGTAACTTCTCTTCTCTGGTCAAGCTCCTGATATGACCAGAAAGGACGGTAACCCACAGAGTTGGTCTCCAGAGTCCATTAAGGCCTTTGAGACTCTCAAGGCTGCCTTTGTCTCTGCTCCTGAGTTGGCACATCCTGATCCTATGTTGCCTTTTATCCTATGTCCTAAGTTGATGCTTCTGAGACTGGAGTTGGCGCCCTTCTGTCTCAACGTCCTAACTCTGAGAGCGCTATGCATCCGTGTGGCTACTTTTCCAAGAAATTGTCACCTGCTGAGTGCAATTATGAGATTGGTGACAGAGAGCTGTTGGCGATCATTTTAGCCCTGAAAGAATGGAGACATCTCCTTGAAGGTACCACTGTGCCTGTTCTTATTCTTACTGACCATAAGAATCTTACATTCTTGTCTGAGGCTAAGTGACTCTCTCCCAGAAGGGTGCAATGGGCTCTTTTCTTGTCGAGCTTTAATTACATTGTCTCATTCTTACCCGGTACTAAAAAAAAACCTGATTGAGAAACCCTCTGCATTGAACTGGATCGCCCCCAAATCACTGGGGAAGCGGAGCAGAACCAGACATACCTCTTATAGGAGGTAATACTTGAGGCGGGTGCCTGCACAGAGACTGGTGCAGCAGCAGGGACGGCCTGCGACTCAGGTTGTACCAGAGCAGCCACCGTGGGAGATTCCAGGTGAGCCGTGCGATTCAGGAGCGTTTGTAACGCCAAGGCAAACTGATCCATGCGGTGATGATGCTCATCCAATCTGGAAAAAATATTACCAACAAGTGGATTGACTGTATCTTCTGAATTCATGGCCTTTGCATACTGTCAGGAACCATGAAACAGACTGAGACAGAAGTACAATCAAATCACACTTGTTTATTAATAAAAATGAAAAGGTAAATAGAAAAAAGCGTAGTCAAGCATAACCAGAGTCTATAGCCAGATCGGGTAGTCAGCCAGTCCAAAGTTCTTAAACCAGATCAGGTAATCAGCCAGTCCAGAAGTCAGGGATCCAAGGAGAGCAACTGCAAGCAGGATAAGAAGCCAGGAGGGATGTCAGCAAGCCAGTCTTGAAACAAACAGCAGGATATAGTTCCTTGTTATGTGACCAACATGAAGGCAAAGGAAAGAGTGAGCTTGAAGGCTTTAAATAGGCAGGTCAGACGAGCATCATCGGGAACAGCTGGTAACTGTGGAAAGAGAACAGAGCTGGCAATTAGCCAACAGCTGAGCGGCCAGCCCAGAAGAGGAAGGGCTAAGCCAGCCCTGACACTTCCTTCCTCTTCCTCAGTGTCCTTTCTCCACACATTCCTTTTCATAAATGTCCTTCTTTCACACATTCCTCTTTCTCAATGTCCTTCCACCACACATTCCTCCTCATCAATATCCTTATTTCACACGTTCCTCTTCATCAATGTCCTTTCTCCACATGTTCCTCTTCCTCAATGTCCTTTCTCCACACCCTCCTTATGATCAATGTCCTTACTCTGTCTACACCTTCCTCTTCATCAATTTCCTTCCTCTACATCTTCCTCTTCATCAATTTCCTTCCTCTACATCTTCCTCTTCATCAATGTCCTTCCCTCAAACCTTCCTCTTCATCAATGTCCTTCCTCCACACCTTCCTCTTCATCAATGTCACACGCATAGTCCATATTTTGTATGTAGCACCCTGGTGTTTAGAGAGGGTTGCTAACAAATTTAGTTTGCCAGGCAGTAGTTATCCTGACTGATAGAAGATCCACAGATTCTTCCCTAAATTCTGGAATTGCTGCCCCTTTTCTCTTCTGTCACCAGGTGGCACTGTGGCTGGTGGCATTAGATTGACAGGGGCTTATCAAGGTCAGATAATGAATGGATGGGGTGTCTCAGCCAATTGGCGGGGGTTTCTTTTAGTCCCTTGGCCTGCTGGAAGAGCCTATTTATTTGGGTGGAGTCAGGTGATCGGGGTTCTTTTCCACCTGGATGGCTTTCTGGGTGGATGTGTGTTATGTCGCCCTGGGTTGCTAGGCCGGAAGCCTGCGGCCTATACAGGGGAAAGCTGGCTGCTAGGCTGCCTGAGGCCTATACAGGAGCAAGAGAAGCAGTGTAGGTGTCACGATCAGGTTTTGGGCTTGAAGACCAATCGCTATAACAGTTGCAGGACTACCACCGAACAGCAGGACAGGTACACAGGCAGTCACTCTGGCAGATGACACAGGTTCACCTGAGATGCGGAACCTAAGTACTAGCCGGTGTTCACCAGAGCTCCTGATGGTGGAGATGGAAAAAGCTGCATGCTAGTACCAGGTTGCGGTCCTCAGGTTTGCCCCACCAGGGTATGAGCAAGCCGGTGTCCAGTAGCGGATGAGCAGATAAGGATTAAACAGCAGCGTGGTCAGTAAACAAGCCAAAAGGTCGGTAACGAGTAGTTGCTGGTTGGGATCAGGCAGTAGAGTAGTCGAAGAACAAGCCAAGGGTCAATCACGAGTGGTAGCAAATATGGAAAGCAGCAGGGAAGACAAGGCACTTGGTGAGAAGGCACAATAACCTGTCAAGGAGGAAGTGCTGAGACAAGGCTTATATAGGAAGTCTGTGGGAGAAGCAAGGAGTTCAAGGTTCAACAGTAATCAAGACTCATGGTAGGGTTGTCCAATAGATCAGGCAGGGAGCTGTCCAGCATCCCAGATAGCTCAATGGGAAGAATCAATGCCAGACACAGAAGAGGTAGCAGGTTCAAGCCCAGATCCTGACAGTAGGGTTGGGACTGCAGGATTGGAGTCCATCCGAGTTGAGAAGGTTCCGCTGGACATGGAACCAATTGTGGTAGGAGGTAGAAAGGAAGCTGTTGCCACTAGGGGACCATCCATCTTACTACCAGAGACTACTGTGAGTAAACTGATGCAAATACCAGAGCAGTCTTCTCAGCAGCCGGGGATGGCGAAGAAGTGCAAAAGCAAGTGCCAAGCAAGGGACCCAGCAGGATAGCCGATGTGATGCTTGAGGAGTATACAGCAGGATAGCTGTGTAAGAGCTCAGGGGATCCAGTGACATCTAGGATCTGGAAGTCTAGCAAAAGACTGGGAGCTCAGTGAGTGAAGATTTTACAGTGGGATACTGTGAGATAAGTGAAGGACTATTCGGTGTTACCAAGAGTTATGTAGAACTACCTTTAGTGACTGTTGCAAGATTAGGTGCCATAGGAGACAGCAGTCCTACCTATACAGAAGTGTTATCTGGCTGGAGGCCTTCCACTGTATAGTTGTCTACCTATAGGAGTCTGCCAATTATCATTGCATCTACTCAAGGGTGTCCTGGCCCTAACCCCCTCTCCCCCAGTTCTGTTAAGAGACAATAAATCTCTTGTTCGATTCAAAAGTGACTGGTGCCCATCATTTCTTGTTGCATCACACCCACCATGCCTGGTAACTCACTCTACAAGGAAGGATGTCAGCTGTCCATAACCCTTGAGGTCACCATTAGGCTTCTGGGGCCCCGGGACCTTGCTAAATGTCCTACTATCCCCTTCATCATCACTAAATCCACATTCCATGTTCTATCTATTGTCCTCATCATTGCCAAGCCCACATTCCATATTCAATCTATTGTCTTCATTATGATTGCCAAACCCACATTTCTTGTTCTATTTGTTGTCCACCTCATCATGGTTAAACCCACATTCCATGTTCTGTCCTCTTGTCTTCCTCATCATGGCTAAATCCACATTCCTTGTTCTATCTGTTGTCCTCATAATTGCCATACCCACATTCCATGTTCTATCTTGTTGTGTTCCCCATCACTGCCAAACCCACATTCCACGTTTTCCTTTTTGTTACCGCAACACCATTATTATCCTGTATTTTTTAACCGCAAGGAGGTTGGTTTGTGCTGTTGTCCCTTGTTAATTTGACATTGTATTTAGGAAATGTACCTGCCTACTCACAAACAAACTGTCCTTTTTGAAGTAAAACACATAGGCAAGTATTTGTGAAAAATAAATAGCCATTTATTCTGAGTCATAACAAAATAAAGAGGAAGGCAACGCTGGAGAAACTGGTGAAATTTGCAAAACCTTTGTACCCCAGGGCACACATCAATTATTTGACAGTCAAAATTGGTGGCCTGAGGAGTCCTTATAATAGTAAGCACAATTCAGTCCAGGACTAGAAGAGATCAGGAACAGCAGCAGATGACATATCTGTGCCCAGGCTGTGGTCATACAACAGCCCGAGTCTTTTGTCAGACCAGACTGAACCCAGGCCATCACTCTCTGGTCTTCCTTACACACTTCCTTCCAGGCTGTGGCTCTGGTGTTGGAGTTGTGGCAGGAGGTGGAGGAGGAGAAGGACCATGGTTCAACTCACAAATGGGGCTTTGGCTTGTGAGTTTGCCTCTCAACCTCTTTTTTAGGGCTTGCAAGATAACTTCCTCACATAAGAAGCTTTGGCCCTCCTCAATTTCCAGCATTTTGCAGGAGGTCATGCAGGCATAGTCCTCTTGAAGACTGGGGGGGTTTCTGAGGGCCGCAGTAGACTTCATAAATAGGCCAAGTGCTGCCTCCTCCAGGTTACTCTTCTTCCTGCCACTTTTTTGTGGAAGGCTGAGGGGAGGGACCTGGGATTCAGGCGGGCTACTTATCCTCGCCACCTCATGACTGTCACTTTCCACGGCCTGGCTGAGGCTTTCCTGTGTATGAAAAAGGGACATCGTTTTAGTTTTTAGTTCATCAATCACACAAAATTTTCAGCTCATGACTGTTGCAAATTGAATGTTAATAAATAGAAAAGACTATCATTCTGACCCCAGCATTTTTCATTCTTGTCACAATCATTTGTGACCACTACTGTCTATTGATATGTAAAATACCTTGTGAAATCAGAAATTAGTTATCAAAACTAACATATATTTAACATCATTAATTTGACAACCAGAAATATTTTTAAGAATGCTATACCTGACTCAAGCTGGGCTTCTCCACATGTTGGTGCCTGGAAGGCCCAAGTTGGTAGACGGAAGCCTCAGCTGGAGGGGAAGGAAGCCTTGAATGAAGATTGGAGATTGCTGGCCTGGGTTCCCGCTGGTCTGACAGAAAATGCAGTCTGTCATAGTACCACAGCCTGGGTACATAAACGTCATCTGCTGCTCCTGATCTCAGGGAATCCTGGACCTTCTTGCGCTCCCTATTATAAGTGCTCCTCATGCCACCAATTTTGGAAGTTAAATACTTGATGTCTGCCGTGGGGATCATCGGCTTCACAAATTCAAGCAGTTTCTACAGCGCTGTCTGCCTCTTTGTTTGATTAATAAAAATGTGTTTATTATTATTATTTGTTTGATTATTAAAAAATGGGTGCTTCAGCTGCCACAGACAGGGCAGCTCCCTGAACATATCAATGAATATTCCTAGAAATTCCCTGTCATTGTAGGGATCCATTTTCTCTGCAAGACACAACACAAGACAAAGTCTAATGTCAGGCGAAACTCTCCTAATCTTGACCCAATATAGGCCTCAATCTATAAGCAGTATAGGCCACTGATGCTATGATGATGTTAAAATTACACCTTCGTTATAACGATCGTCGTTTTCGTTACTCCGTCCTCTGCTCACAGATCCTATGTATGACGCACGCGTGTTATGCTTGATATACACTGTGCATGTGTGAAACACCGCCCGCCCCTGACTTTCTTCCTAGTCTATTCCCCGCTCCTTCTCTTTTGGCGCAGTGGGAGAGCACATTTTTTCTTCTTTTGTAAAAAAATAAATAAAAAATGTGTGGGGGTCCCACCAAATTCCATATCAGGCCCTTCAGGTCTGGTATGGATATTAAGGGGAACCCCGCTCCAAAATGAAAAGAAAATGGTGTGGGGGTCCCCCTCAAAATCTATACCAGATTTTAGGGGAACACCGTGCCAAAATGAAAAAAATGGCGTGGGGTCCCCCCAAAAATCCATATCAGTCCCTCATCTGAGCATGCAACCTGGCAGGCCACAGGAAAAGAGGGGGTACGAGAGAGCGCCCCCCCGAACAGTACCAGTCCACATGCCCTCAACATTGAGAGGGTGCTTTGGGGTAGCCCCCCAAAGCACCTTGTCCCCATGTTGATGGGGAGAAGGGCCTCATCCCCACAACCCTTGCCTGGTGGTTGTGGGGGTCTGCGGCTGGGGGCTTATCAGAATCTGGAAGCCTCCTTTAACAAGGGGACCCACAGATCCTGCCACTGAATTTCCACGGAATACAAGTGTATCCCTGCTATTTCACAAAAAAGGTGTAAAAAATGTTAAAAAAGACAATAGCTGGTTTTTGACAATACCTTTTATTAATGTCTTCTTCTTTCCCCGTGTGTTTTTTTCTTTTAGTTGATGTGGATTTTGTGGAAAAAGAATCCCAATTCACCAGTGAAAGTGCCCAGATCCTCATTGGGGAGAGAATGGGGTACAATCGTGATTTTGAAAATATAAAGGAAAACATCAATGATGTTCAACAAATAATGAAGAACATCATTGTTGTTTTAGGCAGAATATAAAAACACACAGATTTGTACAGTTTCCTCCTGTTTTTTTGCTTTGAAAAAAAAAGTTTTAATGTATTTTAAAAGCCAAATTTTGAAGATGCACACGGTGTGTCAACATGTGCTATCTGCCATCACAGGATATCAATGTACCTTGCAGCTCAATTAGGTGAGAGGAAGGGGTTACACCCCCAAAACACGTTCATTGATCCCACATGATGGGAGCTAGCACATGTTGATGTTAGGCATGGGATCAGGAAGGAAATCCCCAGTTTGAATCAATTTGTGTGCATCTGCAAAATTTGGCTTTTACAGGGGTGATATCACCCCATCTGATGAAGGCAATATCAACAAAGTTTGGACATACTCATGTCTGATATTACCTTCACTTTATCAAATTTTAACTTTGTAAGTTCCTGAGCTGTGTATGTTATGCTTTGAAACATGCCTGTTTAACCCAAAAAAAAAATATTTACAGGCGGATCCGGCTGGCCAGACGGTAGTTATAAACCCTCTTGTCCAGGGTGAGGGTCCTCATAGCTTCAAAACGGTCGGCTGGTTAGATCGAACTGACAGAAAGCACTGAAAAACAGAAAGGCCAGAGCTGAAAATCAGAAACGAGCGGACAAGAATGCAATGGCAATCAAATACGTAATAGAAATATGAACCCACAAGCACAAACTGAAGAGCAATAATGTTCTAAAAAGCATGAGTGTCACGTACCTGACGGTAGAGCCTGATATGCAGAGGATTGGCTCTCTAACATCTCTGACTCGAGGCCCCCAGGTAGAGCAGACAGGAGGCGCAGGAGTGCAGAGTTGCACGAGTGGCAGGTGGATTGCAGACAGTGAAGCCGGGACAGCTGCAGGATTCTTCAAGCAGAAGAGAAGGCAGGTACAGGCAGGCCATACAACATACATGTGGTCATAAATTGGAGGGCACGTCAGGAGCAGATGCGAAGACAGAAATGTAGTCTGGATACTGGCCGGATCGGTGATGGGCTGGCAGCAAGGTAGCAGAGGGAGCAGGCAGATGCAGAGTCAAACAAGTCAGGTACAGGCAGGGAGCAGGAATGTCAGAGGCAAGCCGGGTTGGTTAACAGGAACAAGTATCAGATACAAGCTACGGGAACGCTGTAGAGCAGACAGCACTGAGTCTGGAAACTGGCTGAGTTTGAGCCAACATCCGTTGGAAAAAAAAACATGGATTTTGTTGTCAGAATGTGCGATCGTGTGTACGCGGCATACAAGTGTGAAACACGCAAAAAAAGGTGCCAGCACAATTTTTTAAATCACGCAGCACCAAAACACATGGCACTATGGTACCATGCATTTTAACAGGCGTGAATGCATGCACATTTACTAGATGCATTGGGGTGTAATTAGGAGTTAATGCCACCCACGCATGTCTACAAAAGGCAGTGCGTTTTTGTGCAGTGTGGGAAAACGTGATTTTGCATATGTTCCTGCATAGCACCTGGTGTGAACAACCCCTAAAATGTAGTTTGTGAAGGCAGAGTTCAGTGGTCAATAGGTTGTAGAAAATGCAGAGTTCAGAGAGCAGTAGTTAGTAATGCAGAGAGCTTTGTCTTACAAACTGCTGAACTTTTCATTACAAACTTCTGAACTCTGCTTACAAACTGCTGAACTTTTCATTACAAACTTCTGAACTCTGCTTACAAACTGCTGAACTTTTCATTACAAACTTCCGAACTCTGCTTACAAACTTCCGAACTCTGCTTACAAACTTCCGAACTCTGCTTACAAACTTCCGAACTCTGCTTACAAACTTCCGAACTCTGCTTACAAACTTCCGAACTCTGCTTACAAACTTCCGAACTCTGCTTACAAACTTCCGAACTCTGCTTACAAACTTCCGAACTCTGCTTACAAACTTCCGAACTCTGCTTACAAACTACCGAACTCTGCTTACAAACTACCGAACTCTGCTTACAAACTACCGAACTCTGCTTACAAACTACCGAACTCTGCTTACAAACTACCGAACTCTGCTTACAAACTACCGAACTCTGCTTACAAACTACTGAACTCTGCTAACAAACTACTGAACGCTAGGGATGAGCTTCGTGTTCGAGTCGAACATACGTTCGACTCGAACATCGGCTGTTCGCCCGTTCGGCGAATTCCGAACGTTATGGGCCGTTCACGCCAAATTCGTGTGGCGCTCACGGCCCACAATGCACTGCGTCATCGCAGTGCATTGCTGGCTCATGATTGGCCAAGCATGCACTGTGACCCCGCATGCTTGGCCAATCACAGCGCCAGCAGCGAGGAGAGCCATGATTGGCCACAGGCAGGATGCCTGTGGCCAATCATAGCTCAGGCTGTGTAGTACACGCCCCACACTATATAAGGCCGCCAGCCCGGCGGCCTAGTGTAGTGTGTTGGCGTCTGAAGCAGTTAGTGGGTGTTCTGTGTACCTTCAACACAGTACACACCGATCGTTTTCGGCCGATTTTCGATCTTGCTGTTGTGTAGATGTTGTTGTCTGTGTGCCCTGACCGCAGTATACACCGCTATATTCACCTCACCTATATAGCTAGTGATCTATCTTTTATAATAGAGCTTGCAGTCAGTAGTGTTAGGAGCTTGTGCGTGCTGTCTGCGTGCTCTGTACCCAGTACACACCGCTATATCCACCTACATAGCTCTTATCTATTTGAGCCCACTTGCCATCTGCAGGAGTTATTGGAAGTTGTGTGTGCCTCCAGCACAGCACAGTATACATCTGTATATACCCCTTTATCTCTGGTGTTCTATAAAAAAGGCATCTGCAGGAGTTAGTGGGTTTTTTGTGCCTCCAGCACAATATACACCTGTATCTACCCTTTATTGCTGTTCTCTAATAGAGCCATCTGCAGGGCTTAGTGGGTGTTGTGTGACTCAATTACAGTATACCCCTTTATCTCTGGTGTTCTATAATAAAGGCATCTGCAGGAGTTAGTGGGTGTTGTGTGACTCCAGCACAATATACACCTGTATCTACCGTTTATTGCTGTTCTCTAATAGAGCCATCTGCAGGGCTTAGTGGGTGTTGTGTGACTCCATTACACTGCTGTTTTACCCAACTCCCTTCAGGCCATTACCATGTCTGGAAGGCCAGCAAGGAGAGGCAGACAGGCGCGAGCCGATAAAAGAGGGCAAGCAGGCTCTGTGTCTAGAGACAACAGTGCTGGTCGTGGACGCGGTGCATTGTCATCAGCACGTGGCCATGGGACACGCTTGTCCTTCTTTTCGGCAGCTGGACATGTTGAACCGCAACATGCCAATGACTTGGTAGAGTGGATGACCAAGCCCTCTTCATCCTCCTCATCCTCTCTCACCCAGTCTCAGGGTACTAGCAAAGCAGCTGCCAACGCATCGTCTTCCCTCCTCTCAATGTCATCATCAGTGACTCCTTCCCTAGACCCACCACGTCCTCCTGAGGAGTCTCCTGAACTCTTTGAGCACAGTGTTGGGTACATGCTCCAGGGAGGATGCCCAGTGTTTTGTGGGCTCTGATGATAACACTCAGCTAGAGGAAGGCAGTAGCGTGAGCGCAAAGAGAGAGGGGATACTCAAGAAGGACAGCAATCTGGCAGTCATGTTCCACAAGCTGCAGCATACTGCCAGGTTTGCTATAGCGATGAAGAGGGAGGGGATGATGAGGGCACTGACTCCACGTGGGTGCCTGGAAGGAGAGAGGAGGAGGAGGAGGAGGCACATGTCCAACGAGGCAGGATGCCCTCCGGGGGCCAGCTTAGGGGCAGCACACCGACTGAATCACACCGCAGAGCTCCGCCTGTGCAGGGCGCTGCCTCTGCGCGTTATTCTAAAAGTTCTTTGGTGTGGGCCTTTGAGGCGAGTGCATCAGATCGCACCGCTGCTATTTGCAACATATGTCTCAAGCGTATCTCGCGTGGCCAAAACATCAGCCGCTTGGGCACCACATGCTTGACCAGACATATGTTGACCTGCCATGCAGCTCGTTGGCAAGCGTACCTCAAAGACCAACACCAAAGAACAAAGCGGACCTCTCCTTGCTCCTCATCAGCTGGCATCTCCAAACCCACTAGACCTTCAGTCCTCTCTGAAACCTGCTCTGAGAGGAATGAAGGTATAGAATTATGTGTGTCACAGCCAAGTGCTTCCGGGAACTCTGCTAGCGGTACACCCACGTCCGATTATAGCAGGCAAATGTCCCTGCCCCAGCTGCTGGACCGGCGAAAGAAGTTCACTCCCAGCCATCCACATGCCCAGCGGTTGAATGCTAGCTTGGCTAAATTGCTAGCACTTCAACTGCTGCCTTTTCAGTTGGTAGACTCGGCCCCCTTCCGTGAGTTTGTACAATGTGCGGTTCCTCAGTGGCAGGTCCCCAAACGCCACTTTTTCTCACGGAAGGCGATTCCGGCTCTCTACCGGCATGTGGAAGGCAATGTCCTTGCCTCGCTGGACAGGGCGGTCAGTGGTAAGGTGCATATTACCGCTGACTCATGGTCCAGCAGGCATGGACAGGGACGTTACCTGTCTTTCACGGCCCATTGGGTCACTCTTCTGGCAGCTGGGAAGGATGCAGGACAAGGTGCAGTAGTGTTGGAGGTTGTTCCGCCACCACGCCTCCAAAATGCTACTATTGGTTGTGACACACCTCTCTCCTCCACCCCCTCCTCTTCTTCTTCCTCCATGGCCTCTTCCAGTGCTGTGTCCTCAGAACCAGCGGTGCTTCGTAGGCGTTCCAGGGGCTACGCAAGTACGCAGGCAAAACAATGCCATGCCGTGCTTGCGCTGGTTTGTTTGGGGGACAGGAGCCACACTGGGGCGGATGTTTTGTCAGCTCTGCAGGGGCAGGCCGAGAGGTGGTTGATGCCATGCCAGCTTAAGCCAGGAATGGTGGTTTGTGACAATGGCACCAACCTCCTCTCCGCCCTCCGACAGGGACAACTGACCCATGTGCCCTGTATAGCTCACGTCCTTAACCTGGTGGTGCAGCGGTTCTTGGGCAGGTACCCCGGCTTACAGGATGTCCTGAAGCAGGCCAGTCTGTGTGCATTTCCGCCGATCATTTAATGCCTGTGCTCGGCTGGCTGAGCTCCAAAAGGAGTTGAACCTGCCCAAGAACCGCCTTATATGTGACATGCCCACCAGGTGGAACTCAACGTTGGCCATGCTGCAGTGGCTGCACACGCAGCAGAGGGCCATCAATGAGTACCTGTGCGACTACGGCACCAGGACAGGGTCAGGGGAGCTGGGTTTTTTCTCACCACGCCAGTGGGGCATGATCAGGGATGCATGCACTGTCCTGTCACCGTTTGAGGAGGCCACAAGGATGGTGAGCAGTGACAGTGCATGCATCAGTGACACTGTACCTCTTGTCCACCTCTTGGAGCATACGCTGCGTGGAATAATGGACAGGGCACTTGAGGCAGAACAGAGGCAGGAAGAGGAGGACTTCCTTGCCTCTCAAGGCCCCCTTTATCCAGACAGTGTTCCTGCTGTGTCACCCATCACACAGGAAGAGGATGAGGAGGAGGAAGAGGAGGAGGAGGAGGATGATTGTGTCAGCATGGAGGTGGAGGCTGGCACTCAGCATCAGCAGCAGCAGCAGCAGCAGCAGCAGCAGCAGCAGTCTTGTAGGGATGATTTACAGTCCCAAGAAACACGTGGACTTGTACGTGGCTGGGAGGAGGTAGCTGTGGATCATGTTGTCCTTAGTGACCCAGAGGACTCCGGACCGAATGCCTCAGCTAACCTACGCTGCATGGCCTTCCTGATCCTGCAAAGCCTGCGGAAGGATCCTCGTATTCTTCGGATCAAGGAGAGGGACCATTACTGGCTGGCCACTCTCCTTGATCCACGGTACAAGGGTAAGGTTGCCGACCTTATCTTGCCATCGCAGAGGGAGCAGAGGATGAGACATCTCCGGAAGGCCTTGCAGAAAGGTCTGTGCAACGCGTTCCCAGAGACTGGGAGGTTACAAACTCCTGGTCCTGGACAACGTGTTGCTGAGGCATCGGTCAGAAGGAGCGGTGGAGAAGGTGGCCGTCTGACTGATGCTTTCAGACAATTTTTTAGTCCGCAGCCCCAAGGTATGATCGGTTCCAGCACCCATTGCCAGCGTCTGATTTACATGGTGCAGGAATACCTAGGGGCAAGGTCAGACTTGGACACCTTTCCCACCTAAAATCCTCTGGCTTACTGGGTCTTGAGGATGGATCACTGGTCAGAGCTTGCACAGTATGCAATTGAGCTACTGGCCTGTCCTGCATCCAACGTTCTTTCGGAACGCACCTTCAGTGCTGCTGGTGGCTTTGTTACCGATCACAGGGTGCGCCTGTCCACCGAATCAGTTGATCGACTGACCTTCATCAAGATGAATCAGTCTTGGATCACCCACAGCTACCAAGCACCTGAAGCTGATGTAACAGAATAATTTTTTTTGAAATATCACATCCCTTCAAGACTGCCTATGCTGATGCTGAGTGACTGTCCTGTTATGTTGATTGTCTATCCTCTTCCTCCTCCGCTGACATGTTGGAAGAACATTTCTGGTTCTGGGTGATGCCTAAGGCCCAATTTTTCTGCCCCTGTTTAACAGGGGCGTTTAATTACAATTTTTGATGCAATGCTTTGCAGCAGGGCTAATTCCTGCAATAAAACTAGAGTATATGGCAGAGGTTGCAGTGTGGTGACACCAGCACCAGTGCCCAAGGCCCAATTTTTATGCCCCTGTTTAACAGGGGCGTTTAATTACAATTTTTGATGCAATGCTTTGCAGCAGGGCTAATTCCTGCAATAAAACTAGAGTATATGGCAGAGGTTGCAGTGTGGTGACACCAGCACCAGTGCCTAAGGCCCAATTTTTCTGCCCCTGTTTAACAGGGGCGTTTAAGTACAATTTTTGATGCAATGCTTTGCAGCAGGGCTAATTCCTGCAATAAAACTAGAGTATATGGGAGAGGTTGCAGTGTGGTGCCACCAGCAGCAGTGCCTAAGGCCAAATTTTTCTGCCCCTGTTTAACAGGGACATGTAATTACAATTCTTGATATAATATTTCACAGGAGGGCCCCTTCCTGTGCCCACCCAGAGTAACGGTGAGGACTTATAGTGTTGTGGCACCAGCACCACAACCACCAAAGGTCAATTTTTCTACCACTGTTCAACAATGGCATGCAATTACAATTCTTGATATAATCGTTCACAGCAGGGAGCTCCAGCGCCCACCAAGAGTCACTTTGAGGGCTTACAATGTTGTGGCAAAACCAACACCTTGTTCCGCCATTTCTGCAGAGCATATAGGGCAGGCCCCTACTTTCAAACATCCAATTTACAAACATCTCCTACTTGCAAATGGAAGGAGACAACAGCAAGTGAGATGAAAAAAGATGGATGACAAAACAAATTATACAGGGGTGATAACCCTTCCCTATGTTTTCC
The DNA here is from genome assembly GCF_037356315.1 of Lithobates pipiens. Taxonomy (NCBI): domain Eukaryota; kingdom Metazoa; phylum Chordata; class Amphibia; order Anura; family Ranidae; genus Lithobates; species Lithobates pipiens. The sequence goes on along the minus strand of NW_027507788.1, from coordinate 107,599,636 downwards.
AAAAAGCTTAAAAATAGTTTTTTTGACTGGAGCTACACTTTAAAAATGTACCAGTTGAAAATTACAAACAGATTCAACTTAACACAACAAACCTACACAGTCCCTGTCTTGTTTGCACCGCCTGTATACTGCTGTTCTGAGTATATAGGGCCTGGGGGCCACACGCATTTCCTTTTTTTAATATGGGTACAGGGTTCCCCTTAATATGCGTACAAGACCCAAATAGGCTGGTAATGGGCAGGGAGGGCTACCCATGCCATTTTTCTCAATGATTTTCAACCATATTGCAGGAACCAGATATAACATTAAAACCGCAAGCAGTTTTAAATGGTGTTATTTCCGTTTAATGTCATTTTGTGCAGGGACTGTTCCAAACACGGGAAACACGTGGCACTTCACAGGCATACTACAGACACCCCCCAGGCACCATATTTAAAGGAATATTTCACTTTTTTTTTCACTTTAATTGTCATTAAAATCAGTGCTCCCGCCAAAACGGCCATTTTTAAAAACATTTTATGCATTGACCCATGTCCCCTGGGGCAGGAGCCAGGTCCCCAAACCCTTTTTAGGACAGTATCTTGCATATTAGCCGTTAAAATTAGCACTTTTAATTTTGAACGTTCCAGTCCCATAGACTTCAATGAGGTTCTAAAGTTCGTTCGAATTTGGGGTCCGTTCGAAAGTTCTGGTGCGAACCAAACCGGGGGGTGTTCGGCTCATCCCTACTGAATGCTGCTTACAAACTACTGAACTCCGCTTACAAACTTCCAAACTCCGCTTGCAAACTACTGAACTCCGCTTGCAAACTACTGAACTCCGCTTGCAAACTACTGAACTCCGCTTGCAAACTACTGAACTCCGCTTGCAAACTACTGAACTCCGCTTACAAACTACTGAACTCCGCTTACAAACTACTGAACTCCGCTCACAAACTACTAACTGAGGGTTATTACTGCGTTCCCTGACACATATGTTGGGGATTATTATTGCTTCTACTGACACCAATGCTGTGGGTTATTATTGCAGTCATTGAATCCAATGCTGAGAGTTATTATTGCGTTTACTGACAAATGCCAGGGGATATTATTGTATACACTGACACCAATGCTGGAAATTATTACTGTGTCCACTGACACCAATTTTGGGGGTTATTAATTTGTCCCCTGACACGAACGTTGGGGGTTATTGTGTTCATTGACATTTATGTTGGTAGTTATTACTGTGTCCACTGTCACCAATGCCAGTTCTAATATTGCGTTCACTGAAACCAATGCCAGGGGTTATTATTGCGCCCAAAAATGTTGGTGTTATTATTGCATACATTGACACCAATGCTCTGGGTTTTTATTATGTTCCCTGACATCAGGGACACCAATGTTGAGGGTTAGTACTGCACTCACTGACACCAATATTGAAGATTATTATTGCACCTGCTAACACCCATGCTGAGGGGTTATTGTACTCAAACTTCTTCAGTGTCCATCACGATACTCTACAAAAAATGCAGCAGGACCAAAATAAGGCAGACCTTCCCTATAGAATTAAAATGACCTTATTTCATCTCCACTCTCACTGGCATGTTAAGAAATGGCATATGTATTTGTTTCTTTTGGAGAGCGAGTACCTTTTTTGGTGGTACCTTCTCGTAATTCCTCTTTCCTCACCTAGGTATGAATAAAGTTGCATTGGACAAACCCCCACCAGGAGCTCCTGATACAGACTGGGTGTCACACTAATAGAGGAACGAAGTTCTACTGGCTACAAAGGGAGAACCACTATCTTCGAGTGTAAGCTGCAGGACTGAGCTGATAACTTTGATAGCTCAGTCCTGCAAAGTGCAAAAGACAGCTGGGCAATGCAATGCAGGAGAGGCTCCAGCCCCAGCTGCACCCCCTGCAGCATGGTTCCCAAGGTGGGTGCCTTGGACAATAATAATTATAGATGTAAGTGAGACTTTTATTGATTGTATAAAATAAATGCACTTTTTACTGATTTGGCGCTCTTCTGTATATTCTTTTATTGGTATCCTATTCATGAGATGACTTCACTCTAAAGAAGCAGCTGCCGCAGGTGATTGTGCACATACATCCCCTATCCTCTAAGGACAGCAAGCAACCTTTCTGGATTTTCAGCAAATTCCAAGTACTGTTTTCTCAGATAACTTTTTAAAAAAAACATCTTGCTTTGATAAAAACTGTTTTGAATTTATTTTAATGAACAATACAGACTGAACAAGGACACACCAGTATCTTTTAAAGCGCTAGTATCTTGTGTTGTTTTTTATCATATACCCTTTCTTCCTCTGCCCCGCCCTATGTGGAGTTCAGCAGGACCATTACTGAAGCATCCAGGGACCCCATACTCATAAATACAAATTCACTTCTCACTATCACCACGTTTCATAAAGCAGGTAAGTGAGAGGAACGGTGTTGATTTAACTTCTATGTGCTGTATTCAAATGTAATGTATAGCCTTGACGCAGTCATCCAAACATATACTTTTCTGATCTTATGCTTTAGGTATCTGCCAGTCCCAGTGTCCACTTCATTACAGTTTTTCATAACTGGGGTCACCATACACCTTACAATCATCTTTAGATTTACCCAAACTATGTAATTTGCAAATCTACCTAAATATCCAATCAATCTGTATCCATTCAGCCAGGCCCTTACACTACATACGTTTTGGTAATTGGTAAATCTAAAGAAGATTATACAGTCAGATTATAACAAGTGTGGGGAGCATAAGGGGATGCCAAGGGGTAAAGGGTATGCAGCGGGTTGATGAAGTGTAGTAGGATACAAGTTGGACATGGTTGCAGGGAGCTATTGGTAGTAGGAATGGAAACACAGATTCAGAGTGGGATGCAGAGGCAGTAAGAATGAGGTTCAGAGGGCATAGGAAGTTGGCGTAGTATGCTGGATAGGGTGCAAAGAGTTGGACTAGGGTGCAGAAATCTAGTATGTGATGAGGAAAGAGAGGCATAAAATTGTAATAGTTGTCAAGAGAGGATACATAGAGTTGGAGTGTGGTGTAGGACAGATGCAAGGAATTAGGCTGAGGTATCGGGGGGGGGGCAGTATTGGAGTGGATGCAGAGAGTTAAAATGGGGTGCAGAAATGGGACACAGCAAAGATCTAGAATAAGTATAGTCTAACCTTCTAATTTGCATTTGCAAGTTGCGGGTCACTGTCATGACTGCTTGACAACCAGCATGCTCCCAACAGCAACAGCATTCCTGTCTCTCCCCTTAATGCTTTGTATGTAGAGAAGAGATATATTGTCAAATTTACATAGACCATGGTATGATTGTAGCAACAGTAGGCATATACTGTATGCACTACAGTTTAAAGTTGTTGTAAACCTCAGACATGAAATATGAACATAGCATATCCCTGTGGACTTGTCTCAATCTAGAGCACTAAGTGTCATTTCTGTCTGCTGCTTCCTCTGCTATTAGCATGAATCACTTCTGACAAGTTTTTTTAACACCAAGACAAAGATGGTGACAGTGTAGGGACCTCCGGCTGATTGACACAGAAGTCATAACTAAAAATCTACATTCTTGTTCCAGGTCAGTGCCTTGGAAACTTTTTAATCCATTGGATAAGCATAACAGCCAGGTGAGGTGAGCAATGTAAGCATAACAGCCAGGTGAGCAATGTAAGCCGCCATATCATCTCAGTGCTTTTTTTTTGTTGATCCCACTTTGGTGGGTTTCTTGAGGTAGGCAGCAGCCATACTATATTACCATAGCACGAAATCTGATATTCTACTAAAACAATAACCATAATAGCTAATGCTGCACCACACTTATTACTGTCACAGAAGTCTGTTGAAGGTCCCATAAAATAAACCTGATACCAAATATTAAGCTGTGATGGCTGTTTTAGTTTCCTTTTTTATGCTTTCTTTTTACCCGATGAGCCTTCCAGTAAGTCTGTCATTTTTCTACAGAAGCTGTCCTGCCCATTTATCAGTTTTAGGGTTGAGGCAAACCATTTAAAACTGATGGGGTGGTTACAGTGTTCAGCTGTTATTTATTTAAATATTTCTGTTAAACCTTTATCACAAAAAACTAATTGCTATAACTGCTTAAAAATTTTAACTGGAGCTTGGCTTCAATTTGTTAGTGTTTCTAAATCTGCTAGTACACCTAACACTATGCTCCCTCCAGACTGACAATTCTGCTGTCCAAAAGTGTCTCTGTTGCTCCTTCATCAAGAGTGGGGGCGCTCTAATACAGGAGGTGTGTTACTGGCCACATACCCAGGTGAAACCAGAGGGAAAAAAAGAAAACCAATACAGCCACCACATCTAATGATTGATTAGCTGCAATATATTACATTAGAAATATATTTGTGCTTTATGATTTCAATACTGTTTTAACATGTAGGTTGGAAAGCCAGCAAGTTTGATGATTTTTCTATCTTGTCCTACTGTATGTCTGTAAAATAATGGGCCATTATGTTATAATAAAGGCCAAAATTGTACTGCTTCACTTGGTTTGGTTTGTAGTACCCAAATAAAGCCACAAGATGGCAGAAAAAGAACTTTAAAATTTAAACTTGTTCATTTATCCAGGGTATGGTATACAGTATATAGTAGCAGTTAATCACATTCCGATTGATTTATTCTGTTATGTAGGCTCCATTCACATAAGTGCTTCTCCAAAGTCACACGATTTCCAGTGCGACTTTGATGCAACTTTGATCTGACTTTACATTTTCTGGACCTGGAGATATCAGGCGAATAACATCAATAGATGCCTCCCCCAAAAAGGCAGATGCCATCCTGATTTCTTGAATAGGGGAGTCTTTGGCTGTTTCAATAGAAATACCCCTCAGGAATTCTTCTACGGAATCAGCCCAGGATTCTATGGCCTTAGATACCGCTGCCATTACAACAGTCCCTGTCTCTGTTGTAGAGGTTTGCCACACAGGCGTTAACTCACCGCACAGAACAGATATCACACTCCCCAGTCTATACACACAGAACTGGTTCCAGGATGGAGCATCTCCCTAAGCATGCTGGGGTTTTTTGTAGAGGTCTTAATGAGCCCACTTACTTCAGCTGGGCTCATTAACTCTTCCCCTCTAATTGTACAAGTCTGCATAAAGCCTGAATCTAGGGCACACATATTTCCCATCCTGGATACAACCAGGTGATTTTACCTGCGTGTTGCCACATACCCCCCCCCCCCTCTTGTTTCAACCTTGGGGTTGTAACACAAGCAGTCAGACACGCATTTATCCGAGACAAAGCATCCACATTCCCCATTTTAACACCAGGGCGATGCTTAACTGTAAAGTTAAATTCTTGTAGGGCCAGGAACCACCTATTTACCCTTCTATTGGTCTCCTTGTTCTGAGCCATCCACTTTAAAGGAGCGTGATCAGTCACCAGGTCAAAGTGCCTACCTAGCAGATAGTACCGAAGGGAATCTAGAGCCCACTTCACTGCTAAACATTCCTTCTCAATCGTGGCGTAATTTACCTCATGGGACTTCAACTTCCTGCTGAGGTAAATGACTGGGTGCTCTTCCCCGTTCCAGACCTGGGATAACACTGCTCCTAACCCAACGTCTGATGCATCAGTTTGTACAACAAAGTCCTTAGAGAAGTCTGGTGAGTACAACACTGGCTGGCTACATAAGGCTGTTTTTAAGGACTGAAATGCTTCTTCAGCATCTGGGGACCATTTAACCATGACCGACTCTTTCCCTTTTGTCAGGTTGGTGAGGGGCACAGCCTGAGAAGCAAAATGGGGAATGAATCGTCGATAATAGCCAGCGATTCCCAGAAAGGCTCGTACCTGTTTCTTGCTGTTGGGACGTGGCCAACTCTGTATGGCCTCGACTTTATTGACTTGGGGTTTTATCACCCCCCCCTCCCAATAGTGTACCCAAGATATTTGGCCTCCTCCTGTCCAATGGTACACTTCTTTGGATTGGCCGTAAATCCAGCTTCCCGGATAGAGTCTAGGACTGCTTGTACTTTTGGCAAATGCGAGACCCAGTCTGTGCTATGGATAATCACATCATCCAGGTAAGCTGCAGCATATTTCTGATGGGGCCTCAGAATCTTATCCATTTTCCGCTGGAATGTTGCCGGTGCATTCTGTAACCCAAACGGCATTCTCTTATATTGGAATGCCCCATCTGGGGTTACAAACGCAGTTTTCTCCTTGGCCGACTCAGCCAGGGGAATTTGCCAATACCCTTTGGTGAGATCAAGAGTTGTCATATATCGGGCTGTTCCCAGCCGGTCAATCAACTCGTCTATGCGCGGCATGGGGTAGGTGTCAAATTTTGTAACTTTATTCAATTGTCGAAAATCGTTACAAAACCGCCAGCTCCCATCAGGTTTGGGCACTAGTACGATAGGACTGGACCAGTCACTCTGGGACTCCTCTATCACACCCAATTCCAGCATCCTTTGAACCTCCCCACGTATTGCCTCCCGTCGGGCCTCTGGTATTCTATAAGGTTTTAGTTTTACCCTTTCTCCTGGCGGGGTGATAATGTCATGCTCTACGCCAGATGTTTGTCCCGGCAGCTCAGAGAAAATCTCTTTGTTACGAAGTACAAACTCTTTAACCTCCTGTTGTTGGGCTTTCGATAAGGTGTCTGCTATTCCAACCTCAGGAACTAAGCAATCAGGCTGTGCTTGTGACAAAGTCTCTGCGACTAGGGATTCCCTATCCCTCCAGGCTTTCAGTAGATTGACGTGATAGATCTGCTCTGGCTTTCGCCTTCCTGGCTGTCTAACCCTGTAGTTCACCTCACTAATTTTTTCAATTACTTCATATGGACCTTGCCATTTGGCCAGAAATTTGCTTTCAACCGTATGGACTAGCACCAAGACCCTATCCCCCGGGGAAAAAGTACGGGTCTTGGCCCCACGGTTGTACACTCTCTGCTGTGCTAACTGCGCTTGGGTTAAATGTTCCTTTACGATTGGCATTACCTGTGCAATTCTATCTTGCATCAGGGCGACATGCTCAATCACACTCCTGTGAGGAGAACTCTCATTTTCCCAAGTTTCCTTGGCGATATCCAGCAGCCCTCTTGGGTGTCTCCCATAGAGCAACTCGAAGGGTGAGAATCCCGTAGAGGATTGGGGTACCTCCCTAATGGCAAACATCAGATAGGGTATTAGACAGTCCCAATTCTTTCCATCTCTATCCACCACCTTCTTTAACATTTGTTTTAGGGTTTTGTTGAATCTTTCAACCAACCCATCTGTTTGGGGGTGATACACAGATGTACGCAATTGTGTCACTTTGTACAACTTGCATAATTCTTTCATAACCCTGGACATAAAGGGTGTACCTTGGTCCATAAGCAGTTCCTTACAAATACCCACGCGGCTAAAAACAAGAGATAGCTCTTTGGCTATGGTTTTGGCCGAGGTATTTCGAAGAGGAATTGCTTCCGGATAACGGGTGGCATAGTCCAATATAACCAAAATGTACTGATGCCCCCTAGCAGACTTCATTATCGGACCTACCAAATCCATTGCGATCCTCTCAAAGGGGACCTCAATGATAGGAAGAGGTACCAGCGGGTTACGGAAATGTGGCATAGGTGCCGACTTCTGACACACAGGGCAGGAGGAACAATAATTTTCTGTTTCCTTCATGACCCCAGGCCAATAGAATCTCTGCAGTACCCTCTCTCTGGTTTTCTCGGCCCCCAGATGACCTCCCAGAATGTGCCCATGGGCCAATTCTAACACCAACTTCCTGTAAGGTTTGGGCACTACAAGTTGCTCAATGGTTTCTTCTGCCCTTTGAGCCACTCGATACAGCAGGTCCCTTTCCATAGTGAAGTAAGGATAAGTGCAAGTCTTATCTGGGTTCACTAACTCGCCATCTATTTTCACCACATTTTCCCGTGCCTTTATTAGGGTGGGGTCTTTTAACTGTTCTGTGGCAAAATTTTCCCTGTGAACCTCAAGATCCGAAAACTCCACAGACGGCATGTTTTCATTTGAGGATGTTGGCTCCTCCCCAGTTTCTCGAGTTTCCCCCGCCAATACCGACAAGGGAAATTCAGGAGAGTCCTTACCACTCCCAGAGGAATTCTGGTCATCTTCCTGGTTTATAGGGGCACCAGTGGGGGGCTCAGGACAATCCCAGAGTTCCCAGAATTTTGGAAAATCCCTTCCCACAATAGCATCATGTGGTAAGTGAGACACTAACCCCACCTGATGAGAGAGGTTACCTTTGGGGGTCTCAAAAAACACTGAAGTTACAGGATACTCTCGGGTGTCCCCATGCACACAAATAACAGCCACCCTGTTCTTCCCAGAGACCTCTGTAGTAACTAATTCAGCTTTTATCAATGTTACCAGGCTACCTGAATCCAGCAACACATCAACATTTCTACCATTAATACACATTTTACATAAATGTTTCTCAGGTCCCCGAATGACAGTGCATGCAACTGTCGCAAACAGCGACTGACGTCTCTCCCTTATAAAGTCACATTGCATAGGCTCATCCACAACGGGGCAATTGGCTGCAATATGTCCCTCTTGCCGGCAGCGGTAGCAAATAATCTTTTTCGCTGCCTCTTGCAGCATGGGCTTCCTGGGCTGCTCCCGCCAGACCTTAGGTAGAACTCCCACCCTCTCACTCTCTCCACCCTCACCCCTTGGAGTCATCTTACCCGCCACTGGGAATGATCTGGTCTTAGGGTGGAAAGTCCGTGAGTCCCTGGAAGAGGTGGTCAGGTTCTCTGTAGCCAAGTACCTCTCAACCAGATCCACAAGTTTATCTGCATTTTCTGGGTCTCCATGGCTTACCCATTTTTGGATGGCAGTAGGAAGAGCTCTCAGGAAACGATCCATAACAACACGTTCCACAATGTTTGGTGCGGTCAAAATCTCTGGCTGCAGCCACTTCCTGCTCAGGTGAATGAGATCATACATTTGAGACCTGGGTGGTTTTCCAACCTGAAAAGTCCAATTATGCACACGCTGAGCCCGGACGGCCAAGGTAACACCCAGCCGTGCCAATATTTCTGTTTTTAGCACCACATAGTCTTTTGCTTGGTCAGGCTCTAGGTCATAATAAGCTTTCTGCGATTCCCCAGTTAACAGAGGGGCCACCAGTCCAGCCCATTACTCCTTAGGCCACTTTTCCCTTTCAGCAGTCCTTTCAAATGTGGTCAAAAACACCTCCGGATCATCCTCTCCAGTCATTTTTGTCAGTAAACGGCTCACACCAAAGGATGCGGTATTATTGTAACCACTTGCTTCATTGGTCTGCGGACGTTGCTGTATTAATGTCTCTATTTTCTGTTGAAAACTCTGCTCTTGCTTCTGCAACAGGTCTATAAAGCGGGCTTCAGATTGCTGCTGTGCTTTTTGCTGAGCTTCCAGACTCTGCAGGTGAGCTTTCTGCTGGGCTGCAAGGCTCTTTTGTAAAGCCGCATTTGTTTGCTGCTGATTTGCATTTGCTAGAGCCAGCTGTCTCAGTATCTCCTCCATGCTGGCCTTTAAAAAAATTGAAAAATAACTGCCCGCATTCTCCACCAACTGTGAGGGGTTAGCTCGGCAGCGGGTGTGTGTGACCCCTGGATGGGTTCACAACACAAAATTAGGCACAGCAGACAGCGTTGTAGGTGCAAAAAAACAAAAGATGCAGTTTATTTGTGCTACATGCAGTGAAACATATAACAGCCAAACAAAAATAAAACATGAAAATAAATCCTGGTCAGCTTGACCTCTAATTACACACTTAGACTCCCTGTCTAACAACTGAGTGCAGCCTTGTGCTGCCCCAGTCCCTGTCTCTGTTGTAGAGGTTTGCCACACAGGCGTTAACTCACCGCACAGAACAGATATCAAACTCCCCAGTCTATACACACAGAACTGGTTCCAGGATGGAGCATCTCCCTAAGCATGCTGGGGTTTTTTGTAGAGGTCTTAATGAGCCCACTTACTTCAGCTGGGCTCATTAACTCTTCCCCTCTAATTGTACAAGTCTGCATAAAGCCTGAATCTAGGGCACACATATTTCCCATCCTGGATACAACCAGGTGATTTTACCTGCGTGTTGCCACAATATATATAAAATACAGGATCTCCTAAAAGTCAGTACTCCCCTCGCATATTTGTAAATATTTTATTATATCTTTTCATGTGACAACACTGAAGAAATTACACTTTTCTACAATGTAAAGTAGTGAGTGTACAGCTTGTATAACAGTGTAAATTTGTTGTGTCCTCAAAATAACTCAACACACAGCCATTAATGTCTAAACCGCTGGCAACAAAAGTGAGTACACCCCTAAGTGAGTACACTCGCTACTTTACATTGTAGCAAAGTGTTATTTATTCAGTGTTGTCACATGAAAACATAAATTTAAATATTTACAAAAATGTGAGGGGTGTACTCACTTTTGTGAGATACTGTCAGGAAAGGTTCCCTCCGCTGGTAATATCAATCATTTGGCATGCAGTACTGCGATCCACCAGCAGGTGTCTCCTGCTGGAATTATGTCATCTTTGGTCCGCAGTACTGGTGTCCACCAGCGGAGGGATCCTGGTAGTATGGAGCAGGTATTGCCCTCTGCAGTCAGGCGTCACATGACTGACAGCAGCCATTATAAATACCCGGCAAGTTCATATACACTTTGCCTTGGTATTGTCCTTGAGCCCTGACCTGCAGCCTGTTTGATACCTGATCCCTGCATACCTGATCCCTGCATACCTGATCCCTGCATACCTGATCCCTGCATCCTGCCTCCTGTACCTGTTCCCTTCTCCTTGTCCCCCCATCTGCTGACCTCCTATTTATGACCCCGGCCTGGCTTGACTACGATTCCGGTACTCCCTTTTGTTACATATACTGGTTTATTTACTGTTTGGTTGTTTGGTTTGTTCACTTGGTTCGTATTGGTGGTGTGTTCACATTTATATGCGTTTGCTTAATAAATTTACCTTCACTTATTTGTGTCTGGTTCACTTTGTCGCAGTCACACAGTTCTGGTCACATCTGGTTCATGACAGAATACCAAGGCCATTCCTGACCAGAAGTGGCTGCACAGGGGAACCATTTGCTTCAGTTTGGTTGCAAACATGAATGCTGATGAGATCATTTATCTTTCTCTGCTGGCATCTGAGAGTGGTGATTATTGCCGCCAGGCTTTGAAAGGATGGTCTAGTGACCAGTTGTTTGCAGCTATGCGTTTGGCTCACTCCCTGGTTGATCAGGGTTATATATTGTTTGAGGAGGTGCAGCCTTTGATAAAGATCTGTACTGAGCTAGCCCTGCCCTGTATCCCAGATGGCCGTGATGATTTCACTCCTCCTTTTGATATGAATCAGGTTGTATCTTTAGTATGGCTTTTTGAAGATGATCCTTCTGATTTTTGTGAACACTACTCAGCCTGTTCCCCACAGGTGATTGCTGAGTGCATTGTATCTGCTCAGTCTTTTGTTAGACAGGGAGGCTTAAAACTTCAGTTTGTACAACCCTTACTTTCAGCATGGTCTGACATGGTGCAATCAGCCCCAGCCAAACAATCCACCTCTGCCATCAGATATGAGCCTACCCAAAAGTATGTTTCCCCATCAGCCATGTCAACCTCAGTTGCAGCCCAGTACACGCTGCTCCCAACCAAATACTCCTATCCAGTCTCTGCTTCCTGTACTTATCCTGCATTCAACTCACCTGCCTCCTCTCCGCTGTCTACTAACCCACAAGTTCTTTCCCCAGCTACTGGTACCTCTTCTCTGCCATATCACAATCCTCCTTTCCAGTCTGCTGCACCCCTTATTTACAGTCCTGCAGTCACCTACAGAGCTTCAGTAGCTAAGCCAAAGAAAAAGCGAAAGTTTTTCCCAACCAAAATGATCTTACCATTAACCCAACCTGCCTCCACACCTACCAATCTGTCCCAGCCCAGAGCCGGAGTTCCAGCCAGACGCCTTCCAGCCTGATGTCCCGGCCTCCCAGCCAGACGCCTTCCAGCCTGATGTCCCGGCCTCCCAGCCAGACGCCTTCCAGCCTGATGTCCCGGCCTCCCAGCCAGACGCCTTCCAGCCTGATGTCCCGGCCTCCCAGCCAGACGCCTTCCAGCCTGATGTCCCGGCCTCCCAGCCAGACGCCTTCCAGCCTGATGTCCCGGCCTCCCAGCCAGACGCCTTCCAGCCTGATGTCCCGGCCTCCCAGCCAGACGCCTTCCAGCCTGATGTCCCGGCCTCCCAGCCAGACGCCTTCCAGCCTGATGTCCCGGCCTCCCAGCCAGACGCCTTCCAGCCTGATGTCCCGGCCTCCCAGCCAGACGCCTTCCAGCCTGATGTCCCGGCCTCCCAGCCAGACTCCTTCCAGCCTGATGTCCCGGCCTCCCAGCCAGACGCCTTCCAGCCTGATGTCCCGGCCTCCCAGCCAGACGCCTTCCAGCCTGATGTCCCGGCCTCCCAGCCAGACGCCTTCCAGCCTGATGTCCCGGCCTCCCAGCCAGACGCCTTCCAGCCTGATGTCCCGGCCTCCCAGCCAGACGCCTTCCAGCCTGATGTCCCGGCCTCCCAGCCAGACGCCTTCCAGCCTGATGTCCCGGCCTCCCAGCCAGACGCCTTCCAGCCTGATGTCCCGGCCTCCCAGCCAGACGCCTTCCAGCCTGATGTCCCGGCCTCCCAGCCAGACGCCTTCCAGCCTGATGTCCCGGCCTCCCAGCCAGACGCCTTCCAGCCTGATGTCCCGGCCTCCCAGCCAGACGCCTTCCAGCCTGATGTCCCGGCCTCGCGGTCTGATGTCCCGGCCTCGCGGTCTGATGTCCCGGCCTCGCGGTCTGATGTCCCGGCCTCGCGGTCTGATGTCCCGGCCTCGCGGTCTGATTCCTTCCAGTCTGATGTCCCGGCCTCGCGGTCTGATTCCTTCCAGTCTGATGTCCCGGCCTCGCGGTCTGATTCCTTCCAGTCTGATGTCCCGGCCTCGCGGTCTGATTCCTTCCAGTCTGATGTCCCGGCCTCGCGGTCTGATTCCTTCCAGTCTGATGTCCCGGCCTCGCGGTCTGATTCCTTCCAGTCTGATGTCCCGGCCTCGCGGTCTGATTCCTTCCAGTCTGATGTCCCGGCCTCGCGGTCCGATTCCTTCCAGTCTGATGTCCCGGCCTCGCGGTCCGATTCCTTCCAGTCTGATGTCCCGGCCTCGCGGTCCGATTCCTTCCAGTCTGATGTCCCGGCCTCGCGGTCCGATTCCTTCCAGTCTGATGTCCCGGCCTCGCGGTCCGATTCCTTCCAGTCTGATGTCCCGGCCTCGCGGTCCGATTCCTTCCAGTCTGATGTCCCGGCCTCGCGGTCCGATTCCTTCCAGTCTGATGTCCCGGCCTCGCGGTCCGATTCCTTCCAGTCTGATGTCCCGGCCTCGCGGTCCGATTCCTTCCAGTCTGATGTCCCGGCCTCGCGGTCCGATTCCTTCCAGTCTGATGTCCCGGCCTCGCGGTCCGATTCCTTCCAGTCTGATGTCCCGGCCTCGCGGTCCGATTCCTTCCAGTCTGATGTCCCGGCCTCGCGGTCCGATTCCTTCCAGTCTGATGTCCCGGCCTCGCGGTCCGATTCCTTCCAGTCTGATGTCCCGGCCTCGCGGTCCGATTCCTTCCAGTCTGATGTCCCGGCCTCGCGGTCCGATTCCTTCCAGTCTGATGTCCCGGCCTCGCGGTCCGATTCCTTCCAGTCTGATGTCCCGGCCTCGCGGTCCGATTCCTTCCAGTCTGATGTCCCGGCCTCGCGGTCCGACGCCTTCCAGTCTGATGTCCCGGCCCTGCGGTCCGATGCCTTCCAGTCTGATGTGCCTGCTGTCCAGCCTGATGTGCCCGCCTTCCAGCCTGACGTGCCGCTGCCCGCCTTCCAGCCTGACGTGCCACTGCCCGCCTTCCAGCCCGATGTGCCAGCTTCCCGGTCCGATGTGGTTCTGTCTGCTGCCCTGCTTGAAGTGTCCATTACCCAACCTAATGTGACTTTGCCCATAACCCAGCTTGACGCAGTGGACTTTCCCCAGCAACTGCTAGTTGGAGCGTCCGGAGGTCGCTCCTTTGAGGGGGGGGTACTGTCAGGAAAGGTTCCCTCCGCTGGTAATATCAATCATTTGGCATGCAGTACTGCGATCCACCAGCAGGTGTCTCCTACTGGAATTATGTCATCTTTGGTCCGCAGTACTGGTGTCCACCAGCGGAGGGATCCTGGCAGTATGGAGCAGGTATTGCCCTCTGCAGTCAGTCGTCACATGACTGACAGCAGCCATTATAAATACCCGGCAAGTTCATATACACTTCGCCTTGGTATTGTCCTTGAGCCCTGACCTGCAGCCTGTTTGATACCTGATCCCTGCATACCTGATCCCTGCATCCTGCCTCCTGTACCTGTTCCCTTCTCCTTGTCCCCCCATCTGCTGACCTCCTATTTATGACCCCGGCCTGGCTTGACTACGATTCCGGTACTCCCTTTTGTTACATATACTGGTTTATTTACTGTTTGGTTGTTTGGTTTGTTCACTTGGTTCGTATTGGTGGTGTGTTCACATTTATATGCGTTTGCTTAATAAATTTACCTTCACTTATTTGTGTCTGGTTCACTTTGTCGCAGTCACACAGTTCTGGTCACATCTGGTTCATGACAGATACTATATACATATCAAGAAAACGAGGATGCGCTCTCCATTGCAATATCTTTCCTTTTGTATGAAGATTCAATATCTTTGAATCTTCATACAAAATCTGAAACATAAAGTGGCTGTACAGTTTCAAGCATAACAATGCTCTTCATCAAGCTGTATGTGAACATCAACTAGTCTTAGTCTACTATATATTCACACACGATATACCCAGAAGCTATGAACAATAATAGTAAACTATTAAACATAGAAACACTTGCCTAATAATACCTGCTTCTGGTCTGGATTCAGCAGCAGCTCTGCCATAGACAGACCATGAGATCTCAGACTTTATCCCTCTCTTCACTTCGTCCTTCTGGGTTTTTCCGACCAATAACCCATGAACAGGAAGTGCTATACATAATTTATTCTGTGATTAGCAGCACAGCTATTTACAAATACAGAAAATAGAGGGCAGTAGATCCCTACACAAACTTACCTACCTGTTAGCAATCTCCTGTTGAATCTACAAGCGTGGCTCACTGGACATTCCCAGCATGGTGTGATGATGTAGGAATTAAAGGCTCCCATGTACATGCACAGTTTACCCCCACATTCCGACATACCGTAATGCTGTTGGAATAAATGACTCCTGAACATATGTGTGGGAATCATGCCTTTTCCTGTTGGCAAAGACCCGGAACCCAGAAGAAGCAGGAGGAGAAATTTCAGAGGCCAGTGAAGGGTCTAACAAGCACTTCGCTGGAAGTGCGTATCGGCCAACTTTAGTTCAGCTTTAAAGGTATAGTTCATATATCAAATATAGTTCATATACCAAAAAAATGCCTATGCAAATATGGGGTGTTTGTAGATAAAAAGAAACCATGCAGCTCTGACCAAAGTTGAATATTGCCCTTGCTATATGTGTAGGCTATTTATGTACCTCATGAAGCCTGATTGGAAAACTCCCAGGACATTGCTAAGAGAGGCCTAGCTGTTACACTTCACCTTCATTATCAAGGGAACAAGCTTTTTCTCTGATGCAATCCCCCACACCTGCTCTTTCTCTCCCCTCTGAGCTCAACATTTGAGAGTTTGCTCCTGTGATGGTGGATGTGAACTTTAACAGCAACATCCTAGGAGTTTTCCAGTCAGGCCTCATTAGGGCTTGTACTGTAAAAGGCCTACACCTGAAGCAAAGGCAATTTTAAACTTTAGTCAAAGTTGCCCAGTTTGGTTTTTATCCACAGACACCTCTTATCTGCATTGGCAGTTTCTGGTAAAGGAGAACTAACACTTTTGGGAAAACAAACAAGTATTTTGCCTTTTTTTTTGTTTTTTGAATAAAAATGCCCACCTAGTTATGGGTTTAGGGCCCCCTGGCCAGCTCCCACTGTGATTGTACACAGCAGAAGCATGTCCGCTAACATCCGACCCGCTCCGATCCGAAAAAGTGTGACGGAGGAAAAAGCTATTTTTCCATCCGTCATCGGATCGGATCGGGTGACGACGGACACTGCGGTCCGTCGTCATCCGATCTCCCATAGGGGAGATCGGCGCTGTGACAGGTCTGTCCCTGCGCAGTGTGCAGAGATGGACCCGTCATCTTCCGCTCAGCGGAGATCGCTCCGGCGATCCCCGCTGAGCAAGCGGACATCCACGGGGCGGATCAGCACTGATCCGCCCCGTGTGAAAGGGGCCTAAAAGAATTGAATGTACTGAGAATCTAACCAGTTGTTTCACACAGTCAGTCGACACTTTGTTCAAGACTCCAGAATTGTTACTATTTAGGTGTTCTGTCAGATTAAAGAGGAGGTCCACCCTAAAAAAAAATATATTAAAAGCCAGCAGCTACAAATGCTGCAGCTGCTGACTTTTAATAAATGGACACTTACCTGTCCCAGGGTCCAGCGATGTCAATCGCTCAGCTCTCGGCAGCTGCCACCACCATCCTCGGTGAGGGAATCCGGAAGTGAAGCCCTGCGTCTTCACTTCCCGGTTCCCTACTGCGCATTCGTGAGTAACGATGCGCCTCCTAACTGGTCCCCGCTATCTCCTGGGACCCGTGTGTGTCCCAGCTGACAGTGCGGTGGGGGTGGGAAGAGGTGTAGACTCCCGTGGAAGTCTATGCCCGGAAGGGGGGGCAATTACCTGGGTTCCAAAAAGCGGAGGTTCCATTTTTGTGTGAACCTCCGCTTTAAGCGACCTGTCAGAATTGGTAACGAAGTGATGTTCCATCGCTGCCATCTTGCTACACCCCGCACTCCTTCATAGCAACGATACACAGAGAAGGGGCCAAGCGGACATCTTGTTACACCCACCGGAGTTTTGCATTTCACTGTTATTTTTAACAGAAAAACGGAGCTCATAAGGTGAAATACAGTGCATAGAAATCCGTAGGACTGTTTAGATGTTGAATTTTAAAAGCAGCGACAAATCTGCTGACCTCACAGCTTTGCTAATCTGACAGAACACCGCTGCTTTTGTAATTCAACATGTAAACAGCCCAATGGATTTTGTAATACTGTATTTCACTATATAACCTCAGTTTCCTGTTAAAAATAACTGTGGAATGCAAAACTCCAGTGGGTGTAACAAGATGTCCGCTTGCTCCCTTCTCAGTGCATCGTTACTATAGAGGAGTGCGGGGTGTAACAAGATGGCGGCGATGGAACGTCACTTCCGTTACCAATATTGACGGGTCGCCTAATCTGATGGAACCTAGACAATTGAATCAATCCACGGCAAAATGGAGGCAACCTGTAGCCCTACTCTAAAGCGAATGCGGACACTGTTTGAAACCAAATTTCCTAGAGTCTTTAAACTCTACCAAACGGAAAGTGAATCGAGCTGCTGCTTACGTCAGCATAGCCCGTCCATTGGCTGCCCGTGTTCGCCACTAGAGGTCCTGCCCGCGCCTTGTTGTGTGCTATGAGGGCGAAGCGCTTCGGATGGAGCAGCATTTGAACGTCATTCACCGGAAGACGTTATCGGATAGGGAAGTTGCAAATGTACCGGGAAGCGGCTGTGGTATGTGATTGCGATGGTGGGCTCTTTAGGCCACGCTGCCTTTAGTGAGTGGAGGAGGGCTGTGGGGTGGAATAGTCTGGAATGTCCGGGGTGCACATGTCCCAGAGGCCGGGCATTGGATGTAGTCATGTCTGTTTGAGTGGGGGATGGATGGCTCCACAGCTGTGAGGAAGTACAGAGTCCAGGAGGAGAGGTGGTGCCAGGGGCTCTGTGCCCCCATATCCTGCAATCTACACCCACCTCTCACACCTGCTATAATAAACTCCATACACACTTCAATGTATTACTATCATGAAAGTTTTCAAAGCCCAGCTGAATTTTGTTTACTTCTATATATATATCACAATTTTGTAAATATTTTATTCTATCTTTTCGTGTGCCAACACTGAAAAAATGACACTTTGCTACAATATAAAGTAGTGAGTGTACAGCTTGTATAACATTGTACATTTTCTGTCCCCTCAAAATAACTCAACACACAGCCATTAATGTCTAAGCCGCTGGCAACAAAAGTGAGTACCGTAAAGTACAAGCTGTACACTCACTACTTTACATTGTAGCAAAGTGTAATTTCTTCAGTGATGTAAGTTAAAATCAACGGAGTTACGTAACGCAGTTACTTTAGAGGGTAACGAGTAATGTAACTGATTACTCTTCCCCCTCATGGTAACTCAGTTCCCATTACTTGGGCAGCATTACCGCAATTACATTTACCACCCGGGAGACCCGGCGTGGCCGCACTGCCTGACCATTCGTTCCACCGTAGGGAGGGGGGCTTTCGCCCGCTGAGCTGAGAAGAGGGAGAGACTGTCTGGACTTGCCCCATCCTGGCCCGCTTTGCCAGAGAGCGAGAATGTAGGGAAGTGGGGCGGACACTGAAAAATGAAGTCAGCTGACACCAAACGAGTGAAGGGGAGGGTCTCTCTCCCCATGAGGAAAGGCATCCCTGGAGGCATTCAAGTAAGTGATTGGCGATTCGAATCGTCAGTCAATCGATCCATCCCAAGTCCTCCACCACCTCTGCTTCTTACTGATCCCATCCCTACCCACCCACCATCACTTCTACAACAGGTGATGGGGATACTGTAGGGATGAGATCAGTGGTGGTGGGGGATGGGATCAGTAAGAGGCAGAGGTGGGAGAGGATGGCACCACCACCACTGCCACCCCCCAGTACACCACTGCCACCCCCTCAAGTACCGCCGCTGCCACCCCTGTCAGTTACTTTGCTTAGTAGCGAATTGCTTTTCCAATGTAGTAACCAAGTTACTAACGCAATTACTTTTTGGGAGAAGTAATTTGTAACTTAACTAATTACTTTTTTTTAAAGTAAAATGACCAACACTGGTTGTCACATGAAAAGATAGAATAAAATAATCACAGAAATGTGAGGGGTCTACTTACTTTTGTGAGATAATGTGTATGTGTGTGTGTGTGTGTGTGTGTGTGTGTATATATATATATATATGAGGAGTGGTTATGCCAGGATCACGGCTGCACCGTTTACTGCAGTTGGCTTTCAGTTAAAACTGTGATCTGAGCATCTCTGCAGTCGCTCAATCACTTTCACAGTCCATGGCTGCCCACAGAGGAGAGGAACATCTGTACCTCCCTCCTTCTCTGTGATGAATGAAGCTGATGTTCTGTTGAATAGTACATGTCATCTGATAATGCCTCCGATCTGTGCATGCGCAGGTCGTAACGTCACTCCAGCTGATGTCCTGATCGGCTGGTGTGACCTCAACTCTGCGCATGCACAGATCGTCAGAGGCATTATCCGATGATCAGCAAAGCGCTGTGCTCTGTTGATTAGTGCAGATCGTCTTTCCACCTGTGATGTGATCAGTGCTGTCTTGCTCATGCGCAGACAGAGCAAGGCAGAATGTGACGATAAGTTTTTATTTTATTTTTCCTCTATCCTTTTGTTGATCGTCGTATTATGCCTCTGACAATCTGTGCATGCGCAGTGTTGACATGAAGCCAGCTGATCGGGACATCCGCTGGAGTGACGTTACGTCCTGCATATGCGTAGTTTGTCGGAAGCATTATCCAACCATCTGCACTGTTCGGTCGAACAACGGAAGCAGCATTCTGGTTTGATCAGATGCTTTGGAGGACAGACGAGGGAATCAAATGGACTCCAGATCTCTCTGTCACTGCCAAAGCTATCACAAGGGATGATGTTCGTCCCTTGTGATGGCAATAAAGTTGAATGAAAAAAATAAGTGTAAAAAAAAAATGTAAATAAAAAATTAAGCTTAGTTTTTCTTTACCTAAAAAAACTGCTTATGCAGCTAAGGGATGAATATAGATTAAAACAAACTGCAGTTTTGACTCAAGTTGAATATTGCCCTTGTTATAGGTGTGGACAATTATGTACCTCATGAAGTCCGACCTGAAAACTCTCAGGATGTTGCTAAGGCAGGCCATAGATTTTCTTTCTTGCAACCTGAGAAGAAAATCACTAAATTCCCACATAAACAAAGTCCGTGTTGGGGGAATCCCTCTTGCTGAGCTATTGTGTTCTCCCACTTGGAAGAAAACCCAGTGATTATTGCTAGTGGCTAGAAACCAATATGCTGGTTGTACCCAAGTCAGTCAATGGATTTGGGTACAACCAGCCTGCCCATACTTGATGGGGGAGGAGATGTGGTTTGTGCTATCCCAAGGCATTGTCACGTTGCTCCAAATGAGAAAAATTACTAAAGCAAAATGGAGATAAAGAGAGGATTGAAGAACAAGATTTGTGGGTACTTTTTTCAGATTGCGCAAAGAGTGTGACCAAGCAGTGTGAAAAGTGAATAAAATTCTAGGCAGCATCACGGGGGGGGGGTCAGGTCATCAGGAGGTCCTGACTCCTCTATATGGATCTTAGATCAATAGAACGAGTCCAGAGACTGGGAATAAAACATATTAAAAGAGACTTCAGGAACTTAATATGTACAGTCTGGAGGAAAGACAGGAAAGGGGAGACATGACTGAAACCTTTCAATACATCAAGGGGTGAGTATGGTTCATGAAGGCAGTTTTTACAATCTGATACTAAAATCAAGAACATGGGGTCATAACCTCAAACTAACTGCAGGAAAGTTCAAAACAAAACTTAAAGCGGAGGTCCACCCTAAAATGGACCTCCGCTCATCGGAATCCCCCCCCCTCCGGCGCCACGATTGGCACCTTTCAGGGGGGAGGGGGGTGGGGGGTGCAGTTACCTGGATAATCCAGGTAACTGCACCCACTTCCGGGATAGCTGTCTGCGGAAAGGGGCCTAGATTACGCCCCTTTGCGCAAGTGCCCGCCCCTTTGCGCAAGTGCCCCGCTGCCTGCTGGGAAACACACAGATCCCAGAGGCAGCGGGGACCATCCTGATTGCGCCGCGCGCCTCGCGCATGCGCAGTAGGGAACCGGGAAATGAAGCCGAAAGGCTCCATTTCCTGATTCCCATACCCAAGATGGCGGCGGCAGCACCCGAGTGTCGATCTAGAGATCGGCTTCGGGTGC
This sequence comes from Lithobates pipiens, assembly GCF_037356315.1. Classification (NCBI taxonomy): domain Eukaryota; kingdom Metazoa; phylum Chordata; class Amphibia; order Anura; family Ranidae; genus Lithobates; species Lithobates pipiens. The sequence continues at coordinate 107,578,498 of NW_027507788.1, read as the reverse complement.
CGACATCGCGGGCGCGCTGGACAGGTAAGTGTCACTATTTTAAAAGTCAGCAGCTGCAGTATTTGTAGCTGCTGACTTTAAAAAAAAAAAAAAAAACGCGGAGTCCCGGCGGACTCCCGCTTTAAAAACTATTTTACCGAAAGAAGGGTAGTTGATGCTTGGAATAAACTTCCAGCAGAGGTAGTGAGACAGTCAACAGTAAATGGCTTCAAACATAGATCTATAGTGAATATAAAAAGTTTACACACCCCTGTTAAAATATCAGGTTTCTGTGATTTAAAAAAAACAAGACCAAGATAAATAATTTTAGAACTTTTTCCACCTGTAATGTGACCTATAAACTGTACAACTCAATTGAAAAACAGATTGAATTCTTTTAGGGGGGGGGGGGGGTGGTGGTGGACCGCTTTGTCCAATCACAGTGGGAGCGGCTCCCCCTAACCCGCCTGCATGAAATCACGTACAGGTATGTGATTTGGTGCACCCGGGCCACCCTGCTGCAGTAAATGTACGCGGGGCGGTTAAGGACTGGAAGGTTTTACCCCCTTCCTGGCCAGGCCATTTTCCCCATTTGTCTTTCAGTGCAGCCACCATAGAGACCTTGGCTCCTATCATCTCAGAAAACAGCACCTTATACTGCAAGATTTAAGCCTTGCCGGCCCCTCAGTTCTGGTGTTTCCTCTAGCGGGTAGACACCGCTAAGGGGAGCTCTGTGGGATTCCACTCACAGGGGATTTGTTGTTTGGGCCAGGTTTGGAGGCCGTCTTAGATCGAGCGGCCATCAAGAAAAAGGCCTTTCAGACGTAGCAGACTAAAAAAGTCTCACCCTCAGAAGAAGTTTGAAGTCCCAAAATCTGATGGCAGAAGGTTTGGGGACAAGGGGGGGAGGGGGTGCAATTTGAGGAAGATTAGGGACCTTCCTCCCACAGTGGGAGATGATCACCTCCAACCAGCTGTGTTAGGGATCATAAGAGGAGGAAACCAGCTGGAGTTTTCAAAACCTCCCCCTCTCAGACTTCTGGTCACTGAGCTGCCAAAGTGCGCAGAAGTGTCATCGGCTCTTCTATCCTTCCTACAGGAGTTGGAGGAACAGTGGGTGGTGGTACAAGTCCAAACAGGAGAGACCGACAGAGGCTTCTATTCCCACATCTTTGTGGTTTGCAAGCCTTTGGGAAAGTTCAGGCTTATCCTGAAGCCTCTGAATGTCTTGGTAACTTACAGGAGGTTCCGAATGGGCTTGATCGGGGGAAGAAGTACCTTCATCAGGTAGAACTGTTTCATGGCATTAATAGATTTGAAAGACGTCTGCACATCCCCATTGCAGAAGGCTACCGGAAGTTCCTCAGGTTGGCAGGAAAAACCAGAGAAGTGTCGTTCCATCTACATTTCAGGGCCCTCCCCTTTGGTCTATCCTCTTCCCCCAGCATCTTCACCAAAGTCGCAATGGAGGTCCTGGCTTTTCTGCGGCTCAGAAGCATCTTGGTAGCGGCATGCTTGTACGATCTGCTCCTGTTTGCCTCGTCCCCAGGGCAGTTGTACCATGATCTACAGGTGGCAAGAAGCATCCTAGAAATCTTGAGGTGGCTCTTGAACCTGGAGAAATCCAACTTAGTTCCATCCCAAAGGTCACTTTCTTGGGCTATGTGTTGGATTCAACAAAGCAGAAGGTCTTCCTTCCCTTAGAGAAGATCCAGAATGTGGACAGGGCAATGTTGTTGCTCCAGGGTAGCCATCAGGTCTCAGTACAAGTCATGTTGGCTTACTAACATCCACTCTCCGGGCAGTGCAGTGGGCAGGACTGCATTTTTGCCCTTTGCAAATGTTCACTCTGGGGGTTTGGGACCACAATCAGGGGTCCCTGATATTTGTGCAGAGTCAAGTCAAGAGGTCCCTTTAGTGTAGAAAGGTGTCACAAGGCACGGAGTGGGTCCTACCAGTCTCCAGGACTGTCACGACTGATGCGAGCTGCACAGGTTTGTGGGCGCACCTAGATTCCCTGATGGTGCAAGGTACCTGAGTGAGAGAGGATGCAAAGAAGTCCTCGAACTGGAGGAAGCTGAGAGCAATAGCCTTGGCACTTAGCCTTTCAGAGAGCACTTCAGGGACAGCACGTGCGGGTTCACTTGGACAACTCGTCAGCGTTGGCCTATATCAACAGGCAAGGGGGTACCAGGAGCAGATCCCTGTGGAAACTATCCTCAAGTGGGCTGAAGCCAACGTTCTATCCCTCTTAGCTGTACATTTGAAAGGGGAACAGAACCGGGTAGCAGACTTTCTCAGCAGGAAAATGCTAAGGGAGGGTGACTGGGTTTTGAACCAGGACATCTTTCGAGATGGTCACTCGAAAGTGGGGGGTGCCATGTGTGGACTTCTTTGTTTCCAGGGAGAACACAAAGGCACACCTCTTGTCCCTAAGCAGATGGGACAGGGTGGTTGGAGTGGACACACTGGCTCAGAACTGGCAGTTCTCCAGGTGTTATCAGGAGTGGACAAGGAGTTAGCACTTTGAAAGGACAGGCATCCACCTTGAGCGTATTCCTTGAAAAGCCACTAGCAACAAATTCATGGATAGCCATGTTTTTTTTAAAGCCTTAGGCAGACAGAGATCAGTCAGAACCCCCCCATCCCCCGTCCAAGTGTGGGATCTCTCCTTCGTGTTACAGGCCCTCACTGGGGAGCCATTTGAGCGGCTGGGGTCCTGCGCGTTAAAATTGGTCACCCTCAAGACTGTTTTCGGTGGCAATCACTACAGCAAGGAGGGTTAGTGAACTCGGCCCTCTCCATTAGGGCACCTTTTTTCAGATTTTCCCAGACAGTGTGATTTTTATTTATTTAAATGGATCTGGCCTTTTAAACCCCTTTCGGCTGTTAGCAGAGGTTAAAAGACCGTAAACGGCCGCAAAAACGACGGTAAATCGCCGTTAAAAATAGTGGAGTTTTGCCACCAATGCCCCAGTATGAAAGTAGCCTAGATATAACTCCTGGAAAAAAGCATGGAATTGCCACTCTTGGAAATTGTTCATTTAATTGTGTAAAAAAGAAACTAATTACGGACATACCTCAAAACTATTTTATTTTAACATTCCAATCTTCTGGCTTTAAGAAACGCTTAAAAAAAAGATAAACTGTAGTCAGTTGCAACTGTTAGCAGATCAAGCGGAGGGAAAAAAATATGGAGTCACTCAATTGTGAGGAAAATATTATAGAAGCACCATGTACTTTGCAGTTCTAAAACATCTGCATCAAATCACATCCCAAAACATCACCAAATATCCTTTCAATCGATGGAATAAGAAAAGTGTCCAATATCCCAATATAAACTCGTGCATTTATTGAAGATTTAATGGCCGTCATCTCCCCTGCTCCTTTACCTGACATGCAACCCCATATCCTCAATGATTGTGGAAATTTGCAAGTTTTCTTCATGCAGCCGTCCTCATAAATTTCATTGTAACGGCACCAAAAAAGTTCCAGAATTATCACCCTGCTCAATGCAGATTGTTAATTCATCTCTGAATATGATTTTAATTCAGTCATCGGTGGATTTGAATTAAATCGCTAGTAAAATGGCTTTATTTAAATAATTTTTAAAGAGCAACTGTCATCTCTGTCCTGCATCTGTCATCCACTGATCTGCTGTTGACTCAGACAGTCTTTCACTTTAATGGGGCAGCTGGTAATGCGGCAGTTGCACAACAAGATGAGGGATGTGGTGGCAGCAGCTGAGTGGATACCCACTAACGGGCGCTGCCATGATGGATCTGAAATGACAGGTGCTCTTTAAATGTAAGGACTCATTCTTGCTGGTAGAATTTTTAATATTTGCAAATAGGGGTGCAACGGATCATTTAGCACCGCAAAAATCCCTAATTTCCCTTCCTGTCCTTTGATTCATGTTTCAAACCAGCATCATGTCATGACGCCGGTTCCTCTCTCCCCTCTCTGTACTAACCTGTACAGTGGAGGGGAGAGATCCTGAGATGGAAGCAGCCATCCAGCAATACCCTGCCAATACTCTGCAATACCCCAATACTGTGCACTGCAGTACCCCAATACTCTGCAATACCCCGATACCCTGCCAATGCTCTAGCGATACCCTGCCAATGCTCTAGCGATACCCTGCCAATGCTCTAGCGATACTCTGCGATACCCTGCCTGCCAATACTCAGCCGTGCCCAGCCATACTCAGCCAATATTACAGTGGGGGAGATTGTGGATATTGCAGTGGGGACTATATGGTGGTGGAATTTTCACAGGTTTTTGCAAATTAAATTATTTGCTGATCCGAAAAATGATCCGATCCGTGACTCTGATCCGAGGAACGATCCAATCCGTGAGTTTTTTGATCCGTTGCACCCCTATTTGCAAACAAAATAAACTGGATTAAAATAAAAAAAATCCTTTTTTTTTTTTCTTTTTTTTTTTTCTTTTTTTTTTTTTTTTTTCAAATCATTGATTTATATCTACCCTGTTAAGCCCACTCTAACCTTGTTTTTTCTGTTTAGGTGTTAATGGTAGTTTTCGCTTGGATTTAAATCCCATTTGCTTAGGCGATATTTTACAGTTCAGTCACAGACATTGACTCCAGTTTCTGACCATTTGTTCCTCATTTGTTTTCTTGTGCATTTTCTGTTTTTCAGGGCATATTGCTTTAAGTTTTCTAACTTGACATAAATTTATATTGAGATCAAGTAGTGGATATGTATGAATTATTTTTAAAGTGGTTCTCCACCCTAAAGTGGAAGTTCCGCTAATCTGATCCCTCCGGTGCCACAATCGACACCTTTCAGGGGGGAGGGGGGTGCAGTTACCTGGATAATCCAGGTATCTACACCCACTTCCGGGACAGACCCCCGCAGATGCCCCCCCCCCGTTGTGTTCTGGGAAACACACAGTTCCCAAGACACAGCGGGGACCAGAAGAGATGCGCAGAGCGACTCGTGCATGCGCAGTAGGGAACTGGGCAGTGAAGCCGCAATGCTCCACTTCCCGATTCCCTGACAGAGGATGGCGGCGGGGGCAGCAGATAGAAGAGCGATCGCTCGTCATCTGCCGCCGCCACCGCTGGACCCTGGGACAGGTAAGTGTCAATTTTATTAAAAGTCAGCAGCTGCAATATTAGTAGCTGCTGGCTTTTAATATTTTTTTTTTTTTAGGCGCAGAACCACTTTAACCACTTGCCGACTGCCTAACTGTAAATGTGCGTCATTATTTTGATGTTAAATACCAGGGTTATGGCAGCTACCTGTCATTGTTTACAGCAGGTGCAGCTTTCGGATATGTGGACCCCCCCAAAAAAAACAAACAGGTCTGATGTTAATGCTGACAGTATGTTTATCCAGATGGCTGTACAAGTGTGGTGTTTGAGAAGCTGCAGTGGAGTTACTTGTGTAAGGTTCCTTTAACCAGGGCGGGTTTTTATCCAGAGATTACACAGATCAAAAAGATACTGCAGTGTATTCCTATGAGTGGCCAGATGTATACAGACACCCATCTGCCTGTATCCCTGACATCCAGTTCTCTTCAGGTTTGTCGGCCCAAATGCAATAAGTTTGTGTCCAAGTCTGCTTTCAATAACCTGAGTGTTGGCAGGTAGATGTCCCCTTATATTCATTCACCCGTAGGGATTACATGGGTCCCCTTTTCCTCCATCCAAAGACATCCATTCTGATTCAGTTGGGGGGGGGGGGGGGGGGGCAGTCCAGGAGGGCACGCGTAAAAAGGGGCTTAAATGAACAGCCCCATAAAGCACTTTTAGGGCCATTTAATGTTAAAGCATAGAAAGGTGTGGTATTGTGAGAGAAATAGAGGAAATGAATTAATCCTTGTGTAGCAAACTCTGCAATGATTGTTATATAGAAGCTGATATGTGGACGTGTAAGCTGGACAGTGAACTGTCCCATGTATTGGTACCACAAACTGCAAACTCATCCTAGTGGAGTTCTGTCTCAGGCCTTTTGCTATAGAGTTTCAATTCTCTCACTGCATTTGACCAAAAGTAATGAGAATAAAAAAAATCTGAAAAGAATTCTCCTGTAGGGTTCTTGTCCCATGAGTCAGTAATGGGTATATGGTTCACATTTATGCGAGTGGTTGCAGGAATCGAACAGATTTCCCCCACCCACAGTCAAAATGTATTGCTGTTTAAAGAGGAGCTGCACCTAAAAAAAAAATATTAAAAGCCAGCAGCTACTAATATTGCAGCTGCTGACTTTTAATAAAATCACACTTACCTGTCCCAGGTTCCAGCGATGTCGGCGGCAGATGACGAGCGATCGCTCGTCTCGCTGCTGCCACCGCCGCCATCCTCTGTCAGGGAATCGGGAAGTGAATCATGACGGCTTCACTGCCCGGTTCCCTACTGCGCATGCGCGAGTCGCGCTGCGCGTCTCTTATGGTCCCCCGCTGTGTCTCTGGGAACTGTGTGTTTCCCAGAACACAACGGGGGGGGGGGGGGCGGAGCGTCTGCGGGGGTCTGCGGCGGTCTGGCCAGAAGTGGGTGCAGTTACCTGGATTATCCAGGTAACTGCACCCCCCTCCCCCCTGAAAGGTGCCGATTGTGGCACCGGAGGGGGGGAGGGATAAGATTAGCGGAACTTCCCCTTTAGGGTGAAGAACCGCTTTAAGAACCCTCTGGGCTGCAAAGTGGAACTTCTGCTGATTTGTCGCCCTGCCCCCCCTCCCCCATTTGGCACCTTTCGGGGGGCAGAGGGGGGTATATGCCTTTCTTTGACCGGTATCCTGTTCCCACTTCTGGGAGTCCGGGCCGCAGCCCATGATGTCGCTGCTCGGCTCCCTCTTTCACCTACTCCTGGGCCAGTAGGAGAGGAGATGAGCCTTATGCGTGTGCATTAGGTTTCCCGGCATGAAGCCATAAGGCTACACTGCTGGGTTTCCTTACCCACAATGGTGGTGGCATTGCCCCCCAACAGCTGATGGAAACATCGGCTGCGGTGCCGACATTGCAGGATGACAGGTAAGTGTCCTATTATTAAAAGCCAGCAGCTGCAGTATGTGTAGCTGCTGGCTTTTAATTTTTGCAGCAATGGGTGGAACACCACTTTAATTCCTGATGGCACCCCCACGCGTCTAAAAATGCAGCACATTTGTGGTAACTGGCGTTTTAAAATGCACACTTTTTTTTATTTTTATTTTTTTTTTCTGCGGGAAACACGGGCACAGCAGCCCATTCAAATGAATGGGTTGCCAAACACAGGCTGCAAACCCACACAGATGTGAACCAGGCCTTAAAAAGCTGATGCTGTAACTAAACATCTGAAATCTTACATGTCTTATTTATAAAAAAAAAAAAAGTGGTATAAATGAATATACTAATCTAATCTATTTTGAAAAGAAAAAAATAGCGGCCAGAATTGCCCTCCTAAATCTGCAAAAAAAAAATTGTAATTTTCACTTTCTCATAATTTTGGCAGTAGAAGTTTGCTTGTAATGGTCTTATTGCTTCTCTTCATATTTTGCTTCGAATTGCAGGTATACCCTGAAATATTCTTGCATATAGTAAGCAGTTCAACTTTAAGAGTTCTTCACTTTTGCAGGGCATATCGGATTGATTATCGCACCACTTGGACAGATCATGTGACTAAGCATACCCTGCCACCTTGTTATCAAGAACATTAATCTAATGTGATGTGTAAGTATTTCCTTAAAGTGGTGTTGCACATAAAAAAAAATATATATAAAAATTCACCAAAATTCCTAAAAATAATAATAAATTTTTTTTTAATAACTCTCCTCTAAATGCCTATTTCTAGGGGGTCCCTCGTAGTCTGCCCCCTTCAGTGCCTGGGCTGTTGACGTCACTTCCCCTCGGCGTAGCAAGGGCTCAGCTCTGCTCCCCCCCCCTCCTGTCAGTTATCTGGGACACGTGACAGGTCCCAGGTGACTGCGTGGCCGATCACGGCGTGCGGCACTACTCGCGCATGCGCAGTGGGTGCCTGGCGTGAAGCCACAGCCGGGTGCCCACAGTTAGAACGCCAAGCGGAGGGTGGAAAGAGCCGGGCTTCGTTCCCCCGCGTCGCTGGACCCTGGGACAGGTAAGTGTCTGATTATTAAGTCAGCAGCTGCAGTATTTGTAGCTACTGACTTAATTTTTTTTTTTTTTTTTTTTTTTTTTTTTATGAAACTCCACTTTAAGCTGTCCAACTATAGATGGTCCAAAAATTCTCTTCGCGAACGCCCTATTGAGTTCAGTGGCCCTGCATACAGAGTATCTCCACTTTTGATGAACACACTTTAATGAAGTCAACAGTCAAGAGAATGTCTGTCTGATTTTGCAGGAAAAACCTGGAGAAACTGGTTGGGGGGTTTGAGCAGTTGAACGTCTTGGGAGAGGGGGTTTAGTTTGACTAGTGAGCATTTAATTAAAATAATTTTAAGGATAAACAAAGAACAAGCTTTCTCCCATAATGTAAAGAGGGTACAGGTGACTGGCTCCTTTTGGAGGCAGGGATTGATATGTTTAAGTTGGTGTTTTGTGAAAGTCTATTGCAACCTTTTCAACACAGAAGAACCCTTGACATGGTTCTCTGGTCTCAGGGGAACCACTGCTAAAAATCTAAAATTGAAAACTCATGATACATTAGTGTGATGGTCAGTGGGAAGAATGGTCCTTACACTTGTGGTCATTGTGAAGAATTACCTCCTTACAGATAGCTAAAAAGATCAATGGTGTCAGTGGGAACTTATCTGGGAAGCTGAAATTGCCCAATGCTGGAGGAACCCTAGGGTTCCACAGAACCCATCAATGGTCTATTGAATTCTTTTCTGCTGTATGAATAAATGTGTAGCCAGAACTGCTGTACTAGACATTCTGCACCCTTGGTTCCTGTAAATGTCTATATATTCATGTTTTGTTTTTTCTTGTAGACTGAACTTTAATATTGTGGAAATTGAACATCAAGCAGAACACAATCTACAGAAAGAAGCCAAGATTACGTGGAACTGTGTTGCTTACCAAGCATGGCTGTACAAGAGCCAAGAAAGGCTAGATCACTCAGCCTTGCAGGAATTGCTCAGATTTCCAATGATATCTCTAGGAAGTTCTTGGATCGCAGTGACCTGTCCAGGCTCTTACGAATTGCTTCAAATTTTCTTAAAGACCATACTCAGGTGTTGGTGGAACTGGACAGCTTCTTTCTTCATGATCCAAGTGCCAAAATAAAGTTGGTGTTTGTGGAAGACACTGTTTTGGTAAAGAACATTTTTGTTATGTCCTCTTCTATGCAGGAACTCGCTCAAAGGTCACCTGAAAACCTTTATGTTGATCTACAGAGTAATATTGCCCCAGGGCTGAACTTATACAGCGTGTCTTGTGAGGAGGAGTCTGGTTGGAACATGTGTGCTAGTTGCATATCAAAAACCAACAACCAAGACACCATGAGGTTTCTTATTGTTTCTGTTTTGCAAAGCATACCAAAAATGAAAGCTCAGATCAAATCCATCACAATTCATCCAGAGATTGCAGATTTTAGAGACCTGAATAACCTCGTACCTAATGCCACTATCAAGCATTGCATGTCCCTAATTGCTAGAGTGATTGAGGGGAAAATTTCTCATTTACCACTGCCCACACAGTCACAGATTAAAAATGTCTTACAAGCCCTGTGCTTTTCCCGTTCCTTAAAAATCTACAATCGCCACCTCAATGAATTGAAAGCTTTATGTCCAGTAGACGTATATCAGTACTACATTGACACGTGGCATCCTAGCAGAAAAGAATGGTGTACAAAGGACAGCAAAAGAGTAAAAACGGAAAAATCATTGTATACCTACTCTGGGGCTCTACAATACACAGTTTCAGCAAAAATGGGGATTTTGCCATCATTGTACCAGTGCCTCCGTGTCATTTTGCGTGAGACCCTTGAGCTACAAAGTGTACCAGAAACCTTACTTGAGGTCTATACTGATCTTGTGCCTGTTACTTCAACAATAATAACAGAAGAAGAAACTGCTACAACTGCTACAACTACTGCTGCTGCTGCTGATACTACTACTACTACTACTACTACTGATGCTTCTGAAGAGGTAAGACGTGTTTATTGCTAAATGTTCATCTCTAGAATTCATGGTTATCTGTTATCCCATACCTGAAAGATGCTCTCTTGTAAAACAAAAGAATACCAAGATGTACTTTGGTGCATAGCTATGCCTTTGTATATTGGCTTTAATCAAAACATGAAAATGTATGTAACACTGAGGTGTACATCATTATTCAGTGCAAAATGCTAATTTTTTTTTTTAAGTTTTCATTTTTTTTTTTTCCTCACTTCTCAGCTTCAAACATGCAAAGTTCTCCTGGTAACTTGGCATTATAGGAATGCCAACAGGTGAAAGGTCCTGCAGGTCAGCAGAGCAGGGGAAAGATGTTGTGAGATCCTAGATTACTGATGACAATACCTGATTTCTTAGTACCTTGGGTGTCTTGTGTAGTGCTCTTTCCCCCAGTAGGAGATGGAAAACCAAAACGCTAAAGGAAAATAAGAGGCACTACACCAGACACGCACAGAGGGGGCACAAAAGCAGAAGCCGTATACAAGTGATGGGGCAGTGCAGGTGAGAAGCAGAGGGGTAATTTAGGGAAGCCATGTGTAGAGGGCTCAAAAGACCCGATGGAGAAGTGTAGGTGCATTCTCAGCTATTACAAGTAGTAGTTGGTTGAATGCTTCTACATCTGAAAAACATGGTGCCTGAAAGGAAACTCTCTGGACCTATAAAGTAGTGTGTTTATTTACATAAATAGCCAGACCATATTCATGTGTTTTTAATTTTTTATGTTTTTTTTTTTTTTTACTAAAGATTGCATGTTTATATTAAATATGTAATTACTAAAAGACTTGGGCCCCTTTCACACTGTCGGACCGTTCAGGTCCGCCTGTCGGTTTTGGCGGTGGACCTGAACGGGCACTCCATCGGACTGGGTCGGATGTCAGCGGTGACATGTCCACTGACATCCGACCCAGTCCAATCTGCCAAAGGCAGACGGATGGCCCTATGTTCGGATCGGGTGAGATCTGATGAAAACGCACATGCTGTCCGTTTTTCATCTAATCTCTCCATAGAATCCAGCAGCGCTCGACAAGCCCCTCCCCACTCAGTGAAGAGAGAGGGACCTGTCATCCGCCGGCTCAGCGAAGATCAACGGAGAGATCTCCCGCTGAGCTGGCAGACAGAGGCGGACTCTGTGCAAGCGGATCCGCCTCATCTGAATGAGGCCTTATATTTACTAAAGTTGTGTTTTTAAATGGCAGTCCGTAAAGTGTATTGCAAATCCTAGTTTTTTTTGTTCTAACTTTTTTTTTCTTTACAGTTTGCATTTTACTTTAATAGCAAGTGCAAGCTGATGGTTCTGTCAAAGTGCCTCCATCTTTGTAAGGCCATTTGTAAATATTGTAGTTTAATACCTGTTATATCATAGTGATCACATGATTGAAGGCTATACTATTTGGTTCCAGGTTGCTGTTTCTGATATGGCCACTGTCAGATAACGGTGCTGTCACAGAACTAGCAGCCTGTATGGGTGCTAGGTGCTGATTCTTTTTGAAAGTGCGTATATTAACATTTCCTTAGCATGGGATAATGTGTCATTTAGAACAATATTATGGGAATTGGGAGGGTGGATGGGGTTACAATTCATTTAAAGTGACCTTGTGGTTTTTGGGGTCCAGACTAAAGCAGTGGCAACTTAAGAAAGGAGATTCTGTTTACCTTTCAACAACTGTGTGTCTTAAAACTTGCTGACAATTACAGGTATTCTACACTTTCCACATATTCATGGGAGTGGACTGAAGGTACACACCTGAATCTCTCAATTGTGCAAAAATTATGCCGACCTCTAAAGTATAAAAAAAAATGTCCATGGGTAAAGTCCGTAATGGCCCAGGAGCCTAAGGGGTAAACACAGCATCCAGAGGTGTGATTATGTCACAGGGGGCTTGGCTACATGTTTTTCAGCAGACAAAGGGGCAGCTTCACCCAAATTGTTTAGCCACACCCACTGTTACACCATCATGCCTTCCGCCCTGAGTTCCTGTACAGTGCTTTTCTGGATACTGTTCCTTTACAGAGGCTGCTTGCACAAGAAATTTGCCTTGGCTGTGGAGAGGCTGCCATCTACTGGCCTGATATTTAAAAAGGAAGTAAACCCCGATGAGTTTACTTCCTCTTTGATTCCCTGCAAAGGTAAAGCATAATGGACTACTATGCATCGCATAGTAGTCCATTATGTGTCACTTACCTGACACAGGAGCCAGCGAAGTCACCGCTGTCCCTGGTAGTCCGGAGCATCCATCTTCTCTGTGGGTCTCGCAGCTCCGACGCTGTCATTTGGTGAATCCGCGATGACGTCACTCCCACGCATGCGTACAGGAGCCGCCATGCGTGGCATATCTCTGTAGACAGCGGTGCCTGTCTTTTGGCAAATCTCTCCTAAACCATGTAGGTTTAGGAGAGATTTCTTGGACCTACAGGTAAGCCTTAATCTAGGCTTACCTGTAGGTCAAAGTGGTTTGTAGGGTTTACAACCACTTTAACTGCTGTTTGGAATACATATCTTGTGAGTGTATTATTTATTATTATTTTTTTATGCATTTGTGATTTATTTCACTTAGTTGGTGGTGCATTTTTGTTTCTCTTCTGTGCCTTTACATGATCCAACACTTCCTGATGTGTTAAAATACTTGGTCCCCCATTGCATTCTGTGGTTCTTTATTTTTGCTTGTATGTCCTGTATTGACGTAGGTGCCAGCAAGAGGAACCACACTGCATGGTGGAGGAGCAGATTTACAACATTATAGAAGTCTTGGATACGAACTTTAGAGTATTAAGACATGGGCTGATGCTGCACTGCCATTGTGCAATCATTGGGGATCATACAATTCTACAGACAGCCAGGGCCTGCATGAGTTTAGCTGCAGTGTAGAGAGCATGTTTCTAGAACAAGACAAAAGAATACATTGCATTAGGAATTCGGGAATGACATGGGCTGGGTTTAGTGAAAGCAGTTTAACCCAAAAGCAAACACAGTTTTTTTTTTATGTAACAGTAGGAGAAAAAAGTTGTACCACACATCAGTGCAGCCTAAATGTTGTCATTTATAGATGGGCAGCTTCTGCCTATATATCTCACCTGGTACATAGAAAGTTTGCCTTTGACGGCCAGGACCAAGTCATTATAGGATGGCTGTAAGGTCCATTTCCATTTAAGAAAGCATAGTAAGGTGCATAAAAAAAGTAATTTGGGGATGGATGGGGAGATTGTCATAAACACCAAGCAATAGTACACTAGGATCGGGTGTTAAGTGTAGCTTAAGCACCTTGGAAAAAATATTTATTATCGTATTTATCGGTGTATAATGCGCACCTTCATTTTAAGAAGGAAGTTTCAGGATTTTTTTTAAAATGAACAACCTTGAAGCAAATTAAGGGTCAATGCCCATGAATGCAGCCTGATTAGTGCCCATCTCTGATCAATGCAGCCTGATGCTTTTTTTTTTTTTTTTTTTTTTTTTTTTTTTTTCCCCTCAATGCCCATCTGCAGCCTCACCATCTCTCATCAAAGCAGCCTGAACCTTGCAGGAAATCACCAAGCTGTCCTCTCCTGTTTACTTGGCTCTCTCACACACACAGTCCTGCAATCGGCATTGGACCAGCTCCTGTGATGGACAGAACACTGGTCCAATGCCTGTGGCGGAGGCGAGACTGTGTGTGATGTGAGGGCCCGAGTGGGAGAGTAAACGGGAGATGACGGCTCGGTGAATTCTGGCGGTGCACGTTCCCCTGGAGGTACACTATCAGAGTATAACATGCACCCATGATTTGCCCCCTATTTTGACTTCAATGTATTAGTGTATTTAAATCTGCTAGTAGATTTAACACTGGTCTGTGCCTACTTCGATGCCTCACAAAGCACAAGGAAAGGAATAGAACTGATGGTTTAAACTTGCAGAGTTGTTTGTTGTTCCTGGAAATACTAAAAAAGCCAACAAGTTTTAAAAGTACAACGGTCCTTGCAGATTAGGCAGCATCCTAATTCATTGTTCTGGTCATTTTTTTATCAGGTTTGTGAAGAAGAAAAAAATGAACTGGAGCAAATGGAATTTTGCAGTTGGGATGATTTTCAATCCTTTCTAAGCATTTGGTGTGAAGAACAGAAAATTTTATTTGTCATTCGCAATTCTGTGCTCTTGAGCAGTGAAGACATGAGCCCGGAGGCAGTGCAGACTCTGAAGTACAGTATGGTGAACCTTGGGTGCAGCAGCTATACCAGGTAACTTGGTGTGATTGGAAATGCCCACATGCTTATTGTATGCCTCCTGTCTGTTCTTTATGTCTGTGAGTGCTTTTTTGGGGGGGGGGGGGGGGCATCGGTGGGGGTTGTGGAGGGGTCAGAACCCAGGAGGGTTGGCAGTGAGATGTGGACAACCATCTGTGGAAGAGAGTTAAACCCTGCACTCTGAGAAAACCGGCCCTTAAAGGGTAACCATAATTCTGATGCGGCCCGTGATGAAATGGAGTTTAACACCCCTGGTTTAGTAGTTAAAGTGTTACTAAAGCCTTGTTTAAAATAATTTATCTAACATGCCTATACTTGCCTGCTCTGTGCAATGATTTTGCACAGAGCAGCCCTGATCCTCTTCTGGGGTCCCTTGCTGGCACTCCAGGCCCCTCCCCCCCCCCCCCCCCCCCCCCACTCTCTTCCAAGTCTAAAGGGCTAGGATTGTTTGTGCCAGGAGATGCCCTTAACAGGCTATTGGAAATCAACGTTCTGACAATTTGTACACATTAAACATGTAAATGATGCATAGAGTTGATATAAAAAGTCTACACATACACAAAAAAATGAGACAAAGATAAATCATTTCAAAACCTCCCTCCCCCCTTTTTAATGTAACCTATAAATTGTACAACTCAATTGAAAAACAAACTGAAAACTTTTAGAAGGGGGAAGAAAAACAAAAATCTAAAATGAATGTGGGTTGCATAAGTGTGCACACCCTCTTATGACTGGAGCTGTAGCTGTGTTCATAATTAACACCTGACATAATTTTAAAGTGCCTGTGATTTACCCCAAATAAAGTTCAGCTGTTCTACTAGGTCCACATAGAGCTTCCAAAGCTTTAGAGGAATCTCAATGTTAAAAGGTATCAGTAGAAGGATACAAAAGAATTTCCAAGGCATTAGATATACCATGGAACACAGTGAAGACAGTCATCAAGTGGAGAAAATATGGCACAATTACATTTCCAAGAACTGGACATCCCTCCAAAATGAAAAGACCAGAAGAAAACTGGTCAGGGAGACTGCCAAGAGGCCAACAGTAACATTAATATCTGACAAGTACTGGCGCTGTGGTACATGTGACAACAATCTCCCATATTCTTCATGTCTGGGCTATGGGGTAGAGTGGCAAGACAGAAGCCTTTTCTTACAAAGCAAATCGCCCAAGCCTGGCTAAATTTTGCAAAAACACATCTGAAGTCTCCCAACTGCATGTGGGAAAAATGTGTTGTGGTCTCATGAATCCAAGGTTGAACTTTTTGGCCATAATTCCAAAAGATATATGTTTGGCGCAAAAACACTGCACATCACCAAAAGAACACCATACCCACGAGAAGCATGGTTGTGGCAGCATCATGCTTTTGAGGCTGTTTTTCTTCAGCTGGAACAAGGGCCTTGGTCAATGTATCGGTTTCTGCTAGAAAGCTGAACATGAAGAGGAATTTCATCTTTCAGCATGACAAAGACCCAAAACATACATCCAAATCAACAAAGGAATGGCTTCACCAGAAGAAGATTCAAGTTTTGGATTGGCCCAGTCCTGAATCCAATTTGAAAATCTGTGGTGTGACCTTAAGAGGGCTGTGTACATGAGATGCCCTTGCAATTTGACAGATTTGGAGTGTTTTTGCAAGAGTGGGCAAATATTGCCAAGTTAATATGTGCCATGCTGATAGACTCATACCCAAAAAGATTGAGTGCTCTACTAAAAGTTTAAGGGTGTGCACACTTATGCAACCATATTATGTTTATTTTTACTTGCCTCCACTTAAAAGATTTTGTTTAAACTGAGTTGTACAGTTTATAGGTCACATTAAAAGTGGAAAAAGTTTGGAAATTATTTATCAGAAACCTGACATTTTAACAGGGGTGTGTAGACTTTTTATATCCACTGTATGTGGTATGGTAAAGCCATCTATTATGCATGGAAAAGACACTTATGATTGTAAAAATTAGCTTTTATGAAATGCTCTACCATTTTCTCTTTTGCTGGTTCAAGTTAAACAAGGGTGTAGTGGGGTTTGAATTATTTCATTGTATTTTTTTAAGTTGCATCAATTTAATTTCTGTTTATGTCCCTTTTAACAGGAAGCGCTGCCCAGCTTCTATTCAGCTACGACTGGGTCCAGAAATGGACAAACTAATAATCACTAAGGCTGACCTCCATCATAGTCATGATTCAGAGATAGACCTTCCATCTCGTTTTACAAGAAAACCTGAATCCTTTGTGGAAGCCCCAGCAATGTTGTTTTTTGAGATTTCGGATAAATTCATGGACAGAACAGATCTGACAAAGCTTTTACGTTTACACTTCCCATTTGGCAGGGAATCCCAATTTCTGGATGAACTGGAATCCCTTTTTAATACCGATCCTAGTGCAAAGGTGAAATTGGCCTATGCCGATGAAAAGTTTACTATGAGAAATATCTTCTTGATGACAACTGGCATGCAGAATTTGCTCCAGAATTTTTCAGAAAGCCTCTTTATTGCTCACCTTCCAAGCCTAAATCAGGAATATGCTTTGTATTCTGCATTGTGTCAAGATGAGAATTTCGCCTGGAGAGTCTGTGCTCATTGTATTACCAGGAAAAACTCCACAGACCCCTTACAGTTTATTCTGCTTTCTCTTTTACAAGTCCACCCTAATTTGAACACACAGTTAAAGTGTTTGACACTGAGCCCAGACATTCAAAACTATTCAGATACACAGGCTCTGTTTCCCAACGTGGTAATAAAGCATTGCTTACCTTTTGTGTTTGAATTCATGTTTCGTAAAATTTCCTTCCTAAGTCAAATGGAGCAGTCTCAGATTAAGAACTTGCTTGCCAACCTTGCTCAAGCTTCCTCAACTGACACTTACACACAGTACCTTAATGACTTGAAATCTGCCTGTCCTGACGAAGTGTTTCAGTACTATTTGGACAACTTTCATCCATGTTGGAATTCATGGTCTGGGAAGGACAGCCAAACAATTGATGCAGAAAACTCGATTTGTGATTTTGTTAAATTCTTTCACCAAGAATTAAGGACACATTTGGGAACAATGCCTTCTTTAAGCCAATGCCTGCATGCCATACTCACTGAAGATCAGGCACATGATCAGGAGCCTTCAGAATCAAGCAATACATGCATGATGGATGAAAGCACTTCTACCTGTCAAACAGATACTACAAGCATACTGAACACCCAGGAGCAAGATGGTGTAAGCACAGAGTTAATTACTTCTGCTGTGCCTAATAAGGTAATATTTTAGCTCTTGTTTACTGCTAACTTTAGTATTTAAAGTGAAGCTCCACCCAAAAGCAGAGGTTTTACTTTAAGGGCCCCCTCTTCGCTAAATAGCTCTTATTTTGGAGGGTGTGCCTGGTTTTGACAGGTACCCACTCCCACTTCCGCTCAGATCACCTAGGCGATCCAAGCTGACGCTTTCCTCTCCCCCTCCCCGCAGTCTTCTGGGATACATCACAGGTCTCAGAAGACTGCAAGACCAATCACAATGGGCTGAGCGGCTTGCTCGTGCACTTGTGGGCACCATGCTGTGAAGCCGTAAACTGTCACAGCCAGGTGCCTACAGTTGAGATGCCTGGGACAGAGCAGCAAGGGAAGGAATGGCTCGAGTGACCACATTACTGGATCCTAAGATAGGTGAGTGTCTATTAAGTCAGCAGCTACAGTTTTTGTAGCTGTTGACTTTTAATAAACACAAACTTCACTGGCGCTCCTCTTTTAATACTACTTATGTAATTGATTGGCAATGTCTTTCTTTCCAATCGCCTTCCTTCCTTGCATATGTTTACTCCTAAACTAACCACTTGACTTCTGGGAGGTTTTACCCCCTTCATGACCAGAGCATTTTTAGCTATTCAGCATTGCGCTACTTTACCTGGCAATTGCTCGGCCATGCAACACTGTACATAAATGAAATTTTCATAATTTTTCCCACAAATATCACTTTCTTTTTGTGTTATTTGATCACCACTGGGTTTTTTATTTGTCATTATATAAATGTAAAAAGACCGAGAATTTTGAAACTAAAAACTAATTGTTACTTTATTAAATATATCCAATAAAATCAAATTTCATTAATTTGGACCAAAATGTATTCAGCTACATATCTGAAAAGAAACCCCAAAAAGTATATATTGGTTTGTGTGATGGCATTGCCAAACTATAGAATGTATACTGGATTTTATGCAGCTATAGACAATATACTGTAATATGACACTATATATACATTAGGAGCCAGTCGCACTCACATGTAATACAAATTTAATGCAGGGAAACCCACATCCAATTCGCACATATGTGAACCCAGCCCTATCTGTCTGTTCGAAACAGCCAGATGTCTGTACACAGTTCTTTGTTTGTTTTTGTTAACACAGGACTCTCTTTGTGTAATTGGCCACAGCTGATCAGCTGACTTTAGCCAAAATCATTGTCTGAAATCAGCTGCCAAACTTGTGTCCAATCAGTGTAGGTCGGCAGGGGGTGCATGCATGTGTGCCCCCAACTCAGGTGAAAGGCCTCGATGTACGTGTGTGTCACCTGGCCTGGAGCTGCCGCCTCAGTACATCTACTGTGCCTGGTGGGAAGTAGTTGGACAACAGATCCTGACAACAGGCAGCAGCAGTAAGCTGCTAGCTTAGAATGCACACAGACTATACTGAATTAGGCATAGTGTTAGCAGTGGGATGTGAGAGACGTTTGTTCACTAACCAGAAAGTGCACTTTTCTGCATTTTCACAGGCTCTGATCTGGGGCCATGTAGAATAGGATACAGGCAACCAATGGGTTTAGCTACAAGGGCAGCTATGTAGAAAAGCTGAATGCCAGGATGAAAATTTAATTCTAATCAGTCATTTGGATTTGCTAACTGAATTAGCTTAAATGCAACATATTCATGCATTATTGGCATGTCCCTAGTATTTCCACTTTTGTCAAATTTGAGTGGTTCATAGCATTGGTGAGTATGTTTGTTTGTTTTTGTTTTTTGTGTCAAACTAAAAAAATAAAATGTAACAATAAAAACATGTAACCAGTAAAAAAAATGTAAAGCGTTGCCCATAGGGATTTTTACATATCGAAGTTTGGCGCCATTCCAGGAGCGTGTGCAATTTTGAAGCGTGACATGTTGAGTATCTGTTTACTCAGCGTAACTTCATCTTTCACATTATGCAAAAAAAATTGGGCTAACTTTAATGTTGCGTTTTTTTTTTTTTTTTTCTTCTTCTTCTTTGTTCAAAAAAATTGCTGTGTAAATACCAAGCGAGATAAAAAGTTGCAACAACTGCCATTGTAGTCTCTAGGGCCTTTGCTTAAAAAAACATATATAATGTTTGGGGGTTCTATGTAATTTTCTAGCAAAAAAATGATGAATTGATTTTACATGTAGGAGAGAAATGTCAGAATTGGCCTGGATGGGAAGTGGTTACATAGTCAGGTTGAAAAAAAGACACAAGTCCATCCAGTTCAACCTTAAAAACCATAAATAAAATAAATAATATCGTACAATCCAATATACCCAATTTTATACCCACAGTTGATCCAGAGAAAGGCAAAAAACAGCAGAGCATGTTCCAATTTGCTACAGCAGGGGAAAAAAATTCCTTCCTGATCCCCCAAGAGGCAATTGGATTCTCCCTGGATTAAAGCAGGGTTCCACCCTAAAGTGAAACTTCTGCTCATCGGAACCCTCTCCCCCCTCCGGTGTCACAGTTGGCACCTTTCAGGAGGGAGGGGGTGCAGATACCTGTCTAAGACAGGTATTTGCACCCACTTCCGGACATAGACTCCCACGGGAGTCTATGCCTCTTCCTGTCCCAGCGCACTCTGCTGGGACACACAAGGGTCCCAGAGACAGCGCGGACCATTTTTATTGCAATGTGCGACTCGCACATGCGCAGTAGGGAACCGGGAATGCTTCACTTCCCGATTCCCTCACCTAGAATGGCGGCAGCAGCCAAGAGCCGATTGATCGGCCTCGGCTGCCGACTTCGCTGAATCCTGGGACAGGTGAGTGTCCATTTATTAAAAGTCAGCAGCTGCAGTATTTATAGCTGCTGGCTTTTAATTATTTTTTACAGTGAAATCACTCTTTAACTTTACCAACAAATGTTAGTACCCAGTTATATTATGTACATTCAGGAAAGTATCCAGGCCTTTCTTAAAGCAATCTACTGTGCTGGCCATAACCACCTCTATCGGGAGTCTATTCCACATTTTCACAGCTCTTATTGTGAAGAAACCTTTCCGTATTTGAAGATGAAATCTCATTTCCTCTAGACGTAAAGCATGCCCCCTTGTCCTCTGGGTTGACCATACAGAGAATAACTCAACACCAAGTTCAGTATATGAACCCCTTATATATTTGAACATGTTGATCATATCCCCCCTTTTTCTCCTTCTCAAGAGTGAATAAATTTAGTTCCTGTAATCTTTCCTCATAGCTGAGCTCCTTCATGCCTCTTATCAGTTTGGTTGCCCTTCTCTGCACTTTCTCCAGTTCCCCAATATCCTTTTTTTTTGGTGCCCAAAACTGAACTGCATATTCCAGGTGAGGTCTTACTAATGATTTGAACAGGGGCAAATCTCTCATATTATTATTGCGCTTATGATCTACCAAAACCCCCAGATCCTTCTCCACCATTGATTCCCCCAGTTGTACTCCCCCCTAGCATGTATGATGCATGCATATTCTTAGCCCCCAAGTGCATAACTTTACATTTATCAACATTTAAACCTCATCTGCCACATAGTCGCCCAATTAGACAGAGCATTGAGGTTGGCTTGTAAATTGGAGACATCCTGTAAGGACGTTATTCCACTGCATATCTTGGTGTCATCTGCAAAGACAGAAATGTTACTTTTGATTGCTGACCGAATATCATTTATAAAGATGTTAAAAAGTAAGGGTCCCAGCACTGAACTTTGGGGTACACCACTGATAACCTTAGACCATTCAGAGTAAGAATCATTAATCACTACTCTCTGAATTCTGCCTTTTAGCCAATTTTTTTATCCAGTTACAAACTGATATATTTCCAAACCTGTACACTTTACCTTAAACATGAGCCGTGTGTGCGGAACTGTGTCGAACGCTTTTGCAAAATCCAAGTATACCACGTCCACCGCCACCCCTCTGTCCAAGGTTTTACTTACCTCTTCATAAAAAGAAATCAGGTTTGTCCGACAACTTCTGTCTTTCATGAATCCATGCTGTCTGTTGCTTAAAGTGTTTTTTTTTTTCCAGCAAGAACTCGCCTATGTGGTCTTTAATTAAACGCTCCAGTATCTTTGCGGCTATAGAAGTTAAACTAACAGGTCTAAAGTTACTTCGTAAAGACTTTGATCCCTTTTTAAATATAAGCACCACGTTCACCCTGCGCCAATCCAGTGGTACTATTCCTGTCATTAATGAGTCCCTAAAAATTAGTTACAATGGCTCTAAAATTACAGAGCTCAATTCTTTTAGGATCCATGGGTGGATGCCATTAGGTCCAGGTGCTTTATTCACCTTTTATTCTGTCTAAATATTTTTGGACCATATCACTTTTGAGCCATTGTGGATCATTTGGGGCTGCGTCACTACCACACCCATTATGGACATGAGTTCCCCCATGCTCTTTTGTATACACAGAACTGAAGAAAGTATTTAATAAATTAGCCTTCTCTTTGTTCCCAGTCACCCACTCTCCCACTCTAGATTATTTTGTAAAGGGCCTACATGCTCAGACTTGACCTTTTTTACTATTAATATATTTGAAGAATTTTTTGGGGTTTGTCCTATCTTTTGCAATCTGTCGTTCGGTTTGAATTTTTGCATCCTTGATTTCCTTTTTACATATTCTGTTAAATTCTTTGTAACATTTAAATGATACTAGTGTTCCTTCATTTTTTAATTTTTTTTTAAAAGCTCTTCTCTTCTAGTTTATAGCTTTAACTTTGGCGGTGAGCCCCACAGGTTTTTTTTTTTAGCCTTTTAAACTTATTGCCCATGGGAATATACTTTGCAGTGAGGTCTCAAACAGTCTTTTTGAAGAATTCCCATTTCTGTTCTGTGCCCATTGAAGCAAATATTCTCTCCCAGTCTTAAGTCCTGGAGAGCAGGCCTCATCCTTGGAAATGTTGTTCTCTTGAAGTTAAGTGTTTTTATCTTACCCGTATGTATTTCTTGTTTAGCTCTAACATCAAAAGAAATCAAGTTATGATCACTGCTACCCAGGTGTTCCTTTATCTGGACATTAGTAGTAAGCTCTGCATGGTTTGAGATTACCAGGTTCAACAGAGCTTCATTCCTAGTTGGGGCCTCAATAAACTGGACCATAAAATTGTCCTATAATAAGTTTATCATTTTTTGCCCTTTAACTGTCCCAGCAGTGCCATTACTCCAGTCAATTTCTGGGTAGTTTAAATCCCCCATTATTATCACTGTCCCAGCCCTTGCAGCCCTTTCCATTTGTGCAAGGAGCTAAGTCTCCACCTCATTAACATTGGGTGGTCTATAACCAACTCCAATGATTAACTTTGAACTACGTCCATCTATATGCAGTTCCACCCATAATGCTTCAGACTCATCACACTCTCCATCAACCAGGTCCACTTTCACACTTGCTTTGAGATCACTTCTCACATAGACAGACCCTGCCACCTTTCCTTTTTACCCTTTCTCTCTGAAAGAGTGCATAGCCAGGAATATTAATAGCCCAGTGATGTGAGGATTGAAGCCAAGTTTCAGCAATACCAATTTGCATCATAGGTCTCATGCACCAGAGTTTCCAACTCGCCTATTTTGCTTGGCAGACTTCTGGCATTGGTGTACAAACACTTTAATGCGTTATTACATTTTTCTCTGGTGATTTTCATATTATTTTAGTAGTACAAATGGCACTATAGTTTTCAATGGCTGTTTGCAACATGGGAAATTTCTTGTCACCTGCCATATCCCACCCCCCATCTATCCCCATTCTACCCTCCATTAATGTCTGACCCCTAACTGACCTGTCTGCCCGATGTAATTATGGTTCACCCTCCCCCCTCAATCCTAGTTTAAATACTCCTCCAGCCTTCCCATAAACCTCTCCTCCCAGCACAGCAGACCCCCTTACACTCAAGTGCAAACCATCTTTTTGCACCTCAATGAAAAGTCAGCCCAGTGCTCTAGAAACCCAAATCCCTCCTCCCTACACCAGGTCTTTAGCCATGCATTCAGCTCTCTAATCACCCCCTGCCTTTCCTGTGTTACGCATGGCACAGGCAATATTTCAGAGAATATCACCTTGGAGGTCCTTCCCTTCCACTTGCAGCCTAGTTCTTTAAACTGATTCTTAAGGAGCCTCCACCTTCCATGTATACGGTCATTGGTTCCAACGTGGACCAAGACAGTTGGGTCATGCCCAGCCCCTCCCAGTAATTTATCCACCCGGTCCACCACATGCCGAACCCTAGCACCTGGTAGACAGCAAACCATTCGGTTGAGGCGATCCTGGCGACAAATTATTCTATCAGTCCTCTTGATTATAGAATCCACTATAACCACCAACTGTCTAGGCCTACCTGCACTCCCCTCACCACCTCTACTAGATGGGCTGCTCTCCCAGCTGTTGGGGGTAGCAGTGACATCTAGGGCTGCCACCTCCACATCTTCACCCAACTTGGCAAATTTGTTTTGATGCACAAACACAGGACTGGCCTTCATTTTCTGCGAGCCCCTTCCACTCCCTCTAACTACATTAACCCATCTTCTTATTTGATAATCCTGACTTGCCCCTCCACATCAACCCTACTTTACTTTAGAGGATGTCCTTTCTGCCCAGTGTTGCAACTTGCTCCTCCAGATCTCTAATGCGAGCTTCCAGAAGGGCAACCTGCGGTATGCTGTTGCACCAGTTTTGCATACATGTGGCACACTGTGCACTGAGCAAAACCTTCAACCCTGCTAGCACTCATTTCCCAGTTAAATTACAATTACATAAAGGAATTTTAAGATGTTACTTACAGGTTAGAGACTCCTGTCCTAACTCCTGTTTTCAACTCCTGGTTATTAACTCTCCACTTTAGTTCAAAATTCCATTTGTGTTCACAAAATCCTCATGCAAGCCACCATCAGGGAGCAAGCTCCTAGAGGAGTTAGTATAAATACTTTTCCTGACACAAAGCATGACAGCATACACGTATGGGATAGGCTCCGCCTCTCGCCCAATCAGGACCGGTTATATTATATTTAAATGAGTCGCCTCCCCCTAGGCGGCATTCTCTTCTATATACATTTTTGCAGCCCTCACAGCCGAGACCGTTCCTCAAGACAGTCAGACAGAAGCCTGAGCTCAGCTACAACCTATTCAAAGTCCCACCAAGAGAGCCTGCAAAGAGTGGAAGAGACGCAAGCTGAGGAGGATACAGGTGACCAATGTCTAGTATGCAGTCTCAGGGCATTACCTAGAAAGGTTTTATGCCGGGTATGCCTAATGGAAGCTGCAACAGACAAAGAAGCAGAAAAGGCAGAAATGATTTCATTAATCAAGCGAACAGTAAGACTCCCTCAAGGCGGTATCGGGCAAAGCGACACCATCTGGGACCGTGGCCAGCCTGCCATTGGCGCAGAGAGATGCCCCAAAACAACCATCACTAGAGTCACACTCAGATGATGAAGCTTCGATGTTAGAAGAATTACTTTTTGGGTTTGACTTTGCGCTAGTAAAACCCTTAGTGAAATCAATAAGTGAAGCTCTTGAATGGGAAGAGGAAATCGCGCAGCCGGTAAAAGTCAGGAAATATTACCCACAATTAAAGAAGGCGACACTCTCGTTTCCTTTGATAGAGGAAGTAAGAGAAGTGGTGTATGACGAATGGGGAAAAAAAATGATAGAAAACCATCTCTGTCAAGCAGGTTTGAGAAGATGTACCCCTTTAGGGGCGAGGAAGTCCAGGAATGGGAGGAACCACCATTAGTGGCCGCTGCTGTCATCAGACTAGCTAGGCACATTAAACTGCCAATGGATGATGCAGTTTCCTTTAAGGACAGGAAATCAGACAGGAAAATGGACACAGCTGAAAAAGGTCTATACGACTGCAGGGAGTGCCTGCAGGCCAGCATTGGCACTAACGTCAGTAGCCAAAGCTATAACGATTTGGGCAGAAAATGCATAGACAGTTGGTAGCAAGCACGGAAAACACGGCTGTAACGAAGATATTAAATTAAGACGGCAGGAGACTTTGTGGGCAAATCGGCGATCGATATGTTGCGCAATTCGGCCAGAATAATGCTGTCTTCCATAATGGCAAGGAGAGCATTATGGCTCAAGCCATGGACAGCAGATGGGTCATCAAAAACCAATTGGTGCCGTATCCCTTTTGATGGGAAGGCCTTATTTGGTAGCAAACTGGAATCGGCTGTCTCGAAGGTGACGGGGCAAATTGGGGTTGATTCCGCAGGACCAGAAACCCTGACGCCAACCTCAACCGGAGAGAAGGCAATTCCCAAATAAACAAGGGGACAGAAGATCATTTGGAACAAACAAACTTCAGAAGGAGTTGGAAAAGCCCCCAAGCGTCAGTATCACGGGTGAGCTAGGCTAGGCAGAGTACAACACAGAAGCCCTTTTGAGGGTCCCTCCGCCCAAACTTGCCCGGTTGGTACCTGATAATGCCAATTTGCGCAAGTTTGGACACAGCAAATCAAAGACCCTTGGGCCATGAGGGTAATCCATGAGGCCCATCGTTGGGGAATTTTTAACCCCTCCAGAGCTCCCCCCGTTTACCTGTACAAAGCTTCCACGATGCCAACACAAAATGCGACTAGTTCTCGAATATGTCCAGTCACTTTTACAGAAAAGATCGATAGTCGGCCCTGAATCGAGAGAGATGTCAAGTATTCTATTCTCCTCTTTTCTTAAGAAAAAAACAGGCGATCTAAGACCGGTATTAGATCTCGGAGAGTTGAATCTGTACAAAAGGGTCTAGAAATTCCGAATGGAATCCCTACAAAGCCATTGGACAGGAGGCAGGGATGTCTCGGGCTGCTAGGTTCATTAGCAGCCACGATCCCAATGGTGAAATGGGCCTGTTGGCGAATGAGAACATTTCAGGTGAGATTCTTAAGACAGTGGAAGGGCAGATCCCCACAACAGCGGATCAGATTGTCACCGTTAATGACACTCCCTCAATTGCTGGCGCAAACCGGCCGAGTTGACAAACTGTTACCAACTCAATCCACAGACACCAATAGTGGTAACTTTGGATGCATCGGCAATGGGCTGGGGAGCACACTGCATTGAATACCTAGCCCTGGGTCGATGGAGAACCAGAGGGAGAGAGGCCTCCAACATAATAGAGCTAAGAGCATCCTTCCAGGTACTAAAAGCGTTTCAGAGCCAGTTAAATGGGACCAGCGTCTCACTCCAAATGCACAACAAAGCGGCGGTAGCATACGTGCACCGCCAGGAAGGAACACAGTCGAACACTCCTAGCAGAGATCACACCGATCGTGAATTGGGCATAACCGAATCTAACGAATCTAACAGCAGTGTACATTCCAGCCCCACAGAATTTTCTAGCAGATGCACTGTGCAGGAAAACGTTGGACAATGACAAGCGGACACTAGATCAAACAGTTTCAATGGATCTGCGATCAGTGGGGTCAGCCGGACCTCGACTTAATGGCGTCTCCAACCAACAGCAAATGCAGATAATTCCTGGCAAGGGCAAGGTTTCCACAGGCAGAAGCTGTGGATGCACTCTGCTCCAAATGGACCTGCATGCTGGCGTATGTGTTTCCACCCACAGCGATAATCTCCAGATTACTGAACAGTATATACAAGCACCCAGGGACGGTGATGGCAATCATACCCATGTGGCCACGCATGCCATGGTTCCCGTTACTACAAGCCTTGGCAATAGAACCCCCAATTCTATTACCAGAAATTCCAAATCTCCTCAAACAGGGTCATGTATGGCACAAGAACTCTACCAAGCTTCATCTGGCAGCCTGGACGTTGAGAGGCAGAGATTAGGAAATGCAGGCTGCTTGGTCTCAGTCGTCGAAACATTGCTAAAGGCAAGAGCAGCAACGACTAATAAAACATATTAGAAGATATGGGAAAGATTTGACGCATTCTCAAAATCCAGAGGTTTTGATTCTCTAGTGCCGCAGGAGGCACAAATATTGGAATTCTTACAAGCAGGCCTAGAGATGGGCCAACAAGCAAGTACCCCGAAGGTGCAAGTCTCGGCCCTGTCAACGCTGACAGGAGTAAGATGGACTACACACCAGTTGGTGCGACAATTCCTGAGGGCTTGCGACGGGGTGCAACCAAAGACGAGGTAGTTTGTACCCCCGTGGGACTTACTAGTAGTGCTGAGCATGTTGTCTCAATCATCTTTCCTAAAAAAATCAAACATCGTATGGGACATCACGATGAAAGCAGTTTTCCTCACTGCAATCACGTCCGGTAGAAGAATATCGGACATTCAAGCTTTGGGGTACAAACCTCCTTACTGTTGTCATCTAAACGACAGAGTGACATTAAGGACATTACCACAATATCGACCTAAAGTTAATAAGGCATTCCACAGAAAACAGGACATGGCCCTCCCAACAATGCAGGGAGAGGCATCTAATCAAGCACATGATTTAGATGTCTGAGCCACTCTAAAAACTTATATACAAAGGACGGCCTCTTTTCAAAGGGCAGAAAATCTATCATTCCAGCTGGGACAAGAAAAGGGCTAGCCGCGTCCACAAGCACGCTAGCAGTGTGGTTGGTCAGGACCATCAAGAGAGCTTATGAAGCGAGTGGTCTGGAGCCTCCAACGAATGTGAGGGCACATTCGACGAGGAGCCTGGTGGCGTCATGGGCAGAATTCAAGGGTGTATCCCCAGAAGTTATTTGCAAAACAGCCACGTGGTCCAACATATGACACATTCTTGACTCATTATAGAGTAGATCCAGCAGCATTAACGACCGTAGAGTTTGGTCGTTCTGTATTAAGCGGTATGGGTGGTCAATAAAATTACTTCAGCATACCCTCCCTTGTGGTTCTTTGGGCATGTTGCATCCCATACGTGTATGCTGTCATGCTTTGTGTCAGGAAAACTGAAAATTTTATACTTGCCTGACTGTAATTTTTCCTTACCTGATGGAAAGCATGACAGCATACAGGTCCCTCCCCTTGTTATGGTCCTCGCATTCGAGTATAGTTACGAGAATGCTGCCTAGGGGGAGGCGACTCCTTTAAATATAGCATAACCAGTCCTGATTGGGCGAGAGGCAGAGCTTATCCCATACGTGTGTGCTGTCATGCTTTGTATCAGGAAAGGAAAATTTACCGTCAGGTAAGTATAACATTTTCTGTTTTCTACACCTGTGAACAATTAACCACTCCCCTAAATTAGCAGGAAGGAAAAAAAAATGCTGTTTAAAAAGTGTCAGACGAAAAGAGGGGAAAAAAGGTTAAAGGTGCCCTATATATATTTTTTGAAAAAAATAAAAATAAAAAATAAATAAAAATAAAAAAACTTCATAGCAAATGATGAAAAAGCACTAAACATTTTTTGAAACATTGCAAGCAATTACATGTTTTTAAAATACCATTTTATATAGCCCTAATGAGCCCATGATTCAAACCAATACACCACTAGCATTGCTGTTACCCAAAGTACAATTGGAATTTTACCTAAATGTTGGATTTGAACCAGATAACCCCACCTTTTGAGTTTAACCCCTGACTTTGATCGAACATATTTGCATGAAATTTAAAGTGGTTGTAAACCAGTTTTAAAAAAACCAAACCCTGCAAGATAAAGGCATAATGAGCTAGTATGCATAGAATACTAGCTCATTATGAATGACTTACCTGAGTTTGAAGCCCCCGCAGCAGTCCTTCACCGCTCTGGCGAGGACTTTCGGTTAAACCCTTTACAACCACTTTAATATGTGGCTTTTTTCATTACCTCACATGCTCATTATGGGATCCATAGTAAAAGCTCAGAAATGGAGGTAGATACACATATACTGCTGCGCTCTCAGCTGCTGCTACTCACTTTGGTCTCACAGAATGGCTGAAATAGTTAAATACTGTCTTTTGTGCTTTGGGAGGGCTGGAGGTCTTGTGATATCTTAAATAAATGCTCCTAGGCGCAAACCCGACTAAACGTGGCATGAAAACTCGGCTAAATGGGCATTTTTAAACGCCGGATTCAAGCTGTCAAAAAAAACGTTCAGAAGAGGTTGCCTCAGCGTCCTGTGTGCATTAGGCCTCATTCATACCGACACTGCTGTGTTCAGCTTTTTGCAAGTCATTTAGGAAGTATAACCACTTTCTTTACATCCCAGATCACTTTCCTCTGTTTACATGTCACTGCATTAAAGCGGTTTAGCAGTGTTTAGAGCGTCTAATCAAATCCTGAAGGGACAGAATTGTCTTCTTTAAATTCAGCTAAACTGACCATACCTTTTAATGCGTGTAAATGCTTGTTGTGAATGGCACCATTAAAAACTTGTTACCTGCATTTATATGCATTTAGAATTGTCCTCTGAACGTATAATATTGCAGGCTTGATGCCAATGTTAATGAGTTGTTCAAATATAAAGCAACAAAGAAATAGCAGCACAAGATCCTCTTTAGAATAATAAAGTGATTTATTCTATAAAAACAAATAGTACACTTACATGTTAAATTCTTGGTAATCGGCATAGATGGAAGATGAAAAACACCATAGGGTTGTCCGGAGTGTGATGGATGAAGAAACTGCAATGTGTGGGCCTGTCCTATCCCTCTAGCTGGCATCAGAAAGATAAGATCATGACAGCTGTCAGCCTGCCAATCATCTGTGTTCTGCACAAGCACAGTCTACCTCATGGCAACCCCTTTGTGTCTGTGAGAAGTGGGGGGCTGTGCTGGGGGCGGTTGTGACGTGTTTCAGAGGTTCACTCCTCCTTTGTCAAAAACCTTTTGACAAACCTGGCAGGTTGGGGGGTCTACTTTAAAATTTGTGAATTAAAAAAAACAAAAAAATTTTAGATTATAGTTATGGGTGCCCCAAAATCTAAAACCTAATCTGTTAATATTGTGCTCTAATGGAATTTCTGTGTATTCAGTCTTTCTATAAGGACTTAAAGGAGTTGTAAACGCAGGTTTTTTTTTTTAATCTTGATACATTCTATGCATTTTAAGATAAAAAGCCTTCTGTGTGTAGCAACCCCCCCCCCCCCCCCCCAATACTTACCAGAGCCCTCTCTGTCCACAAGACCCTCTGCCTTCCCTGACTTTCTCTCCTAATTGGCTGAGACACAGCAGCGGCACCGTTGGCTCCCATGGTTGTCAGTCAGTTAGCCAATCGGGAGGGGGCCTGTGGCCGAACGGCAGCTTCGTGTCGGAATGGACATGCAGAGCTGCAGCTCGGCTTGGGTGCCCTTATAGCAAGCTGCTTGCTGTAGGGTCACTCGACAGGAGGGAGGGACCCGGGAAGAGGAGGATCTGGGGTGCTCTGTGCAAATCCACTAGGACAGAGCAGGCAAGTATAACATAACATGTTTGTAAAGTCTCGTTTTTAATAAAAAAAAAAATATCTATTTAAAGTGAAAACAGTTTGGTTTTAGGTGGAGTATGCAAAGCATTGCACCCATGATTCATAGATTGCCGCTGCAATTTATTATAGAATGTTTCTAGCCAAACACATTAACACGTACGTGCTCACTGGTCTTCTCTCATCAATGCAAGATGTAACTTCATTACAGATCAGTTTAGCAGAGTCCGTTATTGAGTCCACTTAAAGTGTTACTAAACCTACAACAGTAAAATCAGTTCTTGACAGATAGTAACCCACGTTTTTAAAATGTCTGTTTTGCCGCGTTTGCATTTAGAAGCAGTTCATTGACTGCCACAGCAGCTCTTCTTGACCTTATGGTTATATCGCCCCTTTAGGAGAGGACTAGGCAGAAAGTGTTTAAAAGCAGCAACACTTGCACAGTACTGCTCAGGGGGCGGTCCTACTGGCTATAACCCCTCACACTGCACCCAGCAGCTCAGTGTTTTGTCTGCGTAGGACCGTTGGTCCTTGGAATTTTTTCTGTATTTTTGATTTCTGTTTTCTACAATCAACAGCCGGGCTGGGTGACAGGTTGGATAATATAGATCCTTGTCTCCCCAGCCTGGCCATCGAGCGTGAGCAGGCCCTAGCTACGTGCTGGGTCGGCCACAACATGCCCCGTCTAATCCAGGGGCGGCCTGTGAGCTATATGCTCTGGGGCACACACCTGACCGGGCTACTGCTGTCTGTGCAGTGTGCTGTGGCTGACAGCCACTCCGTACTGCTTGGGTGATGGGTCTGTCTGTGGAATGCATCCAGCAGTTCCTGTAGGGGGGTTAAGTATGGTTCCACCTGTCTCTGCAGGATGGAGCAGCTGGGCATTCCCTGGGAGGTCGACCAGGGGGTCTCTTACTCTCCGTTTCTTCTCTCCCTGTCCCTTCCCTCCTCCCCATGCTATGGGCCGCTGTGTGACTGGGCACATGGGGGTGCGGTGCACATACCTGGCCGGGGGTCCTCCGGGGGGGGGGGGCTCTGGGTCCTGTTTTTGGGCCACGGTGGGGTGTTTGTGTTGTGTGAGACATGTGAGGAGGCCGCCGCTTCTTCCGCAGCCATTTTCCAGGATTCCTCTTTGATGGACGAGATGTCCGACTTCCACTGTGCAGACACCCTGTCCATCCTGCTAGAAGAAGATGTCGGTAAAGTAATATCTAGATATGAGCTTTGTGTGGTCCTCATCCGCTAGTAGCTGTTCTAGTTTCGATGGGGTTAGTATCGCCTCCTGCTTACCATATTGTGCGTGTACAGCATGCCTCAGCTGCATAAGAAGAATGTATTAGGCAATTTGTATTATTTTCATATCTGTAAATGTTCTGAATATTTCCTCTCGGAAAAGTTGGTGTGCATACTTAATCCCATACGTTGCCCAACATTCCCCATCTGGTATTTTAACGATTTCTGCCAGTTGGGGATTATGCCACAAGGGGGAATTGGGCGACTCAGAGATGCTGGTTCCCTTTATTTTAGCATTGCATATGTGGAATATTTTATGGGATAGCTTCAATATATCAGCTCCACGTGCAGGATAGGGGCCATTTCTGTACAATACGTTAATGCTTCATAGGAGTGGACCTGGGACACCTGAGTAGCCACCGAGGCAATATCTAATGTTGGGAAGCCCCACCAGTGCACATGTGTTAATTGGGAGGCCAGATAACACTAAATCTGGCAGTGCCAGTCTTCCCGAACGAAACGGTAGGTGCAACGTGTCCAATGGAGGTGACCATTTTCTAGTAGTGTTGGGTAGTTCTGCCTCCAGCGCTGGGTGCTTGTTTTCTTCTAGAACAGCATGCTTTCCACACACACCTTGTGGATGACACGAGGAGAGCGGACGGTAGCAGCACAGCACAGTACCTAGGTCAGGGTGGGGAGTCCTGCAGGGGGCCCCTCAGTCTGTGGCAGCTAGGAGGGGACTTTTTGTGTGACTTGCCTTAGGTCCCTAAGTGGTGACAGTGAGTGTGGGTCGGCATAGCGTGAGAAGCTGGTGCTTCTTTCCTAGACATCCCTGTTATTGCAACTGGTTCCCCTGCACCTGCGGTGCCTATAGATGCTCTGTTGGCGGTCCCGGAGGCCTTCGTTACCAGGGTGGAAGTGGCGTGTGGGTGCAAGGGGGGTAAAAAACGCCCCCTCCTCCCACCATCTTCTGGGGAAAGCTCTGATTCAGACTCGGTCCCTGCTGTGACAGGCGGTCCCTGTTGTGTATCCGAGGATGCGGACCAGGACCGTTCGGACAGTAAGGATGATTCCATGTCCGGGTCAGCACAGGAAAATGCGCTTGTAGGAGCACTTACTACAGCGGTGCGGGATACCCTAAAAATGGAGGATACGGCGGGGGCATCTACAGAGGTGTCGGTCCCGGTCGGGTCCCACAAGCCGGCCTTTCCTTACCCAAGTGTTTCCTTACCCAACTTATTTTGCTACGTTTATTTACAAGGAGTGGGGAAAACCGCAGCAGGCCTTTTCAGTCCCGAAATGCATGGCGGTGCGTTATCCCTTTTGAGGAGAGTCTCCTGAAAAAAATGGACATCTCCCCGCCCCCCCATGATTGTAACCATGATTCCGATGGAAGGGACTCCGACAGAAGGGCCAAGGCGATTGCGGCCAGTGTTAGCCACTGCCCTGGTGTTGCAGATGCTTACTGGATGGGCTAAATTCTTGTACCGTGAATTGGAGAAGCAACAGGCTTCCCTGACCTGCGTTGAGCTGGCGGGCCAGTTCGTGCAGGGCCTTAAGTATGTCTGTGATGCGGCCTTAGATATGGCTCCCTTGCTCTCTAGAGCCTCAGTATCAGCAGTAGTGCTACGTCTCCTGATTTGGCTGAAATGCTGGTCTGCGGACCAGGCATCTAAGCCCACGTACACACGGTCGGAGATTTTGTCAACCAAATCCGTCGGATTTTGCCCGTCGGATTTAGTCCGACGGATTGTGTCCGAAACTGTTGCATACACACAATTGGGCCAAGTTGGCGAAAAATCCGATCTTTCAGAACGTGATGACGTAATTTTGTTACGATGGGACTACATTCAGGCTAGTAGCCAATAGCTTTGATGTAGGAATTTGATCTCAGCATGCGTGGCACTTGGTCCGATGAAAATGCTCTACACATGATCGGATTGGGTCCGTCCGGCCCAGTTGGTCGGGAAATATTTCCAACATGTTGGAAAATTAGGTCGGACGGAGATTCGACGGAATCAGTCCGATGCATACCACACACAGTCGGATTATCCGACGACACGGTCCGATAAGACTCATTCCGACAGATTATCCCACCGTGTGTACAAGGGCTAAGAAAGCACTGGTGGACTTGCCCTTCCAGGGTGAGAGGCTATTTGGAGCCTTGCTGGATGACATTATTAAGAATGTTACTGGGGGTAAGAGTATGTTACTTCCACAGTCCAGAAAAGGTAAGGAGCCACGCTGTAGGCAAGGGCCCTCCTTTTTCGGTCACAAGCAGATTTTTCATCCGCCCGGAACGGCAGGTAAACGTTCCCAGTCCGACAAGGTGCCTGCTGAGGGACAAAAGTGTCCCTGGTTTCGCAAGCCAAACAAGCCTGCGAGCAAATCTGTTACTGCATGAAGGTTTGCCCCCACCCAACTCTCGGGTGGGGGATCGTCTTTGGGAATTTTCAGCCGGTGGACCTCCCTACTTTCCGACCAGTGGATCTACTAACTGGTTTCCTCAGGGTACAAGATAGTTTCTTTCTTGTCCACCAAACTGTTTTTTTTTTCCCTCCAACCTTCATCATCTTCTGGCTCATCAGGAGGCCCTGTTTGGGGCCGTACAGGACCTGCTGCTGCGCAGGGTGATAGTACCTGTATCGAAACCAGAAAGGTTTCAGTGATTCTACTCCAATCTGTTTGTAGTCCCAAAGAAGGAAGGGGTCCGTCCGGTCCTGGACCTCAAGGCCCTCAACAGCTTTGTGAAAGTACAGAGGCTCAGAATGGAATCAGTTCACTCAGTGGTCCCTGCGCTCCATCAGGGGGATTTTATGGCATCCCTAGACATCGAGGACCCATACTTGCATGTCCCCATATGCATCAAGCATCAGAAGTTTCTGCGATTTGCGGTCGGGGACGAGCACTACCAATTTGTAGCTCTCCCTTTTTGCCTGGCGTCATCACCAAGGGTCTTCACCAAGGTGCTAGCCCCAATTTTGGCTTTATTAAGGCAGCGAGGGATCGCAATTGTGGGTTACCTGGACGACCTCCTTCTGAGGGCAGCTTCCACCTCAGATTTAAGGGAGAATGTGGCAATCACCGTGCAAAGTCTTCAGGAGTTTGGTTGGGTACTGGACCTACAGAAGCCGGTGTTGGTGCCTACTGAACGCTTGTAGTACCTGGGCCTGCTTCTGGACTCAATGAAGTTATTGGTGTCCTGCAGGTGGTCGCTGCGTTTTTACATGCGAGTCCTGGGTCTCATGGTAGCCACTTTCGAGGCGGTACCTTATGCTCGAGTCTTGCAAAAGGAGATCCTGTCAAGATGGGACAAATCTCCATTTTCCCTGAATTGTCAAATTCGAGTGAGCCAGCTAGTCAGGCACTCCCTGCTCTGGTGGCTGAGGTCGTTGGCTCTTCGGTCCTGGAAGTTGTTCCTTCCTCTTCATTAAACGGTGATCATGACGGACACCAGCCTGACCGGTTGGGGGGCAGTTTGGGGCATACAGTTAGCCCAGAGTCGGTGGACCCAGGAAGAATCCCACCTACCGATCAATGTGCTGGAACTTCGGGCATTCAGGCGGTGCCTCTCCACATGGTCAGAGGCTGCAGGGCCGTCTGGTCAGGATCCAGTCGGACAATGCCATGGCGGTGGCCGTATGTTAACCATCAAGGAGGAACAAGGAGCTTGGCTGCAACACTGGAGGTCGCTCGCATCCTGTGGTGGGCAGAGCGACGCATGGCGGCTCTGTCGGCCGTGTACATTCTGCGTAGAAAACTGGCAAGCGGACTACCTAAGTCACCAGATACTGGACCAAGGGGAATGGTCGCTACATCCGTATGTATTTCGGCTCCTTTCTCTAAGGTGGGGCACGCTAGATGTGGATCTCCTGGCTTCTCGACTCAATCCGAAGGTACAGAGGTTTGTGGCCAGGTCAAAGGATCCCTGCGCAGATGCAGCAAACGCGTTGTTGGCTCCATGAGGGCATTATATTCTGATTTATGCTTTTCCCCCACTCAAACTTCAACCACGTCTGCTTCGCAGAGTGGTGGGCCGAGGAGATTCCGGTAATTCTGATTGCCCCAGATTGACCTTGACGTCCTTGGTACGCCAACATAATACGAATTGTGGCGGATGTTCCTTGGCGACTGCCAATGTGAGAGAACTTTCTGTCGCAAGGTCCAATACTTCATCCTGCTTTACCTTCACTGTTTTTAATGGCATGGCTGTTGAAAGCCAGGTGCTAAGGGACAGGGGTCTGTCAGAGTCGGTAATATCAATGTTGAGGGCACGGAAGTCCTCTTCTCTGAAGATTTATCATCGTACATGGAAGGCCTACATCTCCATATGTGAGGAGATGGGGTGGCGCCCACTTACATATTGAGTTTCCAGGATCCTGCTGTTTTTTCAGCAAGGAGTGGATCAGAAACTTGCCTTAAGAACATTAAGGGGCAGGCTTTAGCTGTCCTTTTTCAGCATCCCTTGGTGACTTATTCATTGGTGAGTACGTTTGTTCAGGGGGTTTGACATGTGGCCCCTCTGGTTCGACCACCGCTACCTCCGTGGGATTTTAATCTGTTGCTCACGGTACTTCAGAAACCGCTGTTTGCAAACAATGGGGAGATTCCCTTATTGACAGTCTCTCAGAAAGTAGTCTTTCTAGTGGCCATTACATCTGCCAGGAGGGTTTCTGTATTGGCGGCCTTGTCTTGCAAGTCTCCCTACTTGATCCTCCATAAGGATAAGGCGGTGCTGCGTCCGCAGCCTTCATTTTCTTCCAGAGGTTGTTTCCGCCTTTCATCTAAATGAGGACGTTGTCCTTCCGTCCTTATGTCCTCGGCCCTCACTCCCTAAAGAGGTGGCTTTGCATTCCTTGGATGTGGCCTGAGCTCTGCGGGTGTATCTGTCTGCTACGGCTCCTTTTCGGAGGTCGGACTCGCTGTTTGTATTAGTGCCTGGTCCGAATAAGGCACTGGCGGTCTCATCGGCCACCATCTCTCTGGGGATCAGACAGATTGTAGTTCCCTTTCCTGTCACGGCACATTCTACCAGGGCAATTGGTGCCTCTTGGGCTTTCTGACATCAAGTGTCCGTTTCCCAGGTGTGCAAGGCGGCGACCTGGTCGTCCGTTCACTTTCACAAAATTTTACAAGGTTGTGAGCACATCTTCGGATGCTTGCTTTGGCCACAAGGTTTTGCAAGTGGCTGTTTAAGGTTGCAACTCCTTTGTGGTGGAGCTCTGATTGTTATGGGTGGAGTTGTTGTTTGCTGTTCCCACCACTCGTTTTCTTTGACACTGCTTGGGGATGTCCCTAAGGTCAAGAAGTGCTGCTGTATCCATCAGTGAAGGATAGAGAAAATAGGATTTTTGTACTCTGTAAAATCCTTTTCTGTGAAGTTCATTGATGGACACAGCACCCACCCCTCCTATTTATGTTTGTACTGCTTTTCACAAACTGAGCTGCTGGGTTATAGCCAGTAGGACTGCCCCGTTTTTTTGCTTCTTTTTTTTTTTACTTTCTGCCTAGTCCTCTCCTAAAGGGGCGATCTAACCCTAAGGTCAAGAAGAGCTGCTGTGTCCGTCAATGAACTTCAGAGAAAAGGATTTTACGGTGGGTTACCACATTTAGCTGCGTTTAGCATCTGAAACTCTTTATTTTTATTTTATTTTTTTACCTTTTTAAAAAAAAAAATGCCTATAAACGCCACTACCTAAAAATGTCAGAAACGAACATGTACACATAAGATAACATTGAATGAGTTCAGGGGTAGTTGAAAAAAAGTTTCCAACTGCCTTGGAATGTCCGTTTAGCAGCAGCAGTGTACATGGGTACTAAGGGGTTACTCCTCTGCATTTTGTAAAAAGGCTGTTTGTATGATCCTGTCTTCTCTAAACCTCCCCATCTTTCACAGTCCCTGATCCATCTCCTGATAGAACAGAGCCTCGGGGACAAGCTGCACATGCTCAGTTTGGTGTGTATTGCTAGAGGTATTTTTATTTTATTTTTTTCTTAGGAGAGTGCATTTGAACAGCACTGTCCTGCAGCCTAATAAGACAATTGGGAGAGAATGAAAACTCCTCCTTCAAGCTTTAACCAGACACTTGTAGAAGTACAAGACCACTATGCACTACTGATGAGAGAAAAAAAAAAAAAAAAAATATATATATATATATATATATATATATATATATATATATATATATATATATATATATATATATATATATATATATATATATATATATATATATATATATATATAATGTGTGTGTTTATATTTACTAAAACAATTGTATTTCCATCTTCTGTGTATTGAGAGAGAACAGATATAGTAAATTCAGGGTACTGGGTTAGTAACACTTCAAAGTGGAGGGCCACCCTGAAAAACAAAAATACATAAAAATTTTGCCAAAATTTTTTTTTTAAACTTGCCATAAATGCCTGTTGCTAGGCATATCTTCCTAATCTGCCTCTTCCTCCTCCGAGGTGATCTTCGGTCTTCTCTCCTCCGTGTGGCATCTTCTGGGTAATGGGTCGCGCTGTGTTCTGGGAACTGTGTGTCCCAGAACACAGCGCGCCCCATTCACAAAGTGCTGCATGACCCGCGCAGTAGGAAACGGGCAGTGAAGCCGCAAGGCTCCCCTGCCTGTTTCCCTTAGTTGAAATGACAGCGCCGGGACCCAAGAGCCGAGGGATGGGTCAGCCTTGGGCGGCCGACATCGCAGGCGCCCTGGACAGGTAAGTCTGCTTATTAAAAGTCAGCAGCTACAGTGTTTGCAGCTGCTGACTTTTTTTTTTAAAGCTGGCTCCCCTCTTTAAGCTCTGACTTAATCTTAAGCTCTGATGAAGAGGGGATAGTTTGGCCCTTGAAACATGTTGGCTGTTTTGTGATCTTCCTATAAATAAAGCAATTTGGACTTTTTGCATTTGGTCTAGCACTCCTATTTGTCAGTTTTTAGTCTCAATGCAGAACAAAGTGTATAGTAAGTTAGTAATGGGAAAAAGATCAGCTGCAGGGGGACCACCGGTAATACCGGTGACTAGTCTTTTGTCCTCTTCTTTTCTTTGGGCATAGCTTCCAGAGATCAGTTTTTGTTTTTATTGTGTTTTTTTTATAGTGAATGCTATATTTTTTTTAAACTGTTTACTACTAACTTACGGTAATTTTGAATACTATAATGTCTTGCTGAATTAAATCTTTACTAAGCAGCAGCTGAAACACAGTGTCAGCCTCGCTTCTAGTTCCCTTCTGTACTCAGGACATTGGCTATTAGACAGTCACTGAGTTGTGCCTCTGCCCATCCCTCTGCTTAGCCATTAACAAAGCACAGTCCTGTGATGACGGTGCAGCTGTGCTTTGTGAATGGCTTGGCAGAGGGATGGGTGGAGGCACAACACATTGACTACTGTCTGTAATGACACTGTTCTTATATGACCAGTATCTAGCAGCTGCTCAACAAGGCTTATACCCACTTATTCAATTAAAATGGTCTTAAAAGGTTTCGCAAACTGTAGCCCCGATCCTGGGGTTTTCTGAGTGTCCCCCATTGATACTCCTGGCTCCTTTCCCCCTCCCCCATTTTGAGTGTCCCTATAGCAAGGCGCTTATGCATGCTCAATCCCAAGCCAGAACTCTGTTTGTCCATTGACACAGCACGGCTTGGCCATGTCCTCCACTCTCTTCTCATAGCTGTGTCCAGTGATGAAAGAGGGAGAAGAAAGTTGCTGCTCTGCCTTCACAGCCACTTTAAGGCAGTTATTAGTGTTCAGACAGAAGTTTTGCAAGAGAGTAAAGATTAAAAAAATTAAATAAATTATACTCATTTATGTGACTGCAGCATCGATCCAGTGCTGCAGCTGTTTCCTGCCGGCTCTACATTGAGAACTGGGCAATCGGAGAGTGCTGATCTGTTTGTGTCTGCTCTGAGCACAGTCATCAGCTCTCTGCTCTACCCTGCCAGCACTCACTGATGCTCTGGGCTGTGGAGGGGGCAGGAGCAGCTTACTCGGCCTCTCAACAGAGTCCTCAGAGGCAGAACCAGCTGCCAGTCAGGCTTCTGGGCAGATGCTGACTTTGTCAGGATCCCTACAGAGCCTAGTCCTGCTCTGTGACTTTAGACTTTGGTTCTGAACTGGATTGAGATTGGGCTCGAGGGAACTGAATGCAGAAGTTTTTTTCTTTCTTTTTTTTTACCTTCCTGCATTGAGTAGGGTAAGAGTTTTCTGCCTTTACACCCACTTTAGCTCAAAGGTCATCTTATCTAAGTACCTGTTTTTTTGGGGCAGCATGTGAATTCTGATTTATTTTTTATTTTTTCGCAGGATTTTGAAGACGTCGCAAATATGCCATTAAATGGCAGGGAGTTTCAGAGCTGGGATGACTTTTGCGTTTTCCTGCCAGAATGGAGTAAAGAAAAGTACATTCTGCGTTCATCATCTTCAGCCATAGAGGAGGCCAGTAATCAAGAACCTGACAGTCAAGACATTGAAGAAATCTTGAAATACAGCTGGGCACAACTTTCCTGCAGTTGGTATGACAAAACTACAGTTGGTATGATATGTCATAATATCCTCATGGCCGATATCTCATTTATGTCATTTCAGCTGAGTCAGACAGGAGTCCAAAGAAAAAAATTTACATTATTTTTACACTGCATTCTACTTTAATATTTCATGCTTTTGATGTGAAAAGCAAAATTGTGCTCATCTGAGCAGACTGGAGTGTAACAATATGCACTGTACAGTATGTATAGTGTATGTTATTAAAAGAATGCTATATTAGGGCATCAGAATATTCATATATACATTAGCTTATTCTTACAGTACAGATCAGTGGACTTGTATTCATAGACCATAGGATATATGCACGCTACCTTCAGGTGACTGAACACTGGCAAAAAAACTTTCTTGAGCCGCCCCTAGAATGCTCTCCTTAAACCTGCCCACTCGGTGAGATTTCAGTTTTTTTTTTCTAGTGTCTTTGGGTGATGAACATGTTCTCCCGTGGAGAAGATTTTTCTGGTTTAAACCATTTAATTTTCTCTCACCCTTCTTTTAAGAAATAACTGCCTATTGGATTGATAACCCTGGCTGTATACCTTGGGGACCATACCCAAACTCCATTGTGTGTATGGCTGGCCTGTAATGTTTGTTTTGGTGACTGGATTTTATGTAAGGCTCTCACCCTGGCACAAAGGTCAGTGTGTAGTTAGCCACAGGGTACTATACAGCTCAGGGACTGTGGTCCAATACTATTCTTCCCAGACCCTTAGGCCCCCCTATGGGTGTGCCTACTGTAACAGGGAAGTCTGTATCTATCGTAGGTCCAGAATTGTGCATAAGACAAAATGTGGTTTTCCTCTGTATTAGCACTGGGCCCTGCCTTTTAATATCGCAATCCTTGGGGAATAGAATACAATGGAGTTTTACAGTCCGAGGATTTGGGACTTGTTCATGTTTTTATGATACCCCCCCCCCCCCCCCCCCCCCGCCGCCATTGTGTCTCTAAGGCCAGAAAGGAGAAAACCCACTAAACTTAAAACTGAGAAACCCTATTCTCAAGAGGGTGAGGTAGCGGTTGCCGCATCATGCCTTCTGGATGACGTGTTTTGCCTGCCATTTCTGCTGAAAATCTACACAACTCATTTCTGCACTCCTGCTGCCATCTTCTACTGAGAAACAACCTCAGTAACATTGTCAGCACCTGATCTAATATCAGCTTTTAGATCCGTGCAGGCAAAATCCCAGCCATTTTGCACTATATTCCTTGACTATCCTAGTGGGGATCCTCTTACTGAACAAAGGCGCATTACAGGATTAAAAGGGGAAGCTGTATCTGAGCACCACAAACTGACGACAAAATGAATTTTTAATGTTCAAAGTAAAATTGCCAATTCACCCGTGTCTCCATGCTTTATTTTGTTGAGAAATCACCCCCTAGCATTTCAAGGCATTGCCACCCTTGATATATTCAGATTATTCATGTAACATTTACTTCCTGGAATGTATCTGCCCTTAGCTCAGCCAAGACAGTGTGCTTACCTTCAAAAACCCTTTCCTCCCCTCCTCTAGATGAAATAAACAAAAATGGCCATGAAGGCACCTGAGATGGATGACAGCCATCCTAAATACTTTTTTTGCTCTTGCAGGTTCAGCTCTGCATCTTGAAGATGCTGCCGTTTCTATTTGCCAGACTGTTGCTAACCGTAAGAGCAAACGGCAGTGTGTCACCGTCGCTTTTCTGTGCTAACAACCATCTTCTTTGAGGTGTCAGCAGGACAGGGCTGATAACCATGGTTAGGTAGGGTCTGTCTTCTGACCTGCTGACCCCTATAATCTACCCTACAAATTTCTGACTTACGTATTTTGGCCCTATATACTACTGACCTCTTTAGGCAGCTCTACATGTTACTGCCCTACTCAACTTAACTCAACCCAGTCAGTCAGGCTAGAACTTAGAGCAGAGAGCCAGGGCTTAAATTAGTTGAGATTACACTCCAGGCAGGAAAAATAAATTGTGCATGCCTAGTTTCTCACTAAAGCTAACTTTTAAAGCTGAATGCCAACTTTTGATATATTTTACAGTTTGTTTGGGCCAGCTTGGCCCAAAACAAACTATGCCCCTCACTAACATGAGGCCGCTGGATGTACAGTATAAACTGTACGTAGCTGAGGCTATGCCCAGGCATACCGCACTGTGTTCCGAGTTCCAGCCGAGACTTCCAGTCTTATACCCAGAACACAGTAGTCTATTGCAGCGGCCCACACCCATTCAGAGAAAGCAACATATTGTAGCATTAAATACAAAGCTTCCTTGATTGGCAGTTTATGCCACATATCCAGCAGGGACACGGTTCATTTGGGCCAAGCTGGCCCAAACAAACTATATAGTATGTCAAAAGATGGAGTTCAGCTTTAAGGCAGGCTTACTTTGTTTTTACAATGCCATTTGATAGTTTTCTTTGTGCAATCCTTACTTTTTATTTGGGCCTTGCTAGTTTCTTTAAAAAAAGGAAAAGGGGTGACCTGTCCTAGTGATTTTTGATCTCTCAAATGTCGTTCAGGTAGACCTCCACCCTCAAATTTCCACCCCCTGCTCTAAAATGTCACTGATCTCTGTGCAAATGTGCAGGATTTTGTGGTCATAAAAATTTGGTCTGCTGAACCTGCTTATAAGCAGCATCTTCTATGCAATGCTTTTGATAGTGAACACCTGTTTGGGGGAGTCCCCTTATTCATCAAGGATGGGAAAAGATGCTCCTACCTGCAAGAAAATACTACGTCTCTTACGCCTACGGCTACTACTTTCTGCTCAGTGAAAGTTTTTCACCAAGCCTGCCCTGAAGCTTTCCTCACAATAAAGAGACACCCCCACTCCTTGGGGCATCTGTTGGCATTTGAGCCCGTATGGATCTGAAATATCATGGAATTCTCTGTCCAATCTGTCATTTCAAAGGGATACAAAATGGTTTCTATTTTTGTCCCCACCTCGCTTTTTGTCTTCAAATCTACCAGCTTCAAACTAAAAGAAGGCAGAACTAATG
Source organism: Lithobates pipiens (assembly GCF_037356315.1). NCBI lineage: Eukaryota > Metazoa > Chordata > Amphibia > Anura > Ranidae > Lithobates > Lithobates pipiens. The sequence goes on along the minus strand of NW_027507788.1, from coordinate 107,534,921 downwards.
ACCACCTTGCACCAATTTCAGGTACAAGGAGTGGTTCTACCAGTTTTAGAAAAATGACAATTGAAAAACAAAGTGACCACGCAGTGAAATTCACCCTATAAATATACTAAGCAGCTGAACACTTTAAATTCATTCACAAAAAGAAAAAAATAATTCAGTGCAGCGCTGTAAGTGGAGACTACCGAAAACATAAAATCACGCAACAAACTTCAGCAAACAGTGTGCTATAAACAGTGAATGTATAATAAAAATAACCATAATGGTGATTCTTCCCAGTATCTTGCAACAATACATATAAACATGCTTGTGAGGCTCCGTGTCACTCCTGTTAGATTCACCACGTGTCCTCGCACAGAAAAAACAAATGCGTTCACCCCTCCAAAGTCTTGCACGTTAGAGTTTGTAAGCGAGCCTGATGTATAACACATTTCTGTTAATCCAGGGAATCCCCACCACAGCTACAAGAGGTGTCCCTCCTTGGGTAAATAATGAACTCTTCCTTCTCTCCTCCTCAGTTAGACAAAAATAAATACTCCAAATGCACTCTGATGTTTTAATAAAATGTACAGCAAGAGATAAACCAGTTTGAATGCTGTTTTATTGTATTATGGCCTCCTTCCAGAGAAAATATTTTCTTAACTACTGCACAAGATCGTTAAAAGGCTTTCCAGTGTGTCTCATTGCACCAAATTGGCCTAGAAGAAAGTGGTACAAAGATATACTCAGATATGTGGCAGAAAAGCCCTGTCCTCTTCCAAACAGACTAGACTTGCTGGTGAAAGGCCCCCTGTTTCACTCTGCTTCCCAGTTGCATGGCTTTTGAAGCCCAAGTTGTAAAGGATAGGGATTTTTCTGAATCAATTATTCAAATCTTAACCAGAGCAAGGAAATCCAGCATTTACATGAAGGGCTTAATTTGCCTGGTACAAAGACAGATGGCTGAATCCTAGGAAATGCTCTTAGGCTAGGTTCACACTAGCCCGCACTGTGTGTTTTGGTTGATTCCCACAACCGAATCGCACTGCTCTTGTGTCATTCTAAATGGCAGCCCCATGCATCTCAGCCTGCAGCGCGATCGCAGGAGCAGGAACCACAGGGTCAAAATGACCCTGTGGTTTCCCTTCGGCCACATTTTTAAAAAGGTGCATGCATCTTTTCTTGTGTGTTTTCATGTGGCACAGCAGCCCATTCGTACTAGTGTGAACTGAGCCTTACTCATATTTTGGTCATTCTTCAGTCTGATCTTGACAAGCTTTTGGTCTTTGAGTATCCTCAAGGGATCGGTTCCTGCCTCATCCATTCTCCTCCAGAAGCCTCTTGCCTTGCAATCCTTTTATCAAAACTTTTCTTCTACCTCTTATGTCACCTTTGGATCTAAACCTCGTACTTATTCTTTCAGAAAACCCCTTATGAGCCGATTAGAGAAATTTCTTTGGAAGACCTCACATCTAAGGATACCATCCTGGTTGCCATTACGTCTGTTTAGGCATGTTTGAGTTTGCAGCTCTTTCTTGTAAAGAGCCTTTCCTCATTTTGCCCAGGTACAAGGCAGCTGCTTTTAGACTAAAACTTTCCTTATTTTCGAAGGTGGTCTCTTCTGTCCACCTCCAGTGAGGACGTTAACCTCCTTTCCCTCTGACCTGCTCCAAAATATCACAAGGAAATTACCTTGTATTTCCTGGATTTGGTTATGGCTGTCAGGTTCTACTTGGAGCCTAAGTCCTTCTTTGTGCTGCCTGGAGGGTCTTGTAAAGGAGATCCTGCTTCCCAATCCACCCTTGCCGGGGTGAATCAGGCAGCTTTATTACTAGGAACTACGCCTTTAAGGAAAGGGTTCTTTCCTTCCCCATCACAGCTCTATCCACCAGAGCTGTTGATCTTGGGCTTTTCAGCATCTATATCTGAGATTTTAGAAGCTGCCCCATGGCCCTATTTTTACATGTTTTACATGTTCTCCAAGTTCTACCAGGCTGATGAGTTCTGAGTATTTTCAAGTTCTTTACATGTTTATTGGTTTTTGTTTTTTGTCTTTTTCTTATTAGGCCCATTGGCAGTTCTGTTTGCTGTGTTTCCCATCCCTCAGTTTATAGCTTGTGGGATGTCCCATTGTCTTTGAATACAATTTCTGGGCTGTAAATGTAAGATAATAGGAATTTTAACTAGGGATGCACCGAAATTTCAGCCGCCTAAACATATCGGCCGAAAATGAAAGGAAAAAATGGCCAATAATTGAGCCGAAAATGGGGCAGGGCCAGATTGGACGGGTGATCTGTCTATCACAGTTCCCCGACCAAGGGGGGAGATGCTCTATGAGACGGCACGCGACGGGGAAACCCACAGCTATCGAAATTAAAGCTGTGACGTTCCCGGCGCTCTATTGAACCAGACGGCGGAGGCGGCTCTCCTCTCTCTTCGCTGCATCACTGGCTTCACTGGGGACAACTCTTTTATCATGCCGCTGGTCTCTGACCACCTCCTGTACCATGCCGCCGGTCTCTGACCACCTCCTGTACCATGCCGCCGGTCTCTGACCACCTCCTGTATAAAAATATTTTTTAAAAACAGTCATTTTCGGTATCGGTGCTGTTTCGGTATCGTTTTTGGCCTAGTGTATTTTTAATTTTCGGTATCGGTTTCGGCACCAAAAAAACCATTCGGTGCATCCCTAATTTTAACTTGCCTGTAAATTCTTTTATCTTGGAGTATAGTACAGGGCACAAGCCCCTTGCCCTTGTGTCTTGATCACGCCTTACTGCTTGCTAGAAAAATTAAGTCACATATGAGTGCATTCGAGGGGCTGCCCTAACAGGTTTTTGCCAGTTTACAATCACCTGAAGGTAGCCTGCATATAACCCATAGTCTAGAATTACAAGTCCTGTACTGTATTCCATGATAAGGAATGTACCAGTCATTCAAAATTCCTGTTGTGTTTTTTTTTTTCCTTCTCCCCCTCTCCCCCCCCCCTCCTTTTTATAATTGGTCATGTGATCTTTATACAGTACTTGATAAGTCGATATGAGATAATCGACTGGAGCATATTTGCTACATGTGATATGTCATTCACAAGTCACTGTAGTGTCTTGTATCCATGGCCTGGTCCTCACGGAGCCTGTTGGTGCTCTGGTAGTCATGTGACCAGCTTAAAAAAAAAAAAGTTTTTTTTGTATAGTCCACGTCTGAAACCCGGTCTGGCTGATGGCTAGGCAGGAAGCCGAGTGAGGGCAAGAGGCTCTATGCTCTTGGAGGACCAGAGTGATGTCTGACATCACGGCTGCATAAACCAGGGATTTTTTTTCCCCTTTACTCCCTTTTAGTCAGGCAAAATGTATTTTTCTTTTAAAGGTAAATGAGAGATCTGATGTGTGTCTTTTTTTTATTTTTTTATTTTTTTTATTACCCCAGATCTCATAATGAAGATGACCTGTCATGCTTATTTCTATTACAAGGGATGTTTACGTTCCTTGTAATTGGATAAATATTGATCAAAAAAAATAAAAATTAAAGCATCCCATACCTCTGAGCTCGTCCGCAGAAGCGAACGCATACATAAGTCGTGCCCACTTTTTGCACATGTGATGTATTGTTAGGGGGGAACAATAATAACTAGCACAAGACCTCCACTAACTATAAACGGGTAACCTGTAAAAAAAAATGTTAACATGATGCCTATGGAGATTTTTAAGTATCGCAGCTTGTTGCCTTTCCACGAGCTTGCACAAATTTAAAATGTGGCATGTTGGGTATCTATTTACTCGGCATAACATCATCTTTTACAGTCTACAAAACAATTGGTCTAAGGCCGCGTACACACGCGCGGACTGTTCGCCCAACTTTGTCCGCTGAACAGTGTTTGGGCGGACAGTCCGCTCGTGTGTGGGCTTTCAGCGGACAGTTTCAGCGGACAGTTTGACGAACAAGGTTTTACGGAATTTCCGAAAAACTGTCCGCTGAAACCTTGTTTCAGCGAACAGTCCGCCCGTGTGTAGGCTTGTTCGTCAAACTAAGTTCCGCGCATGCTCAGAAAGGATTTTCAAGCCGAAAGTTATAATGCAGTGTATAGGACGTCGTATTTTTCGTCCCGTCGTACGTGCCGTTCACGTCATCGCGCACGGTTTCAGCAAACTGTTCGTTCGTCGTGTGTGGCCATGTCCGTCCATGCTAATTTTGAGCGGACTGTTTGCCGAAACTGTTGGACGGACAAAGTTGGGCGAACAGTCCGCGCGTGTGTACGCGGCCTAACTTCAATGTTTTTTTTGTTTTTTTTTGTTTGTTTTTTGTTTAAATTCTTTCATTAAAGTTTTTTTTATTTTTTTCCCCAAAAAAAATTTAGTTTGAAAGACCACTGCACAATTACAGTGCAACATAAAATATTGCAATGACTGCCATTTTATTCTCTATTGTCTCTGATAACAGTGGTGTAGTGGTTAGCACTCTCACCTAGCAGTAAGAAGGGTCGCTGGTTCGAATCGAATGGTGGGTTAATTGGCTTCTGTCCAAAATTGACCCTAGTATATGAATGAGGACCTTGGATTGTGGGCTCCTTGAGGGTAGGGACCTATGTGTGTGTGCAATGTACAGGAATAGGGACAATTGTAGACACTCTGGTTGAACTGGATGGACTGGTGTCTTTATTCAACTTTGCTAACTATATATATATATAATATATATATATATATATATATATATTATATTGTGTGTGTATGTGTGTGTATATATATATATATATATATATATATATATATATATATATATATATATATTATATTGTGTGTGTTCAAAGTGATATTTTCTAGCAAAAAAATAGATTTGACTTATAAACAACAAATGTCAGAAAAAGCCGGGGTCAGCAAGTGGTTAAAGCAGTATAAACCCAAAACGAAAATGTAATATATTGCTGTTTCCTTTAACTTTCTTTCTTTTTCTTTTTTATTTATTTATTTTTTTAAATGTTATTTTCACCTGGTGATCTAGCCAGTAACAAATTTTCTGTCCTAGAGTGACAACGCTTACTTATTGCACTGTATCTATAGAGGAGCAACATTGTTACACTAGGCCAGCCTTAACCTTTTTTACCCCAGAGGAACCCTTCATATAATTTTTGGGTCTTGGGGAACTCTTGCTAAAACAAATTAACTGGGGGTAAGTGGTAAAAATGGCTCTTTCACTGATGGTCGGTTGGAAGAATACAATGCTTACATTGGTGGTTGATAGGAAGAATGCCCCTTACATTGGTGGTCAGTGGTAAAAATGCCCCTTTATCGTGGTGATCAGAATTATGCCCTTTCAGACAACTTAAAAGATAATGTCATGCCACAGATTCTGCAAGGTAGTGTTAGCCCTGTAATTATGCAGATGTCATCAGATGTGAAGTCAATCAGCCACACTCAAAGAGCCTCTAGCAACCCCTGGAGGTACCCCAGGGAGCATTTTGAGCAGTGTTTTAAACTTTGCACCTTTTGGGGTTTGAGGCGAGTCGTTTTACACCAGTAACTACTGACTGACCTCCACATACCCCAGGGCTGGAAAGAGTTAATATCCATGAGAATAGACTGAACCCCCTCTGTCATGCAGGGGATGAAAAGCGGAGTGGCAGCACAGAGCCAGTGTTAAGCAGAAGTGTACAAGCAGATGACAGAGATGAGAAGTTGGTAGTTGTAACTTCAGAGGCCATCTGGCCATTTTACAACCATCAACACAGTACAGTGGGTGGTCCATAAGAAATGTGAGTGATGTGGATTCGACTTCTTACACATAAGGGCCATCTCAGCAAGAACTGAATGATGCAGAATGGGTGAATAGAAAGTGACATGGTATCATGCCTCATCTAGAGAAGGAGAAAGTAACATCACTTCATCATCCATGAAGAAGACTAGGATTGGTTTATGTTGGATGAGAGGTGCATAGGAATGGCTTGTGTATGCTGTGAGTAGAGCTAGAACTGTCATACCACTTAACTTACTATGTAGGGAAATCTAGAAAGAACAGGAAGTAGAGTATCAGAAATGTAAGTAATAAGGCTGAAGTATAGAAAGGAGTTGTGTTTTTTTTTTTTTTTTTATTGTGTATAGGTAATAGGTTCTCTTTCATCAGGGTTTTACCATTTTATTCATATTTTAACCCTGTTACGTTTTTACATTTAGGGATTTATTGAAGCATTATTTTTTTTTCTTAGGAAGAACTGTCCAGCATTCATTGAGCTGTCACTAAGTCCACAGAAAGATAAACTTATTGTCACACAGTGCACCCCAGATCATATCCACGTCACAGAAGATCCCTGCGATGCTCCACCCGAGAAGAAGTTTAAGCCCTCGTCTGTTGTAGGATTGCCGGCACAGGTGGCAAACAATATATCAAAGAAATTTCTGGAACCAAGCGATTTAAAAAGGCTTCTCCGCTTCCGCTCTGGTGCATTTGAAGACCGAACACAAGTTCTCGCGGAGCTGCAGTCCCTTTTCTTTTCAGACCCAGATGCAAAAGTCAAGTTAGTGTTTGTGGAGGATAAATTGCATGTGAAGAAAATTTTTCTGATGACCTCTGCTATGAGAGATCGGGCTCAGAATCACCCAGAAAATCTATTCATCGATGTGTTTACGGACTTCAGCCAAAGTTTTGACTTGTATACCATTTTTTGTGAGGTGAAGGGAGAAGGATGGACCCCATGTGCGTACTGCATTGCAAAAAAACAGGTCGACAGCATCATTCCCTTCCTTACAGGTTTGCTTTGTGAGATAATTCCCACATTAAGTAAAAAGGTAAAACATTTAACCATCAACCCGGATATACTAGAGCCAATTAACCTGGAAAGCCGTTTACCCCATGCCCATGTGAGATACTGTATGCAGGCGGTTTTAAATCTCTTGTACAGTCGTATATCCCACCTGGATGCAAGGTCTGAGGCCCAGATCAAGAACTTCCTTCATATCATTTCTCAGACCTGTTCAGTTAAAGTCTATGACCGATATCTGAATGATCTGAAGCCCATTTGTCCAGCAGAGGTGTTCAAATATTACTCCGACACATGGCACCCCCGCAGAAAAATGTGGGTAAAGAAAGATAACAGGACTGAAGAGTCAGAGAGGCATTTATATGATTTGGTTTCTGCAAATCATGCAAAGCTCAAAGCTGAAGTGGGCTTCATGCCCTCATTGTATCAATGCCTGTGTTCTGTACTTGGCAGCACAGTGAAGAACTCAGCTGATGGGCTACACCTTCAAAATGCTGACATCACGTCATTCTGTGATTATGAAAAGTCTGCTCTTTCGCCTACATCAAATCAGCAGGTAAATTCATACTAATAGTGCTACATACTGTCATCTTACTAGAAGTCTGCTTATCCTGAAATTCTGGAAATGACTATTCAGCTGGTACTCATGTTGTACAGGTTTTTCTTCTTTTTTTTCACCCTAAGCAGATATAAAATACACAATTGAAATCAGCTTAAAGTAATCATTAATCCATCACTTATGCAGAATGATGTATAACTGCCTACTGAGTTTGAATGGCCTTTTTAATTTCTGTTACTAGAAGCATATATGCTGTAGCACTTTTTAAACCACCACCTTTGTTTTCTGTCCAGTCCTCCTGTAAGATAATGCATCGTATACTAGCACATTATGAAAGGCCTACCTTGAAACAAAGCTGACATGTGTTCCATCTTCACCTGATCTTTCTTCCAGGTTCACGGGCTCCAGCCTTTTGAGATGGCCGAGCCACAATGACGTCACTCTCGCACATGCACGCAGGAGTCACAGCCACGACACTGAGCTCTGAAGAAATGTCATGAGTGTGCCATTCCTTCAGAGCACATGCGCCAGGGAGGTCACCAGCTGCCATACAAGCGAGTATCTCGTAAACTGTGTAGTTTTAGGAGATGTTCATTTTACCTACAGGTAAGCTTTATCGTAAGCTTGCCTGTAGGTAAAAGTCACAAAGCGGAGTTTACTACCACTCTCAGCACACAAGTTTGTTTTTCTCTTGTCCCTATAACTAAACCTGATGTCCACTTTTATTGCTGGCTTATGAGGTCGATTACACATTACTAGAGAGTGCAAGCTTAAAGTGTAACTTCCTGCTCCACAGCCAATACAAAGTGAGAGAGAACCCCCTCCTATTCTGGAAAGGACTCCAAAATTTGGGATTTCTTTCGATAATAAAGGTAAACGGGACAAATGGTGTGGATTAATCTTCCTAACAACAAGGGCACAGGCCGCAATAAAAATATCTTACAGGTGTTCACCTCCCTCTTCATTCTATCCCAAAAAATAATTAAAAGGTTTTACCTGTTTTTTCTTGGCACAATAGTTGGCTCAAAGTGAAAAAGTACAAATATAATACCACGCTACGCCCTAAAATAAAAAACAGCAGCTAACATGGCTAATAGACAATTGCAATAATGGTAAGGGAGGTAAAATTGCAGCACTAAAACATCAAGTAAACAAAGACCAAAAACATGGTGAAACCAAATGGCCCTTAAAGGGACATTCGCCAAGTGTTCATAACATCATTTTAACATGAAATGGTGGATAGATGATGAAGACAATATGTGAAGGTGAGTAATAAGCCACTGATGGGATGAAGGCTTACCAGGTGGTTTGAACTCAAAAGAACAAATGTCCTATGAGTCAAACAAGCTAGTATTAGCAAATGCCAAAGTTGGAAACATCCGATCTGGAGACCTTTGAATAAGCCAAGTCCTCAAACGGTCATTTTATACGGAATCATGCTATGTGGCCCTTTTTGTTCTCCTCTTTGACCATACATGTGAACGTATGGGAGAAGCTGTCCATTTTTATATACAAAAATACCTTCCATGGAGACTACTACCCGAATGACCATTTGAGGACTTTACTTATTTGTCAAAGGTCTCCAGATATGATGTTTCCAACTTTGACGTTTGCTAATACTAGCTTGTTTGACTCATTGGACGTACATCCTTTTGACTTCAAACCATCTGGTAAGCCTTCATCCTATCGGTGGCGGATTACTCACCTTCACATATTGTCTCATCATCTATCCTTGCCTCCGCTTTCCTGTTCTAGAGCCAATTCACGCTGTGCAGTGACATGTTTTACCTCAGTGTAAACATCTGTCACCTCAAGGACACACGGGAAACAATTGTTCCCCATGCGTCCCAATTCACGCTGCTGCAATAAAATAGACATGCTGCATTTTATTGTAGTGTACTTGCTTCAATCCCACTGCAATGTCAGGCAGTGAAGCACATCGCACTGCTTGACATTGCATTGTATAGATTGTATGTTTTGTACACTTCATATAACGTTTGTTACAAAAATGGGGGGAATCGTGCACCACACTGCCCCCTAGCCAGCCAACACGGTGCAGTGGCCGGGGCCCATAAGGGTGGCTGCATTCCCTTGCAGAGTCCTTTAGAGCCACCCGTGTGTGTGTGTGTGTGTGTGTGTGTGTGTGTGTGTGCGCGCTCCTGGATGTGAATTTTAATAAATTTGCAAAGATTTCAAACAAACTTCTTTCATTTTGTCATTATGGGGTATTGTTTGTAGAATTTTGAGGAAAATAATGAGTTTAATCCATTTTGGAATAAGGCTGTAATGGAAAAAGTGAAGCGATGCCAATACTTTCCGGATGCACTGTATGTAGTGAGCTTGATATCTGCTAGTTTACAGAAATGTTTATTTGTTTAACCCCTTCACATCAACGTAACAAATATGTGGTCTTCGGCTTCAAGGGGTTGTAGCACGGTGATAACTTGCAGCTGCAGGTATTATTTTTTTTTTTTTTTAAAGAGATGATGGTTGGCTTTCTTATGATAATGATTGATGTGGCCAGCCACTCGATCGTTTTTTATTTATTTTTATTTATTTCAGGTACTTATATAGCGCTGTCAATTTACACAGCACTTTACATATACATTGTACATTCACATCAGTCCCTACCCTCAAGGAGCTTACAATCTAAGGTCCCTAACTCACATTCATACATACTAGGGACAATTTAGACAGGATCCAATTAACCTACCAGCATGTCTTTGGAGTGGCCGGAGGAAACCAACGCAGGCACAGGGAGAACATGCAAACTCCAGGCAGGTAGTGTGATGGTTGGGATTTGAACCAGCGACCCTTCTTACTGCTAGGTGAAAGTGCTAACCACTACACCACTGTGTTATCACAAGCAATGGGAGCGGACCCCCCCCCCCCCCCCCCCCCAAAATATCTTATCGACCCCCATATACCTCCATAAAGTGTACCTGCAATAAAAGTGATCAGAAAAAATAAGTTTAAAAGGACAGTGTAAAAATAAAATAATTTAGATTTTAAAAAAAGTAAAAATTTTTATGTAAACAGCGTTCAAACCACACACGTGAGTTATCTCCGCGATGGTTAAAGCGAGAGCATGAGTTCTAGCACTAGACCTCCTCTGTAGCTCTAAACTGGTAAGCGTTAAAAATGTTTAAGGCGTCGCCTATGGCGATTTTTAAGTACCGTAGTTTGCCATTCTACAAGCGTGCGCAATTTTAAAGGCTGATATTTTGGGTGTCTCACATTATACAAAAAATATTGGGGTTACGGTGTTTTTTTTATTATTCATGAAAGTGTATTTCTTTGCAGTTTTCATTGAAAGACCCCTGCGCAAATACAGTGTGACTTAAAGTATTGCAATGATCTGCGTTTTTATTCTTTAGTGTCTCTGCAAAAATTATATATATATATATATAATATATAATGTTTGGGGGTTATAGGTAATTTTCTAGCAAAAAATACTGATTTTAACTTGTAAGCAACAAGTGTCAGATAAAGCTTTCTTGTTTTTTAATTTTTTGTCTTTAGGGACAAGACGCTCCTGTATTGACATCCAATAATGAAGGAACTCTCCACACAGCTGCTTCCTCTGAGATTTCTACAGATGAGGTATTGTGGTATGCCGTTTTATTCTAAATACACCAATTAAGTAATCAAATAAATTATTACAACTCTAACTACAAAATGTGCTTTTGTGTTTTTGTGTTGTGCTAGTAAGATGACACTGGAACTGATTAGTGGTGTCTTCCTGCTCAGAACTTTTTTTAACATTTTCAACAAAAGGCTACCACTGTTGACTTGCTTTCTGTGACATAACATAGCCTGACCTCACAAAACACAATTACTCCAATGATTTTTCATTGCCAAAGCAGTAAATTAAAGAGGACCCCTGGGCAGAATAAAGCATAACACATATGATGCCATCTGTTGCTAGCATTACTACATCATTTCTTTTTTTTTTTTTGTGTCCCCTCTGTAACATAGTTTGATTACCTGTTGGTCTGGTCAGCAAGTCTATTGTTTGTCACCTCTGTAAAGGCCAATTAAATCTACTAGTCCACCTAACACTACCCTCTCTACAGGTTGACAATGCTGCTCTCTAAGGGTGGCTAAGTTGCTGCTTAATAGATACAGTGGAGGAGTATAGACGCTTGAAGGTGGTGTGTTACTAGCTGGATCACCAGGCTAAACTATGTGGGGGGGGGGGGGGGGGGGATTTGAAAAGAAAACAAATGTAGCTACCACATTTAGGGATTGGTCACCGCAATATATTACATAGTAGTTTGTATACACTATAACGGACACAAATATCAAGCATCCTTCTTCGTAATGAGCAACATATTATATACACAGCATGTTACTACCTAGTGTCAAGCAAATTAAAAATGTTAGTTGAGAAGCCACTATAGGGAAGTTGGTCAATTGAAAGGTAAATAAAGTAGAGGGCAAAAGGTTATGTTCTGGGCTGTTTGTCCTCCCTTGGTAAGTGGTATAAAAGGCAAAGAGGAGGAGCGAATGATAAAAAGGAAAGAGATCGGGTCTGGGAAGAGGCAGGTGGGGAAGAGAGGTAACTGGGGATGGATCCCAGCAGACATGGCATTGAAGCTGGGAACTTATTTGTCAGAGAGGTCTGATAACATGCAATCAAATGGAAGTTAGGGACCCATGGCAAATAAATGTAAAAAGAGAAAACTGTATGTTTGTGTAGGTTTCTGCCTTTTAATGTCTGAGCATGAATTGACACTATATGCTGTGACAGATGTTTTACTGTATGGTAAAATGTCTCTCACCACATAGACACACAGGAAACCATTGTTTGCTAGGTGTCCCAATCACACTGCAACGCAGCCCATGGCAGACATGCTGCATTTTATCGCAGCACACCATACTGAATTACACTGTTTAACACTGTTTAACAGTGAACCACACTGTTGTACAGAAAAAAAAAAAAAGAAAAGAGATGTGTGACATGGTGAATTGCTCCAGCAGCTCTGTAATGCTGTGTGAATTTGCTCTTAAGCCTATTTTGAGGTTTTTGTAATATGTCATTGTCATATTTCTCCAGTCATCTTCCAGGACGGCACACCTGAGATGACGAGTCCCACCTGAGAGGAAACTTAATCAACAACAAGGTTTAAAAGGCCCCTCCCTTCCCTCTGTCCCTCAGTTATTGATTGTGTTTCCCACAGGATGGCAGCGAAACTGTTATTTTCTTGCCTTAAAGCCTACGGTTTGGGACCGAGGTCTCCCCCTGGAAAGTCAGATTAATGCAGTCAGTTGTGGCTGCAGAGTCTGGCAGAACTTTGCTCTTTCCAAGGGGGGTTCATTCCCTGTTAGAAATATCTCAGGGAGGCATGGCAGCGGTGGGGGAAGCTTTAGCAAACCTTCTCCCTCCCCCTTCTTCCCTTTCCTCCCTGAGATACTGGTGGCTGTGGACACGGTGAGGGTCTCCACAGCCCCAGGGACCTTGCATCCCATTCTCCCTTCCTACCTGACGGTGCAGATGGTTTTAGGATGGGCCGCTGGAGTATCCCACTGTATGGTGGAGGATGGTGTTTCTCAGGCTGCTGCTGCAAGTGTGGCTTCCGGACATATGCACGGTGTCCCTCACACTGGAGTGCGCATGTCCGGAAGTGGACAGCGCGCACATGGGATGTCATTTCCACTGGCCTCTGCTATAACAAAATGGCGGCTAGCAGCCTGGCAGGTGCTGAGGGACAAACGCATAAAAGCGTTAACAGAGCAGGGTTTGCGGTCCTGTGTCATCCACCACCCCCCCCCCCCCCCCCCCCCGAACATTCCAGAAGCGATCCTGCCTGGGTGATTGGGCAGCTAGAAGAATGGACCAAAATTGACAGCAACAGAGATCACAATGGTTGAGTGAATCGGCTGGTAGGGGGAGAAGCTTTGGGGTGGCCCATTTCTTATTACATCTCCCCCCACAGGATACCCTGAAAGGTTAAATGGCTGACACAGGATATTGTTTGTCTTACAGAGACAGATTGCCCTGCTCAGGGGTTGGCCAGTAGGTCTAGGAAAGGCAACACTAAGTAAGCGTTGTGGTAATTGTAATGAAGGCTATGAAGGAATGCCGGGTACTTCAGGCTGAGATGCTGGCAACCCCCCAGTCATTCAAAGCCTCTGTTGAGAAGCAAGATGGACCCAGTTCCAAAGCCCCTTCCATTAGGGAGAGCCCCCCTTTTCAAGATGGGATATCAGCAAGCTATACTGAGGGTTCTCGGGGATTGACCCCCTATTCTGACGAGGAAGAGGTGGAGGCCTCAGACCGTTACTCTTGTGAAGGAGAGGACTCAGACCTAGATAGTCTGATTCTAGACCTGGGGCTATTTCTTTGCAGCACAAGACATGGAGGGTCTCCTCAAAGCTATCTATACCTCCTGAGGGTATTGTCCTACAGCCGCCAGATACTCAAGTCTCTGCACAAGATAAACTGTACAGGGGACTCTGAAAACCTCAGTATTTCCCAGTGCACCAGTCTCTTAAGGATATTATCATAAGAGAATGGAAGGAGCCAGAGCACAACATTTTAAAAATAAAAGCCTGGGAGCGTAGATGTCCTTTTAAAGCAGAGGAGGAAGAAAAATTCTTTAAAATTCCACATTTGGCTGTTTCTTTAGCGCAAGTATCCAAACGTTTGGATCTCTCCTTTGAAGATTCCGTAAACATCCGGGATCAGGTGGATAATAGGTCAGAAATCTTGTTACACAGAGCATGGGACGCCAACGCTGCAGCTATGGGTCCAGCAGTGGCTTCTGTTTTTTGTGTCGCCAGGAACGCGGATGCATGGGTTGGTAGGTTATTGGACCATGTGGCACATGAAAATAAATCTAAGAAAGTGTCGGATTTATTGGAAGTTATTGGTAAGGCAGTAGCCTACCTGGCAGATGCTGCGGTAGAAACAGAACTGCCAAATCGGCAGATCTTCTTAACTCCGCTAGAAGAGCTCCTTGGGTAAAAACCTGGGATGGAGATTTTACTTCTAAATCACATCTTTGCAGGATACCCTTTTGAGGGCTCTTTGCTCTTCGGGGCCAGCTTGGAACAAGTCCTATCCCGTTCTTCCGATAAAGGCAAAAAATTCCCAACAAAACCCTAAAGGGATGGGGGGATATTTTTTTTCGGGGCCCTCAGTCAAAAGACCGCTTCAAAGGCAAGGAGCAGCCTAGGAAGATGTGGGGGTTCGATAAGGGCAAGGGGAAAGTTAGTATCCTTTTTTCCAGGCCTGTATCCTCTAACAAGGAGTCCAAATGACGCCAACATAAAGGTTGATGGGAGGCTGTTGTGGTTCCTCCCCCAATGAGAAAGCATCATGCAGAGTCCTTAAATTCTCCTTGTAAAGGAGGGTTACAGACTGGAATTTCTAGCCACCCCTCCTCCAAACTTTATCCTCACCCATTTCCCCAGGGACCCACTAAAGGTAAAGGGCCTTTTTGGAGAGTATCATGGTTCTGGCAGAACAGGAAGTCATTACCCCTGTTCCTGTGGGTCAGGTTGGCCGGAGGTTTTATTCCCACATATTTGCGTTACCGAAACCCTTGGGAAAATTTCGACCAATTATAAATCTAAGGAAGCTGAACCGGTACTTGGTGTACAAAAAGTTCCAAATGGAGAGCATTTACCTCCAAGAAGGAGTCTTCATGGTCTCACTAGCCCTCAAAGATGTTTATTTGCATGTTCCCATTGCCCGAGAACATCAGAAATGCCTACGTTCTGCGGTTCAGACAGACCAGGGTGTCCAACACTGGCAGTTCAGGGCACTCCCCTTCGGCTTCGCAGCCGGCCTGAGGATCTTTACAAAGGTCCTCGCTGAAGTGGTGTAGTTTCTACATCTACAAGGGATAGCTTTGATCCCGTACCTAGACAACATGCTAATTTACAGCCCAACCCAAGAACAGCTCCAGTCCAACCGAGACAGGGTGCTGTCAACTCTAAAAACCCTGGGTTGGCTGGTCAACCAGGAGAAGTCCTCCCTGTATCCGGCACAATCTAAGATTTTTCTGGGGTACAGGATAGACTTGGTGGCCCAGAGAATCTTCCATTCCCCAAGAAAAAATTACAAAAGTGCAGAGGGCTGTGTCCACTCTTCGAGAGAGGGGAGGCCTCTTTGAGGACCATTATGAGTGTTCTGGGGCTGATGTCCTCTTGCATCCCTGCTGTCCACTGGGGCCAGTTCCACTCTCTGGGGACTCCAGGGATTCCTTCTCTCCTCCTTGGATGGGAGAAGGGGATCCCTGGACATAAGCGTATCCCTCTCGAAGGAGGTAAAAAAAACTCCCTGGACTGGTGGCTCTACCCATCCAACCTGTCGGGAGGTCGGACCTGGAACCAGCAGGACTCGCTGAATGTAACTACGGACACAAGTGCCTGGGGTTGGGGAGCTAGTCTAGAAGATCTTTTTGCCCATGGTCCTTGAGACTGGGAGCAGACCTTGGCTTCCTCCATTTTCAGAGAACCGCTAGTGGTCGGAAAAGCATTAAGCTTTTTCAGAGATCAAATTCGGGGTCAAGAAGTACAAATTTTCTTAGACAATGCAGTAGCTGTCTCCTATCTAAATAGGGGGGAATAAGGTCCAGCAAGTTAATGAGGCTGACCAAGGAAATTCTGTGAGAAGTGGAGGAAATGGTTCTCTCAATCTCGGCAGTCCACATAAGAGTGTGTGGGCAGACCTTCTCACCAAGCAACCCATTCATCAGGGGGAGTGGGAGCTGAGCAACAAGGTATTTTCTCTAGTTTGCCAATGCTTTGACAAGCCAGAGATACTTTATTTGCCTCCAGGAAGAACAGGAAGGTACACAAGTTCTTCTCAGTCTAGAGAAGGCTCTCTTCAAATAATCCCAGAGGTCCTGGATTTTATCCCGGATGGGGCTGACCAGGGTTTAGCAGTCAATACCTTCAGTTAAGGTTGCAACCTTATTAGTCTTTCTGGATAGTAAGCTGGCCCTTAACCCCCTCATAAAAAGATTTTTGTCAGCTAGGGAGAGCGTTACCCTGGTGAAAACCAGCAGGTTTCCACCTTGGGACTTATCCTTCGTATTAGATTTGCTAATTTAGTTTTTTGGGCCAGAAGAAGGATCTACAGGCCAACAATAGCCAGGTGAATTAAGCAGACTATCACTGTAGCCACTGTGCATTCGGGCAAGCCTGTCCCAACTCGTATAAAAGCTCACGCAACTAGATCTCTGGCGACCTCCTGGGCAGAGAGGGCAGGTGTTTTGATTGATGAAATCTGCAGAGCAGCAACTTGGACGAGCCAAAATACCTTCCTGAGGCACTACAGAGTGGAGCTGTTGTCCTCCCAGGACTTGACGTTTGGCAGGAAGGTCCTACAGGAGGTGGTCCCACCCTAAGGTAGGCCTGAACTTCTTGTTCATAGTCTCAGGTGTGCCGTCCTGGAAGATGACTGGAGAAAATTACCAGTTACACTTACTGGTAACGGGTTTTCTAGGAAATTTTCCAGGACGGCAGACCTACTTCCCTAACCCTAATTGTTGCTGGTGTGTTTGTTTCACAGATTGTACCCTCTGGCACCGGTGTGGGTTTTCTTTGTAATCACTGAGGGACAGAGGGAAGGGAGGTGCCCTTTAAATGTTGTTGATTGTGTTTCCTGTCAGGAGGGGCTTGTCATCTCAGGTGTCCCATCCTGGAAGATTTCCTAGAAAACTTGTTACTGGTAAGTGTAACTGGTAATTTTTCACTGCTCATTTCATATTGAAATTTTTAGATTTTTCTAGCCGCTATGTGTATGTCTGAGATGCCGAGAACATTTTTACTGTAAAACTGGGAGAAATTAATCGCAGGATTACATATAGTACTGCATTCAGTAAAACATGTGGTTACTTTTAAAACCATAGAGTTAAGGGGCTTTTGGGTGCAAAATAAAGTTGAAAGATAAAAAAAAATCCCTATAATATACACTTAAACATCTAACTGTGCCTATTTAATCCATTAACACCAAGTCGAACTCTTAACAATAGGTTGAACTCTTAAAATTAGTATTTAATACCTAACCTGCCTCCAATATGATTCTAAACCTAAGAGTTAAGCTAAAGACCCTTACTTCTGACCCTGACAATTGGCACAGGATGAAACAATTGTCCTTGATTTTATATGTGTGAACTACATACCTGGTAATAAATAACACAATGTAGAATTTTGCGTTTTAATAATGGTTTTCTTATACAATTTCCTTTTCACTAAAAGAAGTGTGTGTGTGTGTGTGTGTGTGTGTGTGTGTGTGTGTGTGTGTGTATTGTATTGTTTGGCCTGGGGCCAGATGTCTTCAGGCCATGTGCTTGTTGTTTTCAGATCCATTATTAGACTATTACTTTCAAAACCTTTCCACAAATTTCACCCATAGTGCATATTGTAAAAATGTAGTGATTTGTGTCTCAGTAATGCAAGTTGAATGAGATACTATGTAACAAATTATAATGAACCCGTGGCCCTAAAAGACTGCATACAGTAAAAAGTGCCCTTGAGTCGTAAACCCAGGCTGTACATAGAGGCTTGACTTGGAGTGAGGGAGGGTTATAACCACTCCCATTGGAGAGATTTCCCTTCACTTTCCTGTACCATAGCCAGAATAGGAAGTGAGAGGAAATCTCTCCAACGGGAAGGAATCCCTGGTTGTCACTAGAACCAGTGCCCCACTGGAAGATTTTACCTCCATTACTTTCTGATGACAAACTACAATTTGGCATTCTTTCACTTTTCATTAATGGTAAACGTATCAAAATGGGAGGCTGAATCTCCCTAACAGGGCCACAAACAATAAACGCCTATCCAGGTTTTTTATTTGTTTATTTTTTTCTCCACTGTGTTCAAAACGAAAAAACAAAAATGTTTTGCCTTTTTGTTATTTTTTTAATACCTGGCATCAATGCACATTCTCAGGTTCTGCTGTTTCATGCTGAAAGCCTCTATAGGCAGTAAAAGATTCTAGACACTAGTATTTGAGACACTATCAGCACTTTTGTTAACTAAATATTCTTAAAAAGAGCAGCATGGTGTGCTAATGGCCTGGTAGGTTTTCCACATGTTACAATCTCCGATAAATCTACCAACAACTATGTAGTGAAAGGGCCTTCTTCATTGAATACAAATGGGATAAATGAAGTAGGTGCCTATAATTATATAGCTTTGGAAAATTTGAAGGAGATTTACAAATCTGACTGGCCAGTCTTTGCACACATGTGGTTAAATTGCGCATCTTTAATGTTGGCAGAAACTTCTTTGGTACTTATCCACATTTATGGGGCTCTCACTGATGTTACTTCCAGTTAGTATACCAGAAGTCTTGGTGTCCCAGCACTCATCATCTATTTTATCTATTCAGCCAAACCTGAAAAGGGAAGAAAACTCCTTCTATTCTGTTTGGCTGCTCCAGCTGAATAGAAGTAGTCTTTCCACGCTAGGCTTTATCAGACTTTTGTCAATGGTCACAGAAGCTCCCAAAGAAAGGTCTCCCAGTTATACTTCCATGTTATGTGCCTGACAGTTTGTTACCAGATTACATTACAGCTGCCAAGACTATGAAGCTTTAAATTAGATGTTTGGCAAAATCCCATATTATGTTCCATACATTTGGTCTGTACATTCTATCCATTGGTTTCCTTTAAAGTAGATCTCAAAGCAGTGTTTCCTATATATATCTGGGAGGAGGTTCATAGCAGTGAGCAGTCACTAGACGTGCCTCCACGTCACTTTTGTGAGTCTTAAACATTGCCTTTGAGACTGCATCTTCTGTCACTTCTTGCTATTTCAAGTCTTGGAGTATGGGAGACAATGCAGTTCCCTTTACCACTTGGTAAACCATGGCTGCCTTGGTGAGTGGTGCTGTCTGAGCTTTGGTGGGCAGGGCAGGTCCAACTTGTAGTGGCAGCTTTGCTCATAAGAGTGCAGGTAGTGTGTTTTTTATTTTGCAGTCCAGCACAGATGCACTTGAGGGTTTGTTCACACCAGATGCTCTCAGATGTGTTTAAACACATGCACAGTAAAATTGTTTTCCTACCACCCTTATTCACACCCCTGCATTCAGTTCCAGTGCTTTAAAAAAAAAAAAAAAAAAAAAAAAAAAAAGTATAGCGCATTACATTGTTTTTCACCAGAATGCACATAAACGCAAGGGGGAGAAAAAAAAAGGTAACTTCTAATTTGGCTCCTCTGGTGATCCATACTCCCCTGCACACTTTCTGGTTTAGTAGAAAATGTGTGCATATGGCTTGCAGGGCTGTGCAGGTTCCTGTGCATGTCTGGAGAATGCTAGAAAAAAAAAATCCTGTGTAGATGTTGAGGCAAGCCTCAGGAAAGAGCAGAAAGTGACCTAAAGAAAATGCTAGCATATTCCTTCAATTTCAAAGATTTTTCAAGTGAAATAAAATCACTGGAACACATTACTAATTCATTAACCTCATAACGATACAGTAACACATAAATGCAGTGTCCTTGAAGTGGGCTTTAAACCTGGGCACCACATGTATTCCTGCACTCCCATCACATATTCAGGCTCTTGCCCACACTCATGACTCCTGATCCCCTGATCTCTGTGATAGCCTCTGATTGGCTATCACAGAAATTAATAAGTCCGTGTGCAGCCCATCCATGTGTTTTCTTTTTCTTCTGACTGGGGAGAAAAATATGTTGTATCTTTTTTCTCCCTGCAGGAAATCAAGGTATCCACAAACAAGTGTGAAAAAATTTTAAAAAATAGAGAAAATGGCTAGATCAAGGCTTGAGCTAGTTTAGTGTTGGGGTCAAAGGTCAGGTCCACATATTTTGGGTAGGACTTGAAAACTTTTTTTGAGTTGTCCTTTGGTAAGTTATGGTGTTAGCAAAAAATATACAGCCTAATTTTTAAATACATTTTTATTTTTATTTTACTATTTTGGGCTAGTTTTCCTTTTGATTCCATGAAGGGGTTAAAAAGACTTGGAAAACATGCATGTGAAAACACACTGAATGTGGGGATTGTGCTGTGAACAAGCCCTGAAAGATGGATGACAATGCTGGGAGAAAATCGGAAGCTTTGATACCCAGTAATAACAAGTGAAATAATTGCACTATAACTGGCGGGATCATGAGATGTGTTTTGAGTCTCCATAGTAGTCAAACATTATAATAAAGCAAATGGAACACGTGCAGCTGTTATACGTCCTAAAATTCATATTTTTTGCCCACATTTGCATTTAAAACTTTTTTTGATGATTAGATTCAATGCTTACAGAATTTGAGGATTTTTTTTTTCTATTTCAACAAATTGTACTTACGCTATTTCATCTTCCATCTGTCCCAACAGAAGCAAACGGACCAAATGTGTTAACTGACACTTCGTTCGACTCATGTCCATCCTGCGCTTGCTGTGTTTTCTGGTTGATCTGAAGCATGAATGAAGTCTGTCATCTCTGAACATGATCATGGCATTGGGCTTGTCAGGTCACCTGACACAGTCTCTGATTTACTGTTAACTTTCTACGAGTCTTTCTCCTCTCTCTATAGTCGGTATTTTGGGAGTGCATGTAAATATAGATTGTTTTCCAGATGCTGTTGTTGGAGTCTTTCTTTCCCCCTTAGAAAAATGCTGTTTTATTAGAAAGCGAATGTGCGTAGTTACTTTAGGGGCTTTTCCTTGTAAATATTTGCTTTTATTCAAACCTTTAGTAAGGGACATTTTATGCTATGCATAGGTGTTCCTGAGAATTAATTATGTTTAGTTATTTTCTCCTAAAATTTTATTTAAGTGTTCCTCTTTTCCATTATTAAAAAAAGTATATATTTTACAAGTAACTTAATCATGACTGCTGTTATATGCTTGGTCTTCAAAGAAAGAAAATTGTGTATTTTCAGTATTTGCTTTGATTCATTATAGTAAAATTCACCTTAAAAATCATTTCTTTATACATTTTTCACATTTTATATGCTCGCTGTTTCATTTTGTCGTCATATTCCATACTCCTTTGCTTATGCTTTCTGTACCATCCATTTACACATTATACTGTAGGCAGGGCATCTAGAATACTTACTGAACAATGACCTACAACTGCAGGCTATGTAACCCAGTGTGTCGTCTTCTAAATTGTGTTCATAGTTGACCTTACATTAAAATGCAAGGTCAACTTAACTAAAGGATTAAACGAAAACTTTAAAAAATACTAACTGGGGACTGTGGCATCTGGCCACTTCTGTAGGCACTAGTTAGGCCACTGTGCCAGAGTGTTACCTCCTCCTCAATAGTGCTGGAGCTAATTTTTGATGCTATCCTAAATATTTAAAAAAATCAAAAAATCCCATTCTTAGACAGTTGTCATCTCAACAAGTGTCCACATTGGAAGACTCGCAATCCTTTTTATTCCTTTTCCGATGGCAACTCAAAATCTCTATCCTCTTTGTGGATTGAAGAATGTCGGCTTTCATTCAAAAAGATAATTCTGCTTGACAAACAATTAAATTTCCTGCTGTGTAATGGGTAGGTGTTTGCTGAAAAGAGTTTCCTGAAAAGATTAGGTTGTTTTATTTCCTTAAAAACTGCTGTATAAAATCTACATTAAAACAGAATGCAACACGTTGCAAATCTCTAAATCCTATTTTATTCACAATAGAAAATTTATATCAAATGTTTAAACTGAGAAAATGTATAATTTTAACCAGTACAGGGCACTTTAACCCCCTTCCTGCCCAGAACATCTTTCAGCGCTGTCGCACTTTGAAGGACAATTGTGTTGTCATGCAACACTGTACCCAAATTATTTTTTATTAATTTTCTTCACACAAATGGAGCTTGCTTTCTTGTTGTATTTAACCACTGCTGGGTTTTTTTTTTTTTTACTAAAAATAAATAAGACCAAAAAGTTTGGGGGAAAAGTTTTTCTTAGTTTCTGTCAGTAAATTTTGTAAATAAGTAATTTTTTTTCTTCACTGTTGTGCACTGATGAGGTGGCACTTATAGGCACTGAATTAGGTGGCACTGGTGAGCGGCACTGATTGGTCGCACTGGGGGGCTTTACTGTAATCGGGGCACTGATGAATAGTACCCAGAGTACCTGTCAGGGTGTCCCCTGCGAGGAGGCGCCTCTGATCAGCTCTTCTCGCCACACACTCTTGTCAGTGTGAGGCAATGAGAGCCGATTACTGGCACTTCCGTATTCACATGTGACCGTCTGTGATTGGACACAGCTGATCACATGGTTACAGATTGGGGTCACGCCATGTCCTAGGAACACGGCGCCGCTGCCGTGCTGCGCACGAGATCTGTCGTTCTGGTGCTACGTCATATGATGTCCACCCAGAACAAAAGCCGCACCACTCCTCCATCATTTGACAGTGGGTGGCAGGCAAGCGATTAAGGGAACAAAAAAGGTCATTTTTAAATTGAGGAAAGCCATAGATGACAAAACGGTTGGGATCAGGGCCATGTTTGGGAACTGAGGAGACCAGTTGGAGTTTTGGGAGAAGAATGTCCCATTCTTGCCTGATATAGGATTCTAACTGTTCAACAGTCCTGGGTCGTCTGTTATTTTCGTTTCAAGATGTGACAGATATTTTCAGTTGGTGAAAGGTCTGGACTGCAGGCAGGCAAGATAAGCATCTGGATTCTTCCACTATGAAGCCATGCTGTTGTCATAGATGCAATATGGCATTGTCCTGCTAAAATTTGCAAGGGCTTACCTGAAAAAAATCTGGATGGGAGAATATGCTACTCTACAACCTGGATATACACTCACTGGCTACTTTATTAGGTACACTTTACTAGTACCAGGTTGGTTTCCCTTTTGCCTTCAGAACTGCCTTAATTCTTCATGGCATAGATCTAACAAAGTGTTGGAAACATTCCTTTGAGATTTTGTTCCATATTGACATGATAGCATCATGCAGTTGCTGAAGATTTTTCGGCTGCACATTCATGATGCAAATCTTCTGTTCCAACACATACCGAGGTGCTCCGTTGGATTGAGGTCTGGTGACTGAGGGCCATTGGAGTGCAATGCACTGATTGTCATGTTCAATAAACCATTTTGAGATGATTTGAGCTTTGTGACATAGTGACATCCTGCTAGAAGTAGCCATCAGAAGATGGGTATGCTGTAGTTATAAAGGGATGGACATGGTCAGCAACAGTATTCTGGTAGGCCGTGACATTTAAGCGATGCTCAGTTGGTACTAGGGTGCTGAAAGTTTGTTAAGAAAATATCCCCCACACCATTACACCACCAATAGCCTGAACCGTTGATACAAGGAAGGCTGGATCCATGCTTTCATTTTGTTTATGACAAATTCTGACACTACCATCTGAATGTCGCTGCTGAAATCGACAACAGGCAACATTTTCCCAATCTTCTTTTTTCCAATTTTGGTGAGCCTGCACGAAATGTAGCCTCTGTTTCCTGTTAGCTGACAGGAGTGGCACCCAATGTGGTCTTCTGCTACTGTAGCCCATCTGGTTCAAGGTTTGATGTGTTGTGCATTCAGAGATGTGTTCTGTATACCTTGGTTGTAACAAGTGGTTATTTGAGTTACTATTGCCTTTCTATCATCTCAAACCCATTCTCACCTGACCTCTGGCATTGTTGTCCAAATAACTGGATAATTTCTCTTTTTTGAACCATTCTCCATAAACCCTAGGAATTTTTGTGCCTGAACATCCCAGTAGATCAGTTTTTTAAATACTCGGACCAGCCCATCTGGCACCAAAAACCATACCGTGTTCAAAGCCGCTTAAATCCCTTCTTCCCCGTTCTGATGCTCGGTTTGAACTTCAGCATGTTGTCTTTACCACATCTAAATGCTTAAGCATTGAGTTGGTGCCATGTGATTGGCTGACTAGCAAATTTTGTTAAAATGCAATTGAACAAGTGTATCTAATAAAGTGGCCGGTGAGAGTATCTTTCAGCATTGATGGTGTCTTTCCACATATGCAAGCTACTCATTTCATACACATTGATGCACCCCATACCACCAGAAATCCAGGCTTTAAAACTGTTAGCAAGCCAGAAGGTCCCTCTCCACTTTATCCTTTAGGAGAATGCAGTGTGCTCGGTTGCTAAAAAGTCAAATTTTGATTTGTCTGACCTCAGAACAATTTTCCACTTAGTAGAAGACCATTTTTAGAGAGCTTTGGCTTCGGGAAGATGGCAGCATTTCTGGATCATTTTTAGATGGGGCTTCTTTCTACGATAGTTTTAACCTGCATTTTTGGATTGCATGGAAAACTGTGTTTACAGGGAAGGTGAGTAGCCCCTGGAAGCCACACATCTATGGTGACATGCAGAGATGAGTGCAGTGGCAATATCAGCCTGGACTCCCACCAGGCTGAGGTTGCCACTCCATCTCTGCAAGACACCATAGATGTGCAGCTTTCAGGGGCTATCCTCCTTCCCTCAAATCTTTCCAGGAGCCAGGGCGGGCTCCATCCCTTGCCAGCACTCTCACAGCAGCTGCAGATGCACTGTCTACATACCCCCTCTTTATCGAACCTGAGCGGCACTCATATATTCCCTGGTCAAACTGTGTTGTCAAACTGTGTTCGCAGACAGTGATTTTTGGAATTATTCCTGACCCCATGCAGTGATGTCCATGACAGAATCGTGCCTGTTTTTAATTCAGTGCTGCCTGAGGGCCCAAAGATCATGAGAATCCATTGTTGTGTTTTAGCCTTGCTTCTTGCACACAGATTTCTCCAGATTCTTTGAATATTTTTGTATTTTGTACTGTGAATGATATATTTAAAGTTTTTGTAGTTTTACAGTGAGGAAGATTATTCCAAAATTGTTTGACAATTTATAAATGCATCTTTTCACAGATTGGTGAACCTCTGACCATCTTTACTTCTGAGACACTCTGACTCTGTAAAATGCTCTTTTTCTACCCAATCACCCTCACTTGTTGCCAATTAACCTAATTAGTTACAAAATGTTCTTACAGCTCTTATTAGTACCACTTACATTGCCAGCTTTTTTTGCTGGCCTGTCCCAACTTTTTTTAAATATATTGCTGCCATCAATTTCAAAATGACCTTATTTTTTTTCTTAAAATGGTACATTTTTTTCAGATTTTAAACATTTTGATATGTTTTCTATTGTGAATAAAATACGGATTTATGAGATTTGCAAACCATTGCACTCTGTTTTTATGTAGATTTTTACACAGCGTCCTAACTTTTTGGGAATTGTGGTTGTAACAACGATTTGTTACCTTAAAGAAAACCTGTTGTATGAGAGAGCTAGACTACCATTGCTAACCTGCAAACACAAAAAAAAGCAGCACTCCATGGGTAAAGTCATAAGTCATGTAAAGCACGACTGAACTGGTAAATAGATGGAAAATAGTTTATTGCACTAAGAAGATGAACAATCCCAGCACAGTTCTGTATAGGACTGTGGGATATAAAAACAAATGCAGCAAACAGTCATACAGCATAAAGCATCAAAGTAGAGAAATGTTTTAAAATGTTTTTCTAAAAAAAGAAAAACTACCACACAGAAAAACTGGGTAGGAGAAAGGTAGTATAATCCAGGTGCTTGCTGGTAAGATGTAAAAAAATTAAGTACCTGAACCACATGGAGAACACTGACAGCCCAGTGGAGAGGAGATGATGAACAGCCCGATGGCAGCACACAGGGAGACCAAGCTCCTTTGGTCTGCAAGTTGGAAAACTGCAGCTGCGAGATGACACTCTGCTGGCTGACGAGGAGCTGGGGCTTATTGTGGGGCACGGCAGTGCCAAGTTGCCAGATGTAAACTACCTTCCTTCTACCCAGTTTTTCTGTGTGGTACCGTTGTTTTTAATAAAAAAAATAAAATCTTAAACATTTATTTAATGCTTTCTGCTCTGACTTTTTTCTGCATTTGTGTTTACATCCCACAGTCCTATACAGGGATTATTGTTTATCTTCTTAGATGGAAAATAGTTTAGTGTACTTTACATGACTAATGACTACTCATGGAGCGCTGCTTTTTTGTGTTTTGTTGCTAGTCTTCTATTTTCCAGTGATTAGCCAGCTGCACTGTGTTATTGTCGTTCATCCGTGTCCTATACCTACACATTGGACTGACAGCTCTTAGCGCTTGAGAATTTGGTGTGTAGTTTACCATGGCTAACCTGGCAAATGCTGGTTGAATTCTTGTCTCTGGCTTCAGTCCTTTTAGAGCCACAGACCAAGAGCAGGTTTGGGAATCTGGTTCCAATCTCACTAGCTGTTTGTATGTCTTGGGTCAGAAAGTAATGAACCCAGAGAGCCTGGGGTCTTTCATTTTCGTAAGCTTGGGTATGGCGGCTTTAATCTCTCCTCGTGTGTTGCGTTTTCTGATCATTCTGGAAATGCTAGCTGCCCGTCCCTTGTGTTAATTTTATTGACACGTAAGCCCCCTGTTGCCGTATTATAGGAGCTTCACCCTGCCCTTGTCCACACTATTGGTCAATGAGGCCACACATTGTTATACCACTCTTAAGGCCTAAAGGGTGGGAGGTTTAGGTCCAAGCTGGTCTTGTGTATATACACAACACCACCCAAAGATCATATGTTGTATATGTGACTGGTGTGCACTGCTGTTCCTGGCTGTTTACAGCACTGAGACTATTCTAATTGGCACACGGAAGGGAGGAGTCCACAATAAAGTTAACTTTTGTATGCACAACAATTGTGCAGTATCATACCATACCATTTACAGAGCTTGTTACATTGTGAGACAAGAATAGTATGAGTTCTGTGAAGGGTGCAGGAGACAGGGGAGCAGTGCAAGTCCTTCACATTTGCTTCTGCTGCTATTAACCCCTGCAGCACTGGATGATCAGTGGTCTGGGTAGTATTCAGCAGCATGAAGGATGGATTTTTTTTATATGAAGAAGCTGGCAAAGCCCCCCCCCCCCAAAAGAAAAAGATAATGAGGGTACATAAAGATACACGTTTTCTTTCTTTTGTTATTGTGCTCCAGCCCAATCCAAGATCTCCTTCCCCAGCAGCCAGTTGAACATCAAAGTGGAAATAGTGTGCATTATGGGGGACGCTTGCCATAATAGCTAAAAATGTGCAATATACTTGAACATTATGGCACAAAAACCCTCTGACAGTGAGGAATACATAATCTTCTTGTCACTCTGTCTCTACTGCTGCCGCTTGGTCTTCTGGGTTAGTCATCTTAACCCTATCTTGATTGACCAGCTTCAGATGATATAATTTCTGTTTATGTGCAGCAGAGTTAATTCCTGCTGACACCCAAAGCATTGAAGAATGTACACCAAGCTGGATATGTGCTGTAAAAAGTGATAGCAGGTAAGGTAGAAACTTTTATGGCAAAGAAGTACTGGGTCTCTTCTGCAATGGGTATACGAGCAGAACACACTATCCTACACAGACCATGTATGTTTATATCAGTATACGAGCCATGCACAATACACCACAGGTGCATCTCATAAAATTAAAATATCATCAAAAAGTTTATTTAATTCAGTAATTCAAAAAGTGAAACTCATATTTTATGTAGAATAGAAATTTGAGAGTCTAGTCCCCAACCAAACCCCCACAAAAAAAGAGGTAGCATGTGGACTATCTCAGTACCGGTAAAGTATGTAAACAAATATATGTACAACACATATATAAAAAATAAATAAGAATAAAGTTTATTGATGCAAAAACAACAACATTGATATCTAAAATTGCAGATGGTATAGTATTTCAGCTAGTTTCACTGTGGACAGCTTCCTCAGGAAATACAGTAAATACATCTGAAAAGATATAAATATTACATAAGACAAAAACAACTAATATATGTTGCGTAACAATATAAATGGGGAACAAGATATTTTTACCGCTGTAGGCCGCTTCCCCCCCAGTCCAGCATCATCAGGGCCCAAAGGCCATCCAGCAAAGCCTCCCGAGGCAACTGGGGGAGGCAAAAACACAAGGAGGCTTTATGTAGATTCATTACATACAGAGTGATATATTTCAAGCATTTCTTTCTTTTAATTTTGATGATTATGGCTTACAGCTAGTGAAAATTCAGTATCTCAGAAAATTAGAATATTCCATAAGACCAATGGGAAAAAAAGAATGTTAATACAGAAACGGCTTACTGAAGAGTATGTTCAAGTAGGATGCACTCAATACTTGGTCAGGCTCCTTTTGCATGAATTAGTGCATCAATGAGGTATGGCATGGAGGTGATCAGCCTGTGGCACTGCTGAGGTGTTATGGAAGCCCAGGTTTCTTTGATAGGGACTTTCAGCTCATCTGCATTATTGGGGCTGGTGTCTCCCATCTTCCTCCTGATAATATCCCACAGATTCTCTGTCTGTCAGGCCAATTGATTACTGGCCAATCAAGCACAGTGATTCCATAATAATTAAACTAGGTATTGGTACTTTTGGCAGTGTGAGCAGGTGCCAAGTCCGGCTGGAAAATAAAATCGTATCTCCATAAAGGTGTTCAGCGGAGGGAAGCATGAAGTGCTCTAGAATTTCCTGGTAAAGGGCTGTGCTAATTTTGGACTTGATCACAGTGGGCCAACACCAGCAGATGACATGGCTCCCCAAATCATCTCTGACTGGGAAGAGTTCACACTGGACCTCATGTAACTTGGATTCTGTGCCTCTCCACTCTTCCTCCAGACTCTAGGACCTTGATTTGCAAATAAAATGCTAAATTTTTCCACAGTCTGTGATTATTTGGGGAGCCATGTCATCTGCTGGTGTTGGTCCACTGTTTTATCAAGTCCAAAGTTAACCCAGCCCTCTACCAGGAAATACTAGAGCACTTCATGCTTCCAACTCTGCTGACCAGCTTTAAGGAGATGCTGATTTAATTTTCCAGCTGTACTTGACACCTGCCCACATTGCCAAAAGTACCAATACTTGGTTTCATGATCTTGATATCACTGTGCTTGACTGGCCAGCAAACTCGTCTGACCTAAACCCCATAGAGAATCTGTGGGGTATGTCAAGAGGAAGATGAGGGACACCAGACACAACAATGCAAATGAGTTGAAAGCCACTATTAAACACAGGCTTGCCTTCATGCCATGCTGCATTGATGCAGTTATTAATGCAAAAGCCCTGACCAAGTATTGAGTGCACACTATACTGTACATGGTTAAACTGTTCAGTAAGCTGACATTTCTGTATTAGAAATCCTTTTATTTTTTTTATTTTTTTTCATTGGTCTTATGTAATGTTCTGAGATGCTGAATTTAGGGTTTTCACTAGCTCTAAGCCATAATCATCAAAATTAAAAGAAAGAAATGCTCAAAATATATCACTCTGTGTGTAATGAACTTTATAATATATGAGTTTCACTTTTTGAATTGAATTCCTGAAATAAATAAACTTTTGGATGATATTCAAATTTTATGAGATGCACCTGTACATAATTAAAACTGGGAAGGGGGTCAGAGATCCCTGTTATCAATGTTCTAGTATAAAATGTACTCTATGGCATTAAATTGTATCCAGGGATGCCATGTTTGTTCAAATTTGTGCTGTGTATCATTTAGAATTTTTTTTATTCTTTACAATAATGCAGTTATCTTTGTCTAATGAGGCCCTGAGGAGTTGTTGATCTTCGTCAGCAGCAAGCGAAAGATACGAAAAGATGGTGCTCAATGATGCACCTGTTGGTGATCTTTTAGGATTAGTAAAGGTCATCATGTTGATTAGTGAATATATCTCCTGGCGTGTCCCCCATAAACCCACCCCACTCCATGAGTCCTCAGTTTTTTGCTAGTTTCCTAAGGTAATAGACCTCTTCTCCCTTGCAGAGAAATCACTCCAGGTGTACACACATATTTTAGTTCAGCCCATCTAACAGATCTCCCCATCCACGCTATATAGCGCAGATGGAGAAATCTTCCACTGCCACTATTGTATTCTGACAGCCATAGGTGTGCACAGCCTATTGCATTAGGGTGTGCACCTCAAAGCTCAAACACACATGCGTGTGTGTGTATAATATATATAGTATACATAGTATACACATGCGCTTCCACACTTCTCTGATAAGCCGAGCCATCAGTGGGAGATCTTTCCCATCGTGGGCCCCTGGGCAAAATGATACACTGGGGTCCCTACCATGGAGATGGCAGCACAAAGTGTGTGTGGCAGGGTGAGGGGGGTTAACATTTGCTATGTACAGAGTGCAGGGCCCAGGAGTGCACTACATACGTACAGAGTGCAGGGTTCAGAAGAATGCTACATACATAGTGTACTGTTCAGGAGTGCACCAGCAGAGTGCAGACTTCAGGCATGCATTACACACAGGGTGCAGAGTTCAAGGGTAAGCTAGGTACAGGGTGCAGAGTACAGGAGTAAGCTAGGTACAGGGTGCAGAATTTGTGCGTGTGCTATGTATAGAGTTCCATCATTCAGAAATCCGCTGTGTAGAGTGCAGAGTTCAGGTGTGTGCTACACACAGAGTGCACAGTTCAGGAGTGAGCAGAGATCATGCTTGTGCTATGTACAGAGTTCAATCATTCAGAAGTCCGCTGTGTAGAGTGCAGAGTTCAGGTGTGTGCTACACACAGAGTGCACAGTTCAGGAGTGAGCAGAGATCATGTGTGTGCTATGTACATAGTTCAGACGTGAGCTACGCATAGGGTGCAGAGTTCTGAAGTGCGCTATGCACAGAGTGCAGAGTTCAGGTGTGCCCTACACACAGGGTGCAGAGATCATGTGTGTGCTATGTACAGAGTTAAGACGTAAGCTATGCGCAGGGGGCAGATGTTCAAAAATGCATTGTAGAGTTCAGGAGTGTGCTATGCACAGAATGCTAATTTCAGGTGTGCGCTATGCAAAGAGTACAGAGTTCAGGCATGCACTACACACAGGATGGACAGTTCAGGAGTGAGCTAGGTACAGGGTGCGGACATCATGCGTGAGCTATGTACAGAGTTCAGGCACGCAGGGTGCAAAGTTCAGGCCTGTGCTATGCACAAAGTGCTGAGTTTAGGCGTGTGCTATGCACAGGATGCAGAGTTCAGGCATGTGCTATGCACAGGGTTCAGAGATTAGGAGTACGCTATACACATGGGTGCAGAATTCAGGCGTGTGCTATGCACAGGGTGCAAGCTTTAGGTGTGTGCTATGCACAGGGCACAGGGTGCAGAGTTCAGGCATGCTGTACACTAAGCACAGGGTGCAGGCTTCAGGTGTGTGCTATGCACAGGGAGCAGAGTTCATGCGTGTGCTATGGTACAAATTTCAGGGGGACACTATGCCAGTTTACAGACCCTCTCCCCCAGTACAGAGCTTTCCCTTACAATTTTTCCCCAAGAGAATGCTCTCCTCTCCTTCCAGTACAGCTGGAGTTCCAGCTCTTCAACCTTCACTGCTCCATACCCACAGCAGCTCTCCTCTGTCCCACAGAACAGAATCCTAAACTTACTGTGGCTGGCCAGGCTGCTGCAGCAGGTTTCTCTTGATGCTGCGGGTGTGAGGCTAGAGCGGCCGAGTGGATATCCCGCCCCGCCCCCTATAGGGAGAGCAGGGAGGCATTGTGTGTGCAGACACTAGAGGCCAGTGCTGGAGGTTCCGATGGTAAAAAAAACAGCCACCGACAGTGTACTTCTTCCTGTGCCGGGTGCTGGTACACAGAGAGGGTTCCAGTGCCGGGCACCCAACTGCCGCTTTGTGTGTTGTGGTCAGGGTGATTAGGGTGTTCCCAGGCACACCTGGCACACCCCATGCGCACGCCTATGCTGACAGCCATAGCTGGGACCTGTCAGAATACCAAACAGCAACTGCATATGATTGCATTCAGACACTGTTTCAGCCTCCTTCAATTTCTCAATCAAAAGATGCTCCTCACTGTTTTCTTATACAACAATAGAATCAATGAATTGGTGCAACCTCAGTAAGGTAACCTTATGCCGCGTACACACGATCAAACAATCGGGTGGAAAAGTCCGGCAAACTGAAGTCCGCCAGACAATCCCACCGTGTGTAGCCTCCGGCATACTTTTTTGACCCGAAAGTACGGCGGACTTAGAAAGTAGTTTTGCACTCCAATCTTCCCGCCGGACTCGCATTTCGGCGGACAATCTGGCCGTGTGTGTGCCAGTCCGCCGTACTTTTGAAATGAGCGGACTTTTCCCGCCCGGAGAAAAGTCCGCTCATTTCGAGCGGGTCTCCAGGTAGGCGGGGCCCGCGAAGGAGACGGCGACAGAAGACCGGGCCACCGCCTGTAAAAGAGCTATAAGAAGGCGCAGTGGCCCGGCAGAAGAACCGAAGAGGGGGACAAGACCCCCGAAGTCGGAAGAAGAGGCCGCGGCGACGAAGAAGAAAGCTGGACTCCTCCGCTAGCAAAAGAGCTACAAGAAGATAGCGGAGGAGTCCGGCGAGAAGACCCCCGAAGACGGAAGACCCCCGGAGCTGTGCAATAAAATATTTTATCTCGCGTGTTGTGTTTTTTTTTGGGGTACTTTTATTTTACAGGTGAATGGGTAGGGGTACATTGTACCCCATACTCATTCACATAGGGTGGGGGGCCGGTATCCGGGGGCCCCCTAATTAAAGGGGGCTCCCGGATTCCGATAAGCCCCCCGCCCGCAGACCCCGACAACCAACAGCCAGGGTTGTCGGGAAGAGGCCCTTGTCCCCATCAACATGGGGACAAGGTGCTTTGGGGTGGGGGGGCCGCGCGGCCCCCCCTTCCCCAAGGCACCCCCCATGTTGAGGGCACGCGGCCTGGTGCGGCTCGGAGGGGGGGGGGCGCTCGCTCGCCCCTCCTTTCCTGGCCGGCCGGGTAGCGTGCTCAGACAAGGGTCTGTTGTGGACTTGGGGGGGACCCCCACGCCGTTTTTTTTCGACGTTGGGGTTCCCCTTCAAGTCCATACCAGGTAGCGGGGCCAGCCGCGTCTCCCTCGCAGGCCCCGCCTACCTGGAGACGCGCTCGAAATGAGCGGACTTTCCTCCGCGTGCGTGGGCGAGTCCGTTCAGTAGGGCGGATAGTACGGCGGACTTAGTACGCCGTATTAGTCCGCTGAAAAAGTGCCATGTGTGGGCAAGTAGCCCGTTCGGAAAGTCCGATGGACAGTCTGGCGGGAAGTCCGCCAGACTAAGTATGTCGGATAGACGGCTCTAAGTCCGTCAGATAGACGGCTACGTGTGTACGCGGCATAAGTAAGTGGTTCCCAAGCTGTAACTGGACCCCAAGCCACGCAGACCATCACCTTGGCACTTGGTAGTTAGTCGCAGGGTGCTCCACAAGTCCAGGGCCATGGTCCATCCCTATGGTATGCTCACTGTGGTGGGTGAAGCCTGGATCCTATATAGGAACCATGGACAGGTAAGACAGGGTCATCTTGTTTAATGAACCGTTACTGTAGCCTCACATTATAGTTAGGTTGAAAAAAGACACAATCCTTCACCCACAGTTGATCAAGAGGAAAGCATGCTCCAATTTCCTCCAGCAGGGGAAAAAATCACTTCCTGATCCCCCGAGAGGCAATCGAATTTTCCCTGGATCAACTTTATCTATAAATGTTAGTACCCAGTTATATTATGCACATTTAGGAAACAATCCAGGCCTTTTTTAAAGAAATCTACTGAGCTTGCAAGAAACACCTCTGGAGGGAGTCTATTCCATATTTTCACAGCTCTAGACATAAAGAGTGCCCCTTTGTCCTCTGTGATGACCTTAAAGGGAATAACTCAACATCATGTTCACTATATGGACCACTTGTATTTGTACATGTTGATCATACCCCCCTAATCTCCTCTTCTCAAGAGTGAATAAATTCAGTCCCTCTAATCTTTCCTCATAACTGAGTTCCTCCATGCCTTTTATCAGTTTGGCTGCCTTTCTCTGTACTTTCTCCAGTTCCCCGATATCCTTTTTGAGAACTGGTGCCCAAAACTGATCTGCATATTCCAGGTGAGGTCTTACTAATGATTTGTACAGGTGCAAAATGATATTTCTCTCTCAGAGTCTATACCTCTCTTAATACAAGAAAGGATTTTGCTCGCTTTGGAAACCACAGCTTGGCATTGCATGCTATTATTGAGTTTATGATCTACCAGAACCCCCAGATTATTCTCTGCTACAGATTCTCCCAGTTGTACTCCCCCTAGTGAAAGGAATGTAGATTGTCTAGAGGTCGTTAACCCTTCAATTATGTGACGATCAATCCCCACACAGGCCTGGGAGAGTAGCCCATTGAGACAATGACACAAAACAACAAAGTCTCTCTGAGCAAATCTAATCTTTATTTGGTGTGAATATTTAAAGGGGGTTTTCAGAAAGTACCGCCCTTTGAACGTGTCATACAAATTATCCAATCATATACAAGTAGAATCTATGACAAAAGTGAAACTAGTGATTCCTCAAAATCATGTGCTTTCCAAGAAACAAAACAACTAAAGAAGATAACAGTAACATGAGAAACAAAACTAGATTAGCAAAACTTGAGCATATCTATTCATGAAATGGATGTTAGGCTTAATGCATATGAGACGCTGTTAAACACGCATTCAGAGGCAGTTGGACACTTTTTTCAACTGCCCCTGAACTCATTCAATGTTATCCTATGTTTCCATGTACACAATCTCGTTTTTTGCCGTTTTTATGCAGTTGCGTTTAACCTCGTTTTTTCAGAAGCCAAAAAATGGGTTCAGACGCAAAAGTTTTCCACGTTTCAGACGCGAAACGTGGTAAAATGCCGGTACCGCGTTTTGCCGCGTTTTCGTTTATAACCGTTTTTAAAGGTGACCTTTTTTTTACATTAAAAATCTCAAAAATGATGGCAAATGAAAAACCATTAAAAAAATATTTTAAACAATTGCAAGTGGACAATCCACAACTTGTGGCAAGTGACATGGCAGGTGACAAGTGGACAATCCACAACTTGTGGCAAGTGACGTGGCAAGTGGACAATCCACAACTTGTGGCAGGTGACATGGGAAGTGACGTGGCAAGTGGACAATCCACAACTTGTGACAGGTGATGTGGCAGGTGACGTGGGAAGTGGACAATCCATAACTTGTGGCAGGTGACGTGGCAAGTGACATGGCAAGTGGACAATCCACAACTTGTGGCAAGTGACATGGCAGGTGGCAAGTGATGTGGCAAGTGGACAATCCACAACTTGTGGCAGGTGACATGGCGAGTTATGTGGCAAGTGGACAATCCACAACTTGTGGCAGGTGACGTGGCAAGTGGACAATCCACAACTTGTGGCAGGTGGCGTGGCAGGTGACATGGCAGGTGACGTGGCAAGTGGACAATCCACAACTTGTGGAAAGTGACATGGCAGGTGACGTGGCAAGTTATGTGGCAAGTGGATAATCCACAACTTGTGGCAGGTGATGTGGCAAGTGACCTGGCAGGTGATGTGGCAGGTGACGTGGCAAGTGGACAATCCACAACTTGTGGCAAGTGACGTGGCAGGTGACGTGGTAAGTGGACAATCCACAACTTGTGGCATGTGACATGGCAAGTGATGTGGTAGGTGACGTGGCAAGTGACGTGGCAAGTGGACAATCCACAACTTGTGGCAGGTGCCGTAGCAAGTGACAAGCTAAATACAAGTACACTGCTGCTCTCACAGCTGCTGCTACTCACTGTGGTCTCACAAAATTGCTGAAATAGTTAATAAAACTGTTTTTTGAGCTTGGGGAGGGTCTATGATGTTAGCTTAACTAAACGCTTCTAGACGCAAACGCGGTAAAACGCCGCTAAATCGCAGTAAAAATCGCAGCAAAATGGGGGTTTCTAAACGCTGGTTTAAGCTTTTAAAAACATGTGTCTAGCAGAGTTTGCACCGGCGTCTCATGTGCATGAAGCCTTAGAGAGACACAAAATGGAAACCGAATTTCTTAAAGAATGAAAGCGGTTAAGCAAAATATCCCTTCACCTAGTATGTATGATGCATGCATATTCTTAGTCCCCAAGTGCATAACTTTACATTTATCAACATTAAACCTCATTTGCCACTTAGTTGCCCAATTAGACAGTGTATTGAAGTTGGCTTCTAAATTGGAGACATCCTGTAAGGACGTTAATTCACTGCATAGCTTGGTATCATCTGCAATGACAGAAATGGTAATTTTAATACCAGACCCTATATAATTTATAAAGGTATTAAAAAGTAAGGGTCCCAGCACTGAACCTTGGGGTACACCACTGATAACCTTAGACCATTCAGCGTAAGAATCATTAACCACTACTCTCTGAATTTACATTTACATTTACAAATTGATCTTTACAAGTCTGTAGACTTAAAGAGAGAGTCCACTGGAAAAAAATGATTAAACGCCAGCAGCTATAAATACTACAGCTGCTGACTTTTAATAAATGGACACTCACCCTTCCCAGGGTCCAACGATGTCGGCAGCCGAGGCCGATCGATCGTTCATTCGGCTCTCGGATGCTGCTGCCGCCATTCTCGGTGAGGGAATCAGGAAGTGAAACATTGTGGCTTCACTTCCCGGTTCCCTACTGCGCATGCGCGAGTCGCGCAGCGCAATGGGAATGGTCTGCGCTGCCTCTGGGACCCATGTTTGTCCCAGCAGACAGCACGCCGGGACAGGTATCTGCACCCCCTCCCCCCTGAAAGGTGCCAACTGTGACACCGGAGGGGGGGAGGGTTCCGATGAGCGTAAGTTACACTTTAGGGTGGAACCCCGGGTTTAAACTTACACATTAGCTGTGTGTTGGGAACTGTGTAAAACGCTTTTGCAAAATCCAAGTATACAACGTCCACAGCCACCCCTCTGTCCAAGTTTTATTTACCTCCTCATAAAAGGAAATCAGGCTTGTTTAACAACTTCTGTCTTTCATGAATCCATGCTGTCTGTTACTTAAAATATTTTTTTCCAGCAAAAACTCGTCTATGTGGTCTTTTAACAAACTCTCTAGTATCTTCCAGACTTGATAAAGACTTTGATTCCTTTTTAAATATAGGCACCACATTGGCCCTATGCCAATCCAGTGGTACCATTCCAGTCATTAACAAGTCCCTAAAAATGAGAAACAATAGCTTTGAAATGACAGAGCTCAATTATTTTAGGATCCGTGGGTGGATGCGATCTGGTGCAGGTGCTTTATCCACTTTTATTCTGTCTAAATATTTCTGGACCAAATCACTTTTGAGCCATTGTGGATCATTTGGGAATGTGCCAATATCACCCCTATTATGGATATGAGCTCCCCCATGCTCCTTTGAATACACAGACCTGAAGAAAGTATTTAGTAAATTAGCCTTCTCTTTGCCTCCAGTAATCTACTCTAGATTATTTTGTAAAGGGCCTACATGCTCAAATCTGACCTTTTTACTATTAACACATTTGAAGATTTTTTGGGGGTTTGTCCTACTATCTTTTGCAATCTGTTGTTGGTTTTGAATTTTTGCGTCCTTGATTTTCTTTTTCAGTGGCGGCTGATGGTAATTTTTTTTGGGGGGGCAGCGGTAAACAGTAGCACCACAAGTCTGAGGGCGGGTCTGGGGCACTTACTCCATCTATGCAGTGCTTCATCGGTGGCTTCACTTGCTTGGCGGCAACAGCTTTCCCTTCCTCTGTGCTCCACGGGCATTGACGGCCTCTGCTTGCTCCCTCCTCTTCAGCGGCCAATTGGGAGTCTTCTCTTTACGGCCAGTCATAAAACGTGTCTCAGACCTGCTTCTGATTGCCCAAAATTGTGGATCAGTGTTACTACAGCGAATATTAATTTGCTGTTGTAACACCTGGGTGGGCTTATGGGGCAGTGCTCTGCACTCCGAGCCCATTCTATTTTGAAGCCTATTAGAGCCTATGGCTCTAATCAGGTGCTTCAAAAAAACATCCCGCTGCCCGGTGTCCTGAAACGGGCTGGACGCATAAATAGGGGGTGACTGCGGCAGCCGTGAATAAATTCATGCTATGCATGAATCGATCCATTATTCATATAGGGGGTGGCGTGAAGAGAGGGGATGGTGCCTGGGCACCCCTAATGGTCTGGTCGCCACTGTTCTTTTTACACGATCTGTTATAGTCTTTGTAGAATTAAAATGATGATAGTGTCCCTTCATTTTTATATGTTTTAAAAGCTGTGAGCCACATAGGTTTTATTTTAGCCTTTTAAACTTATTGCACATGAGAATATACTTTGCAGTGAGTTCACATACAGTCTTTTTGAAGAATTCCCATTTCTGTTCTGTGTCGACTGATGCCAATTATCCCTCCCAGTCCTGGAGAGCAGCCATCATCCTTGGAAAATTTGCTCTCTTAAAGTTAAGTGTTTTTATTGCTTTTTGTTGCTTACAACTAACATTATATGAAATCATGTTATGTTCACTGCTACCAAGATGTTCTTTTACATGAATTGGTAATAAGCTCTTCATGGTTTGAGATTACCAGGTCCAGCAGAGCATCATTCCTAGGTGGGGCCTCAATAAACAGGACCATAAAATTGTCTTGTAATAAGTTTATACATTTTTGCTCTTTAACTGTCTCAGCAGTGCCATTACTCCAGTCAGTTTCAATTTTCGGGTAGATAAAATCCTCCATTATTATCGCTGTCGCAGCCTTTGCCATCTGTGCAATCTCCAGAACCTCAATAACACTGGAAGGTCTATAACAAACTCCAATAATAACCTTTGTAGTACGCACACTCAAGTACAGTTTCAACCATAAGACTCATCACGCTTTCCATCAATTAGGTCCTCCTTCGCACTCACTTTGAGATCACTTCTCACATAGAGACAGAAACCACCACCCCTCCGTTTTACCCTGTCTTTCTGAAAGAGAGCATAGCCAGGATTATTAATAGACCAGTCATGAGAAGAATGAAACCAAGATTCAGCAATACCAATTAGATCTCCTTGTGCACCAGAGCTTCCAACTCACCTATTTTGCTTGGCAGACTTCTGGCATTGGAGAACAAACACTTTAATTCATTGTCACATTTTGCAAACGTATGTTGCATATTTTTAATTTTAGTACAAATAGTACCATTTCCAATGGTTGTAAAATAGGAACCTTCATATCATCTGTCAAAGCTCACCCTCTATCTTTCCCCATTCCACCCACCAATAGGGTCTGACCTGTCTGCCCCATTATAATGTAATTCACCCTCACATGTACATCTATTTACATTGTAATACATCTGTTGTTGCCATATTTTTATCTTTATGAAAACAGCCTATACAGTGACAGTATGAGATCAAAATATCGCCACAACAGATGTATTGCAATGTAAAAAGATGTACATTCTCTAGGCTACATGGGCATGGTACGCCGCTGCCAGAGTAACTTCCAATACAAAGTGAAGATGAATTATCTGTTATATAACACATATGTATTACCAGTGGAAAGATTTTCATGAGATTGTCGAAAAGGGTTGGAGCATGAGTGGCCTTGAAATGATGCCCCCCCTTG
Source organism: Lithobates pipiens (assembly GCF_037356315.1). Classification (NCBI taxonomy): domain Eukaryota; kingdom Metazoa; phylum Chordata; class Amphibia; order Anura; family Ranidae; genus Lithobates; species Lithobates pipiens. The sequence goes on along the minus strand of NW_027507788.1, from coordinate 107,495,291 downwards.
GAAAAAGTTCTGCGGACGCCCATGGTCACCACCTGAGTTGCTGCATATTCCTTTTCGGGCAAGCTTACTTAATTTCTGGACTTTGGAATAGCTCCAAAAAAAAAATAAAAAAAAAACAGAAGGACACGGAATACCATGTCCTATCACTAAAAATCAAATTGAAGAAAAAACATACTTTCTCAGTACCCCATAGACACATACAACAATTCATTCAAAAAGAAAAATATTATTACACAAATCACATTAAAAATCACAACTACATTATTAAAAGATCAGCCTCTACAATCATGGAAAGTGTTTCCCTTGGTAACTATACATGTATAGATCTAATAACCCAATCCTGGGGTAAGGTACAATACAAGGAAACACTAACTCATTTTGCGGTGAGATCCGCATCATCAGAAAGCAGAGAATGAGGTATTGTTCAATAAAGTAATGTTTTGAAGTGGGTAAGTGATTAACTATACATGCACCACATCCTTAGGTAGTCAAATGGAGTGAAGTGAGTGTAGCAATATGGGATTTTATAGGTGCCGTACACAGTAAATACGAGAGAAAATATCAAATTTAACCATTTATTTATATACACTTAAAATTTGTTAAAAGACATACAAAAATATGAATACTTGGTTACAGTATCGTAATATAGTCACATATATATAGCGGTATCAGGGTTGCGTTCCCAACATGTTTTGCCTGTCAAGGCCTCTTCAAGGCAATATTGATTACCACTGTTAGTGTACAAGCTATATCAAAGAAAAGTGATATGGTATTAAAAAAAATTTCTAACACACAATATATAATATTACATCAATCATATACATTGCTATCATATACTTCATTTATTTACCAAATTAAGTGGTACTTGAACAAGACCGTATCCAGTAAAGATGGATGGGACTGCAAGGTATGGTGTGACCACAGAAGGCGCAGGAAGACCAAAAGACACAAAAAGACCACAAATCTACATCTATTCAGCAATTACAGGTATAAGAAAATGAAGGCAGGACACTGGTATATCAAACTGACCCAGGGCAGGACTTAGGGTGGTGGGGGCCCCTGGGCTTGAGTCACTTTCAGGCCCTACCTTCTATACATTACCATATTTATCTGCGTCTAACACTCGCTGGCGTATAACACCACACCCCAAGTTTAGGAGGGAATTTTAAGGGAAAAAACTTTTAGGAGGGAAGTTTAAGGAAAAAAAACTTACATTTAAATGCCCATCAATGCAGACTTATCAGTGTCCATCTGCAGCCTTGTCAGTGTCATTTGCAGCCTTGTCATTGCAGTCTTGAAGTTTAAAAATGGTGCAGCCGAGATGCAGAGTCCTGTGCATCTCGGCTGCTCTCGGGTCCTCTCGCAGTCCAGAGAGGAGCTGAGTGTACTTGGCTCGGCTCACAGTCACGCCCAGTCCCTGAGTTATGTCCATCATAGGGCGGGACTGGGCGTGACTGTGAGCGGAGCCGAGTACATTCGGCTATGTATCTCAGTGGGGCCCATGGGGGCCCCTATTGGGCGGGGCCCATGGGCTTGAGCCCAGTGAAGCCCAATGGTAAGTCCAGCCCTGAACTGACCAAATACTGAACAATAAAAATAAATGAATAAAGATGAGTATAAAAGATTCCTAAGCAATAATCTTCAACAAAGCATATCAATGTAGCTATATATACTTTAAGTATACCTTTGGAGCATAGATTGGGATCACAGCGCCCTCCTGGCTCGAGCAGCAAGGCCACTGGAGCTGCCGGCTTTATGCGTCTCCCCATCCAGCCGGAAGGGTGCGGACGCTAATAGTTTAATAGTTGATCTAAACAAACATAATAAAACATTAATAATAATAATAATAACAATGCACCCAGAAATCGCCACCTCACTGCGCCAAGCAAATGCCTCACTGTGCCCAAAAAATGCCCCTCACTGTGCCCAGCAAACGCCACCTCACTGTGCCCAACAAACGCCACCTCACCATGCCCAGAAAATGCCTCACTGTGCCCAGCAAACGCCTCACTGCACCCAAAAAATGCCACCTCACTGTGCCCAGCAAACGCCTCACTGTGCCCAGCGAACACCGCCTCACCGTGCCCATCAAACGCAACCACTGTGCCCATAAATTGCTGCCACTGTGCTATCAAACACAGCCACTGTACCCATCAATTGCTGCCAGATTGTCAAGCCGTAGCTGTGCTCCTTGGGGTGTGAGGGGTTAGCTCGGCAGCGGGTGTGTGTGACCCCCTGGATGGGTTCACAACACAAAATCAGGCACAGCAGACAGCGTTGTAGGTGCAAAAAACAAAAGATGCGGTTTATTTATGCTACATGCAGTAAAACATATAACAGCCAAACAAAAATAAAACATGAAAATAAATCCTGGTCAGCTTGACCTCTAACTACACACTTAGATTCCCTGTCTAACAACTGAGTGCAGACTTGTGCTGCACCAGTCCCTGTCTCTGTTGTAGAGGTTTGCCACACAGGCGTTAACTCACCGCACAGAACAGATATCACACTCCCCAGTCTATACAACACAAAACTGGTTCCAGGATGGAGCATCTCCCTAAGCATGCTGGGGTTTTTTGTAGAGGTCTTAATGAGCCCACTTACTTCAGCTGGGCTCATTAACTCTTCCCCTCTAATTGTAAAGGTCTGCATAAAGCCTGAATCTAGGGCACACATATTTCCCATCCTGGATACAACCAGGTGACTTTACTTGCGTGCTGCCACATACCCCCCCCTCTTGTTTCAACCTTGGGGTTGTAACACAAGCAGTCAGACACGCATGTATCCGAGACAAAGCATCCACATTCCCCATTTTAACACCAGGGAGATGCTTAACTGTAAAGTTAAATTCTTGTAGGGCCAGGAACCACCTATTTACCCTTCTATTGGTCTCCTTGTTCTGAGCCATCCACTTTAAAGGAGCGTGATCAGTCACCAGGTCAAAGTGCCTACCTAGCAGATAGTACCGAAGGGAATCTAGAGCCCACTTCACTGCTAAACATTCCTTCTCAATCGTGGCGTAATTTACCTCATGGGACTTCAACTTCCGGCTGAGGTAAATGACTGGGTGCTCTTCCCCGTTCCAGACCTGGGATAACACTGCTCCTAACCCAACGTCTGATGCATCAGTTTGTACAACAAAGTCCTTAGAGAAGTCTGGTGAGTACAACACTGGCTGGCTACATAAGGCTGTTTTTAAGGACTGAAATGCTTCTTCAGCCTCTGGGGACCATTTAACCATGACAGACTCTTTCCCTTTTGTCAGGTTGGTGAGGGGCACAGCCTGCGAAGCAAAATGGGGAATGAATCGTCGATAATAGCCAGCGATTCCCAGAAAGGCTTGTACCTGTTTCTTGCTGTTGGGACGTGGCCAACTCTGTATGGCCTCGACTTTATTGACTTGGGGTTTTATCACCCCCCTCCCAATAGTGTACCCAAGATATTTGGCCTCCTCCTGTCCAATGGTACACATAGAGTCTAGGACTGCTTGTACTTTCGGCAAATGTGAGACCCAGTCTGTGCTATGGATAATCACATCATCCAGGTAAGCTGCAGCCTATTTCTGATGGGGCCTCAGAATCTTATCCATTTTCCGCTGGAATGTTGCCGGTGCATTCTGTAACCCAAACGGCATTCTCTTATATTGGAATGCCCCATCTGGGGTTACAAACGCAGTTTTCTCCTTGGCCGACTCAGCCAGGGGAATTTGCCAATACCCTTTGGTGAGATCAAGAGTTGTCATATATCGGGCTGTTCCCAGCCGGTCAATCAACTCGTCTATGCGCGGCATGGGGTAGGTGTCAAATTTTGTAACTTTATTCAATTGTCGAAAATCGTTACAAAACCGCCAGCTCCCATCAGGTTTGGGCACTAGTACGATAGGACTGGACCAGTCACTCTGGGACTCCTCTATCACACCCAATTCCAACATCCTTTGAACCTCGCCACGTATTGCCTCCCGTCGGGCCTCTGGTATTCTATAAGGTTTTAGTTTTACCCTTTCTCCTGGCGGGGTGATAATGTCATGCTCTACGCCAGATGTTTGTCCCGGAAGCTCAGAGAAAATCTCTTTGTTACGAAGTACAAACTCTTTAACCTCCTGTTGTTGGGGTTTCGATAAGGTGTCTGCTATTCCAACCTCAGGAACTAAGCAATCAGGCTGTACTTGTGACAAAGTCTCTGCGACTAGGGATTCCCTATCCCTCCAGGCTTTCAGCAGATTGACGTGATAGATCTGCTCCGGCTTTCGCCTTCCTGGCTGTCTAACCCTGTAGTTCACCTCACTCATTTTTTCAATTACTTCATATGGACCTTGCCATTTGGCCAGAAATTTGCTTTCAACCGTAGGGACTAGCACCAAGACCCTATCCCCCGGGGAAAAAGTACGGGTCTTGGCCCCACGGTTGTACACTCTCTGCTGTGCTAACTGCGCTTGGGTTAAATGTTCCTTTACAATTGGCATTACCTGTGCAATTCTATCTTGCATCAGGGCGACATGCTCAATCACGCTCCTGTGAGGAGAACTCTCATTTTCCCAAGTTTCCTTGGCGATATCCAGCAGCCCTCTTGGGTGTCTCCCATAGAGCAACTCGAAGGGTGAGAAACCCGTAGAGGATTGGGGTACCTCCCTAATGGCAAACATTAGATAGGGTATTAGACAGTCCCAATTCTTTCCATCTCTATCCACCACCTTCTTTAACATTTGTTTAAGGGTTTTGTTGAATCTTTCAACCAACCCATCTGTTTGGGGGTGATACACAGATGTATGCAATTGCGTCACTTTGTACAACTTGCATAATTCTTTCATAACCCGGGACATAAAGGGTGTACCTTGGTCCGTAAGCAGTTCCTTACAAATACCCACACGGCTAAAAACAAGAGATAGCTCTTTGGCTATGGTTTTGGCCGAGGTATTTCGGAGAGGAATTGCTTCCGGATAACGGGTGGCATAGTCCAATATAACCAAAATGTACTGATGCCCCCTGGCGGACTTCATTATCGGACCTACCAAATCCATTGCGATCCTTTCAAAGGGGACCTCAATGATAGGAAGAGGTACCTGCGGGTTACTGAAATGTGGCATAGGTGCCGACTTCTGACACACAGGGCAGGAGGAACAATAAATAGAATCTCTGCAATACCCTCTCTCTGGTTTTCTCTGTCCCCAGATGACCTCCCAGAATGTGCTCATGAGCCAATTCTAACACCAACTTCCTGTAAGGTTTGGGCACTACAAGTTGCTCAATGGTTTCTTCTGCCCTTTGAGCCACTCGATACAGCAGGTCCCTTTCCATAGTGAAGTAAGGATAAGGGCAAGTCTTATCTGGGTTCACTAACTTGCCATCTATTTTCACCACATTTTCCCGTGCCTTTATTAGGATGGGGTCTTTTAACTGTTCTGTGGCAAAATTTTCCCTGTGAACCTCAAGATCCGAAAACTCCACAGACGGCATGTTTTCATCTGAGGATGTTGGCTCCTCCCCAGTTTCTCGAGTTTCCCCCGCCAATACCGACAAGGGAAATTCAGGAGAGTCCTCACCGCTTCCAGAGGAATTCTGGTCATCTTCCTGGTTTATAGGGGCACCAGTGGGGGGCTCAGGACAATCCCAGAGTTCCCAGAATTTTGGAAAATCCCTTCCCACAATAGCATCATGTGGTAAGTGAGACACTAACCCCACCTGATGAGAGAGGTTACCTTTGGGGGTCTCAAAAAACACTGAAGTTACAGGATACTCTCGGGTGTCCCCATGCACACAAATAACAGCCACCCTGTTCTTCCCAGAGACCTCTGTAGTAACTAATTCAGCTTTTATCAATGTTACCAGGCTACCTGAATCCAGCAACACATCAACATTTCTACCATTAATACACATTTTACATAAATGTTTCTCAGGTCCCCGAATGGCAGTGCATGCAACTGTCGCAAACAGCGACTGACGTCTCTCCCTTATAAAGTCACATTGCATAGGCTCATCCACAACGGGGCAATTGGCTGCAATATGTCCCTCTTGCCGGCAGCGGTAGCAAATAATCTTTTTCGCTGTCTCTTGCAGCATGAGCTTCCTGGGCTGCTCCCGCCAGACCTTAGGTAGAACTCCTACCCTCTCACTCTCTCCACCCTCACCCCTTGGAGTCATCTTACCCGCCACTGGGAATGATCTGGTCTTAGGGTGGAAAGTCCGTGAGTCCCTGGAAGAGGTGGTCAGGTTCTCTGTAGCCAAGTACCTCTCAACCAGATCCACAAGTTTATCTGCATTTTCTGGGTCTCCATGGCTTACCCATTTTTGGATGGCAGTAGGAAGAGCTCTCAGGAAACGATCCATAACAACACGTTCCACAATGTTTGGTGCGGTCAAAGTCTCTGGCTGCAGCCACTTCCTGCTCAGGTGAATGAGATCATACATTTGAGACCTGGGGGGTTTTCCAACCTGAAAAGTCCAATTATGCACACGCTGAGCCCGGACGGCCAGGGTGACACCCAGCCGTGCCAATATTTCTGTTTTTAGTACCACATAGTCTTTTGCTTGGTCAGGCTCTAGGTCATAATAAGCTTTCTGCGATTCCCCAGTTAACAGAGGGGCCACCAGTCCAGCCCATTGCTCCTTAGGCCACTTTTCCCTTTCAGCAGTCCTTTCAAATGTGGTCAAAAACACCTCCGGATCATCCTCTCCAGTCATTTTTGTCAATAAACGGCTCACACCAAAGGATGCGGTATTATTGTAACCACTTGCTTCATTGGTCTGCGGACGTTGCTGTATTAATGTCTCTATTTTCTGTTGAAAATTCTGCTCTTGCTTCTGCAACAGGTCTATGAAGCGGGCTTCAGATTGCTGCTGGGCTTGTTGCTGAGCTTCCAGACTCTGCAGGTCAGCTTTCTGCTGAGCTGCAAGGCTCTTTTGTAAAGCCGCATTTGTTTGCTGCTGATTTGCATTTGCTAGAGCCAGCTGTCTCAGTATCTCCTCCATGCTGGCCTTTTAAAAAAATTGAAAAAAAACTGCCCGCATTCTCCACCAACTGTGAGGGGTTAGCTCAGCAGCGGGTGTGTGTGACCCCCTGGATGGGTTCACAACACAAAATCAGGCAGAGCAGACAGCGTTGTAGGTGCAAAAAACCAAAGATGCGGTTTATTTATGCTACATGCAGTGATACATATAACAGCCAAACAAAAATAAAACATTAAAATAAATCCTGGTCAGCTTGACCTCTAACTACACACTTAGATTCCCTGTCTAACAACTGAGTGCAGCCTTGTGCTGCACCAGTCCCTGTCTCTGTTGTAGAGGTTTGCCACACAGGCGTTAACTCACCGCACAGAACAGATATCACACTCCCCAGTCTATACAACACAAAACTGGTTCCAGGATGGAGCATCTCCCTAAGCATGCTGGGGTTTTTTGTAGAGGTCTTAATGAGCCCACTTACTTCAGCTGGGCTCATTAACTCTTCCCCTCTAATTGTAAAGGTCTGCATAAAGCCTGAATCTAGGGCACACATATTTCCCATCCTGGATACAACCAGGTGACTTTACCTGCGTGCTGCCACAGGGGATATGCTGATCACCCATCTGTGCTGCAGGAGGGAGCCCAGACGGGCATAAATGAGGGACCTGCATGTCATGGTAAGTGAGACCATCCCATATCCCACTCCATCTTTCCCGAGAACAGGGACCCCCTTCCAACCCCCCCCAGGAGAGGGAACCCCTCCCCCCCTCTGAGGACAGGGACCCCCTCCCCCCCTGAGGACAGGGAAACCTTCTCCCCTCTGGGGACAGGGAAACCTTCTCCCCCTGAGGACAGGGAAACCTTCTCCCCCTGAGGACAGGGACCCCCTTCTCTCCTGAGGACAGGGACCCCCTTCTCTCTTGAGGACAAGAACCCCCTTCTCTCTTGGGGACAGGGATAGCCTTCTCTCCTGGGGACAGAAACTCCATCTCCCCTGGGAACGGAGACTTCATCTCACCTAGGGACCACATCTGCCCTGGGGATCAGGACCCTCCTGAGAACAGGAACCTGATCACCCTGTGTGCGCCAACCTCACTGCCCTGCCGTCCATGTGTCCTGTGTGAGGGCCCTCCTGTGACAGCTCTTATAAGGACTTCACCCCACTGTGTGATCCCCCTACATGACTGATCCCTCTGTGTCCAAAACGTACACGGGGAACCCCTCTGTTTGCTCCCCCTACATGTCTGCATACTCTGACCACCACCTGTACCATTTCCACATCCACTGACTGCCTCCTGTATCCTGTGCACATGTTCCGACCACCTCTTGTACCATGTCTGTAGCCTCTAGCCACCTCCTGTGTCCTGTCTGCAATCTCTGACTATCTCTTGTCTTTTAATGTGTCTGCAGTCTCTTAGGGGGAGTCTGGAGAGGAATCAAGAGTGAGAGCACCGCCAGGATTGGGATTACGGGAGGAGTCAGATGTGTATGGACTGTGGAGAAGAGACTATAGAATAAAAACCAGAACCACCAACCTAGAGCAGTCTAACTGAGCCCTGCACGCTGCACTGGAGAGGAGGTCAGTGACAAGAGGGCATTGATATATGGTTTCCCATCATCGCAGTAACACCCCCCCCCCCCCCCCAGTGTATTCACCCTGCGGAAGGTGGTCTCTGGTCACCAGAGTTCCCCCCCCACATAACATTTCCCGGCATTCCCCTTTACATCAGAGTCCGCAGGATTCTTCCCCAAGGCAAAGGAAAATGCTACAGAGCATGATCTAAGGAGGAACTCTGATGTAAGGGGTGCTCTGGTCACCAGAGACCACCTTATATCAGAGTCCACTGCATTCCCATTTACATCAGAGTTCCCACTTACATCAGGGTCCAGGGACATGTCCAGAGTACACAGAGGATGCATGGGATAGATTAGAAGGGATGGAGGCCCGGAGACATGTCCAGAGAACACAGAGGATACATGGGATAGATTAGAAGGGATGGAGACCCAGGGACATGTGCAGAGTACAAAGAGGATACATGGGATAGATTAGAAGGGATGGAGGCCCAGGGACATGTCCAGAGTACACAGAGGATACCTGGGATAGATTAGAAGGGATGGAGGCCCAGGGACATGTCCAGAGTACACAGAGGATGCATGGGATAGATTAGAAGGGATGGAGACCCAGGGACATGTCCAGAGTACACAGAGGATACATGGGTTAGATTAGAAAGGATGGAGGCCTACAGACATGTCCAGAGAACACAGAGGATACATGGGATAGATTAGAAGGGATGAAGGCCCAGAGACATTTCCAGAGTACACAGAGGATACATGGGATAGATTAGAAGGGATGAAGGCCCAGAGACATGTCCAGAGTACACAGAGGATACATGGGTTAGATTAGAAGGGATGGAGACCCAGAGACATGTCCAGAGAACACAGAGGATACATGGGATAGATTAGAAGGGATGGAGGCCCAGGGACATGTCCAGAGTACACAGAGGATGCATGGGATAGATTAGAAGAGATGGAGGCCCAGAGACATGTCCAGAGAACACAGAGGATACATGGGATAGATTAGAAGGGATGGAGGCCTCCTCTGTTTTCTCTGGGCCTCCATCCCTTCTAATCTATCCCATGTATCCTCTGTGTACTCTGGACATGTCTGTAGGTCTCCATCCCTTCTAATCTAACCCATGTATCCTCTGTGTACTCTGGACATGTCTGTAGGTCTCCATCCCTTCTAATCTATCCCATGTATCCTCTGTGTACTCTGGACATGTCTGTAGGTCTCCATTCCTTCTAATCTAACCCATGTATCCTCTGTGTACTCTGGACATGTCTGTAGGTCTCCATCCCTTCTAATCTATCCCATGTATCCTCTGTGTACTCTGGACATCCCTTCTAATCTATCAGGGGGAACTCTGCGAACCCTGATGCAAAGGGCAATGCTGCAGACCCTGATGTAAGTGGGAACTCTGATGTAAATGGGAATGCAGTGGACTCTGATATAAGGTGGTCTCTGGTGACCAGAGCACCCCTTACATCAGAGTTCCTCCTTAGATCATGCTCTGTAGCATTTTCCTTTGCCTTGGGGAAGAATCCTGCGGACTCTGATGTAAAGGGGAATGCTGGGAAATGTTATGTGGGGGGGGGAACTCTGGTGACCAGAGACCACCTTCCGCAGAGTGAATACACTAGGGGAGGTGTTACTGAGATGATGGGAAACCTTTATATCAATGCCCTCTTGTCACTGACCTCCTCTCCAGTGCAGCGTGCAGGGCTCAGTTAGACTGCTCTAGGTTGGTGGTTCTGGTTTTTATTCTATAGTCTCTTCTCCACAGTCCATACACATCTGACTCCTCCCGTAATCCCAATCCTGGCGGTGCTCTCACTCTTGATTCCTCTCCAGACTCCCCCTAGGAGACTGCAGACACGTTAAAAGACAAGAGATAGTCAGAGACTGCAGACAGGACACAGGAGGTGGCTAGAGGCTACAGACATGGTACAAGAGGTGGTCAGAACATGTGCACAGGATACAGGAGGCAGTCAGTGGATGTGGAAATGGTACAGGTGGTGGTCAGAGTATGCAGACATGTAGGGGGAGCAAACAGAGGGGTTCCCCGTGTAAGTTTTGGACACAGAGGGATCAGTCATGTAGGGGATCACACAGTGGGGTGAAGTCCTTATAAGAGCTGTCACAGGAGGGCCCTCACACAGGACACATGACCGGCAGGGCAGTGAGGTTGGCGCACACAGGGTGATCAGGTTCCTGTTCTTAGGGGAGGTGGGGTCCTGATCCCCAGGGCAGATGGGGTCCCTAGGTGAGATGAAGTCCCCGTTCCCAGGGGAGATGGAGTTCCTGTCCCCAGGAGAGAAGGGGATCCCTGTCCCCAAGAGAGAAGGGGGTTCTTGTCCCCAAGAGAGAAGGGGGTCCCTGTCCTCAGGAGAGAAGGGGGTCCCTGTCCTCAGGGGGGAAAAGGTTTCTCTGTCCTCAGGGGGAGAAGGTTTCCCTGTCATCAGAGGGGAGAAGATTTCCCTGTCCTCAGGGTGGAGAAGGGGGTCTCTGTCTTGGGGGGAGGGGGTCCCTGTCCTCAGAGGGGGGGAAGGGGTTCCCTCTCCTGGGGGAGGGGGGGTTGGAAGGGGGTCCCTTTACTCGGGAAAGATGGAGTGGGATATGGGATGGTCTCACTTACCATGACATGCAGGTCCCTCATTTATGCCCGTCTGGGCTCCCTCCAGCAGCACAGATGGGTGATCAGCATAACTCCAGGGAGCACAGCTACGGCTTGACAATCTGGCAGCAATTGATGGGTACAGTGGCTGCGTTTGATAGCACAGTGGCGGCAATTTATGGGCACAGTGGTTGCGTTTGATGGGCACAGTGAGCCAGCGGTTGCTGGGCACGGTGAGGCGGTGTTTGCTGGGCACAGTAAGGCGTTTGCTGGGCACAGTGAGGCGGCATTTTTTGGGCGCAGTGAGGCGTTTGCTGGGCACAGTGAGGCGTTTTCTGGGCATGGTGAGGTGGCGTTTGTTGGGCACAGTGAGGTGGCGTTTGCTGGGCACAGTGAGGGGCATTTTTTGGGCACAGTGAGGCATTTGCTGGTTAAGTGAGGCAGCATTTTTTGGGCACAGTGAGGCGTTTGCTGGGTGCAGTGAGGTGGCGTTTGCTGGGCACAGTGAGGCGGCGATTTCTGGGCGCAGTGAGGTGGCATTTGCTGGGCGCAGTGAGGCGGCGATATCTGGTCGCAGTGAGGCAGCGATTTCTGGTCGCAGTGAGGCGGCATTTTTTGGGCGCAGTGAGGTGGCGATTTCTGGGCGCAGTGAGGTGGCGTTTGCTTGGCGCAGTAAGGTGGCGTTTTCTGGGCGCAGTGAGGTAGCGTTTGCTTGGCGCAGTGAGGCGGCGATGTCTGGTCGCAGTGAGGCAGCGATTTCTGGTCGCAGTGAGGCGGCGATTTCTGGTCGCAGCGAGGCGGTATTTTTTGGGCGCAGTAAGGTGGCGATTTCTGGGTGCAGTGAGGTGGCATTTGCTTGGCGCAGTGAGGTGGCGTTTGCTTGGCGCAGTGAGGCGGCGTTTGCTTGGCGCAGTGAGGCGGCGATTTCTGGTCGCAGTGAGGTGGCGATTTCTGATCGCAGTGAGGCAGCATTTTTTGGGCGCAGTGAGGTGGCGATTTCTGGGCACAGTGAGGTGGGGTTTGCTGGGCACAATGAGGCGGCGATTTCTGGGCACAGTGAGGTGGTGTTTGCTGGGTGCAGTGAGACTGCGATTTCTGGGCACAGAGAGGCGGCATTTTTTGGGCTCAGTGAGGTGGCGATTTCTGGGCACAGTGAGGCGTATTTATTGGCAGAACAATGTACTGTATATGTAGTCAGTGCTATGCACAGGGCCCCATCCCCCTCTCCAAGCTCCGCCCCCCTCTCTAAGCTCCGCTCTATCTCTCCCTCCCAGCAAGTCTCCGCCCGCTTGAGTCCATCATTTTGGTTGACCGCTGAACAAATATCCCGCGCATGCACTAATACAGCTTGAAGCCATAATTTTTCTTGACCAGTGAAGAAAATCGTGGGGTGGGCGGGGCTGCTGCTGACGTTCTAACCATCTGTTCAGCTCCGCCCGCCCACCCGCAAGTCTCCGCCCACTTGAGGCTAGAATTTTTCTCCACCGTGAAAATAAACATACTGCGCATGCGCTCTTAATGTCAGGGGATTGGCGCATGCACGGTACAGGCCCGCCGTCAGCTGTTTCAGTGATGGAGCCGCACCGGAAGTGACGGGTGAGCGGTTTTCATAGGTCGCAGGGAATTTTACAACACCGGCTCCCCGGAGGACACTGCAGGCTTGTCTGCCAGCCCCCCTCCTCCCCTGTCATACACAGATGATGAAAGGTCTTTCTGGGAGATATGCTGATCGCCCGTCCAGCACACTGGATGGAGCCCAGGCCAACATGGATGAGTGCGCGGCCTACAGCTTGGTCATGGTGAGTGAGAGGGCCCCATCCCCCACACACCATTACATACCCCCTCCATCTCCCCCTGGGGACAGGGACCCCTTCTCACATGGGGACAGGGACACCCACCTTCCCTGGGGACAGGGACCCCTTCTTACCTGGGGGCAGTAACTTCATCTGCCCTGGAGAAAAGGACCCATCCTGCCTAGGGACAGTCTCCCAATGGGGCACCTAAAAATAAAAACTAATAAAAAAAAACTACTGATACCAGTGGTGGAACTACAGGGCTCACAAAGGTCATACCTGTGACCATGCCCTGGAGTTCCACTGCAGTACTCGGAGGGAAAGGCCCTGGCTGGGGTTCAGGGGGGCCCTTCATGGTTTCTTGCATCGTGGCCCTGAAGGTTCTAGTTACGCCACTGTTTACAATGTCTGTGCATCTCGACTTCCAGAGCATATGAAAATTAAAACATTTTACGTCCCTGGGTCGAGACTACTGTATTCCCATTCTGGGATAACATCCTTGTTAGTATGAAGCTCCTTATGTCCCTTGTGTTGGTACTTTTGGTTCATTAGCAAGTATGGGGTGATATTTGATGTCGACTCATGTGTCAACGTTCTTTTAAAGGGATAGATAGAGAAAGAAATGTGAGGGTAAAGTAAGCTAAAGAGGGGGAAAGAGATAGGGAAGGGGGAAGGGGTAGACTCCAGCAGGGAGGGTAGGCCCAGGGGGTAAGAAGAAGGATGGGGAGTAGGGGGGGATTCGCCCATCCTCCAGCCCCCCATCTGTGTCGCCACACCCGATTTGGGGTCCCCGAGCCCTCCCATTTATGTTGTCAACCTCGCATATTCCTCTGAGTAGTAGAATTCCAGCCAATAGTATCATTTTTTGAGGAACTGCTCCCTGAGGCCCCTGTCTGTGGCCACGAGGTCTTCCATCGTCTGCATTTCCGCTACTCGCTTCAACCACACAGCCACTCTCGGAGGCTCCGTCTGTTTCCAGAAAAGGGGGATGCAACTTTTTGCTGCCGTGATCAGTGCTGGGAGGATGGACCTTCTGTACGTTTTGCTTGGTATGTCATGGTGGTGTATTAAAAAGCTCTCAGGGGTCTTGGGTAGTGTCCTGTCTGTGAACTTTTGTATAATGCGATGTATCTCTGTCCAGTATGGTGTCAGAAGCCTGCAGGACCAGAAGACGTGAAGGAGGCTGCGTGCCTCTTCTCCACATCTCCAACAGCGGTCCGAGCTCTGGGGGAACATGCTGTGTATTCTGACTGGGGTGTAGTACCAGCGTGGCAAGATTTTGTATCCTGCCTCCTGTTGATTGGCACTCATCGATGTTTTGTACGTGAAGAGAAGTATTCTCTCCACTTGCCTCTTGGTCAGCTGTATTCCCAGGTCCCGTTGCCATTTAGCTATATAAGGAAGTCTAAATTCCTTGGGGGGTGTGACCAAGATTTGATAAGCTAGCGATATCGTGTACCTAATCGGCTCCAGTTCCGAGCAAAGAAGCTCAAAGGGTGTAAGGTTTCTGAAAAATAGCTGCGGTTGGGGTTGCGCTCTAATAAAGTGTGCTAGTTGTATTTTCTGCCAATAGGGAAGGTCGTCCAAAAGAGGGTCTTGTATTATGTCATCTCTAGACATCCACCTGCCGCCTCTGATGAATTGGCGCAGTAGATGTTTATCTTTATCTCTGAGAACCTGAAACCTGGTATCTGTCAATTCCAGTTTAAAGTCTGGGTTCCCTATTATTGGGGTTAGTGGTGAGGGCAGAGACGCAATCGATTGCTCTCGGTAGGTTTTTTGAGCTAGTCTCAAGGTCTCGCCCACCGTAGGGTGTTTTGCCACTTGTTCTGGGAGGCCTTTCTGGCACCAGGGCAGCCCCACCAGAGTTGCCCCTGTCAGGTATTGTTCTATTTGGATCCACTGCTTGAGCGTCCCGTGTCAACACCAGTCAATGATCCTTGTCAGGTGGCACGCTGCGCGATATAGTGAGACATCCGGAAAAGCCATTCCCCCCAGCGCTTTTGGTAAACGCAGGATGGACTGTGCCAAGCGCGGATGCCTATCTGCCCAGATGAACATAGTCAGTGCTCTGTTTGTTGCTCTGAGGAAGGTATTTGGGATTCTAACCGGGAGGGCTTGAAGGTGGTATAGTATTCTGGGCATAATGTTCATTTTTATTATATTACACCTCCCGAACCACGAGAACATGCCTTGTTGCCACCTCTGAAGGTCCTTTTTAATTACTTGCAGTAGGGGAGGGAAGTTGATGGAGAAGATGTCCTCCAGTTTGTTGGGCAGTCGGATGCCCAGGTACTAAATGTGGGAACTTGCTCACTTAAAAGGAAAATCCTTTCGTAGCAAGGAGTACAAGGAGGCTGGCAGTGAAACGTTTAACGCTTCCGATTTCTGGAAGTTGACCTTAAAAAAGGACAACGCTCCATACTTCATCAATTCCGACATTAAGTTGGGCACTGAGATGAGGGGATTAGATATGAAGAAGAGCAGGTCATCAGTGAAAGCTGCTACTTTGGGAGAGAGGGAACCACTCAGTTTAATGCCGGGTTCTAAAGAGAGGATGAAGATCAGCGGGGACAAGGGGCAACCCTGCCTCGTACCATTGGTTATGTCAAAGGCAGAGGAGAACCACCCGTTGACCTTCACCTGGGCAGAAGGTTTGGAGTAGATGGCCTGGACCCAATTTAGCATTCTCTGTCCCAGTCCTATGTGGCGGAGGGTTTCCATTAGCAAAGGCCAGTGAACCCTATTGAACGCCTTTTCTGCGTCGGTCGAGAGCAGTAACATCGGGATATTCCGTGTTTTAGCAGCGTAAATCAGATTAATGGCTTTCGTAGTATTGTCACTCTTCTCCTCTTAACTCGCTGAGCTTTGTTACCACTCCATGTTACCAGCACACAGCATAGACACTTCCCCATCCTGGGCTGTTCTCACCCCATGCTCCTCTCCATTCAGGAAATGGCTCACAGCTTCTCCCCAGCCAATGAACAGAGGGATGTGGACTGTGGAAGGCAAAGTGGAAGCCCAGTACTGGAACGTGGCTGTGGGGCGCTAGGACAGATCGGAGCTGATCGGAGCTGAGGATATGATAATATGACAGGGAGGCTGCATGGGCCCCCTGGAGCTACGGACGGGGTTGCAATTGTGACCCCTGCAAACCCTTATGCTACGCCCATGAGTTAAAGTGATATTAAAGCAGACCTTCAGTCATTTTTTCAACTTTATACATCCCACTTCCTTTTTCATGTCTTGTAAAAAGCCTAGGCTTATGACATCATGCAAAGCTCTCTCTCTTTCTTGTGAGAGATTGCAGGAAGGGAGGGGGGATGAGTCATTGGAGGCCCAATCAGAGCTGCGGGGCTGCAGAGCTGGAGGTGTGCCTCTGTGTGTCTGTGTAAATCCAGGTAGTGAACAGGCAGCAGCTTCAGCTGCCCACGGTTAAGATGGATGAAGTGGAGAGAGATTTCTGCAGCATATTTGGCAAGTACAGAACCACAGTATATATAAAATAATATACAAAGTGGTTGGAGGGAAGCTTCAGAATGGCAAAGACGTTTTAATTACAAATTATCTGAGCAGACTGCAGTTCCTCTTTAACTAGATGCTGACCGCCGGCCGTCAAATGACGGCCAGGCGTTTAAACAGGGAATGCGCGCGATCGTGCGTGCGCATCCCTGTTTCTTCGGTGGCGGCGTGTCACGGAGACACCGCTCGCCACCGAAGGGGGTGAACAACGTTGGTTATGGCTGTTTACCACGTGATCGGCCGTGATGAAGTCACGGCCGATCACAGATGGTCACACCCCGACCGTGCACGGCGCATGTGCGCGATCGTGAGCGCGCTGCGCGTGCACGTCGGTGGCGGCGTGTTCCCCGGGAACACTGCTCGTCACCGACACTGGTAAACAGCCATTGGCCGGCTGTTTACCCACGTGATCGGCTGTGATCCTTTCACAGCCGATCACTAAAATGTAAACAAACCGCGGTAATGAGATGTTACCGGGTTGTTCTCCTCCTCACACACTGATCGTGTGTGAGGAGGAGATTGCGGTAACATCTCGTTACCGCCTAGTGTACACCAATCACACTGATTGCCTGCCTGCCCCCCCCAATAAAGAGGACCTGTCGCCACCCCTCATAGTACCTGTCAATCACAGTCCATCAGAGTACCTGTCACAGTCCATCAGAGTATTTGAGTACCTGTCCAAGCCCATCAGAGTACCCGAGTACCTGTCACAGCCCATCAGAGTACCCGAGTACCTGTCCCAGCCCATCAGAGTACCTGAGTACCTGTCACAGCCCATCAGAGTACCCGAGTACCTGTCACAGCCCATCAGAGTACCTGAGTACCTGTCCCAGCCCATCTGAGTACCCGAGTACCTGTCACAGTTCATCTGAGTACCCGAGTACCTGTCCCAGCCCATCAGAGTACCCGAGTACCTGTCACGGCACATCAGAGTACCCGAGTACCTGTCACGGCACATCAGAGTACCCGAGTACCTGTCACGGCACATCAGAGTACCCGAGTACCTGTCACGGCACATCAGGGTACCCGAGTACCTGTCATGGCCCATCAGGATACCCGAGTACCTGTCACGGCCCATCAGGGTACCCGAGTACCTGTCACGGTCCATCAGGGTACCCGAGTACTTGTCACAGTCCATCAGGGTACCCGAGTACTTGTCACAGTCCATTAGAGTACCGAGTACCTGTCACAGTCCATTAGAGTACCGAGTACCTGTCACAGTCCATCAGGGTACCCGAGTATCTGTCACAGTCCATCTGAGTACCCGAGTACCTGTCACAGTCCATCAGGGTACCCGAGTACCTGTCACAGTCCATTAGAGAACCGAGTACCTGTCACAGTCCATCAGGGTACCCGAGTACCTGTCACAGCCCATCTGAGTACCCGAGTACCTGTTCCAGTCCATCTGAGTACCCGTCACAGTCCATCTGTGTACCAGAGTACCTGTCACAGTCCATCTGAGTACCCGAGTACCTGTCACAGTCCATATGAGTACCTGTCACCGCCCTTCAGAGTACCCAAATATCAGTCACCAAACCATCAGAGTACCTGTCGCCACGCCATCAGAGTACCTGAGTACTTGTCACCAGGCCATCAGAGTACCCGAGTACCTGTCACCAGGCCATCAGAGTACCCGAGTACCTGTCACCAGGCCATCAGAGTACCCGAGTACCTGTCACCAGGCCATCAGAGTACCCGAGTACCTGTCATCAGGCCATCAGAGTACCAGAGTACCTATCTCCAGCCCATCAGAGTACCCGAGTACCTATTTGCAGAAAGTCGACAAAACAAACAGAAATTTCACCGCTCATTTATATGACATTGAAAAGAATAAATCCACTAATGTGGCTAGACACTGGAACACTGTACATCAGAAGGATGTTTCAAATCTATTTATACAGGGGATTGAGAAGGTGGTGACCCCCAAGTGAGGAGGTGACAGATTTCTCATGGGATAGCAGGCTGGAATTTTTTTTCAATAACTTTTGAAATAAGACAAGAAGACAGGTGTTTGGATAATAATGGCCGCGGTTGTTTATTATTGGTTTAAAAATGTTGTACATAACTCATCAAAACTCATCCAATAAACTTAAAGCTAGCCCAGTCACTACGGCTCAGGCAGCAACACAAAATACCCAAAAGGGCATGTAGTACATATCTCAACAAAACTCATCCAATAAACTTAAAGCTAGCCCAGTCACTACGGCTCAATAAACTTAAAGCTAGCCCAGTCACTACGGCTCAGGCAGCACATACTTGAACACTATAATTAAAAAGCATTAATAACTTGTCCCCCTTTGCTGTTACAATTCAGTATTATTATTATTATATATATATTTTTTTTTTGCAAAGGTGACTTACCACATAACAACAACCGCGACAAAAATAAATTAACATAACCATACAGAATTAAAATACATTTAAATACAAATTTATTTTATAGGGAGGGAGGGAGGGGAGAGAACACCACAGCTTTTCTTCTGAGGCGAATGAGCCCCCTCAGCGGAACCCCCTTTTTATAACCCCAAGAAAACTGGTTTAAACCAGTTCTTCCCGGGCTTTTCACATGTCATGAAGAGAGGTCACCTGAACCCCTCCTCAAAAACATGTGACTAACAGCTGTTTCCCCGCTGGCCACAAGAGTGCTGCGGGGGGAACTTGAAACAGCTGATCCAGCCGCTCTCCCATGAGGAAAAGGGGGGGCAAGAAACTGCCCTCTCCCTTTTCCTGTCATGGGATAGCAGGCTGGAATTTTTTTTCAATAACTTTTGAAATTAGACAAGAAGACAGGTGTTTGGATAATAATGGCCGCGGTTGTTTATTATTGGTTTCAAAATGTTGTACATAACTCATCAAAACTCATCCAATAAACTTAAAGCTAGCCCAGTCACTTCGGCTCAGGCAGCAACACAAAATACCCAAAAGGGCAGGAGGACCTAAGGCCAACTGCCCACAGAACCCCAACCCGCGGCCATCTCAACACAGTAACTTAAATCTACATTGAAAATATCCAAGCCAATATCAGACAGATGGATGCCATCCTGCCTGAAAAGGCCAGGGATACCCCCTTCCAGCTCCGTGTGCCTAAAGGATAGCATTCCCAATCTTGATAGCAACTTGGATACTGCCCTATTCACTCTCTTCCTGATTTTTTCAAAAGGACGTACAGAAGGATAGGAAAGCCAACCTATCCTCTGCACAATTCCCGAAAAAAACAAAAAACTACTGAATTGGGAAATAACTGTATCTTCTGAAGATCATCCCTAATCCGAAATTAAGGTCTAAAGTTTTATAGTAACCAATATTATTACCACCTAGATGAAGAATTAAGATATCCGGAGAGGGCAAATGAAGAAGAAGTTGTGAAATAAAAGAATTTAGGTCTGACCATAACATTCCCCTCTTTCCACACCAAAAAATCTTAAATTTAGAAGCATCCAATGCTAAATTGCTAGTATAAACTCGTTGCTGCGCTCTCAAATTCGTCCAATAGATGGAGTGTCCAATCATCCACACAATGCGAGTGTTACCTGAAATAAATCATAGTATTAAGTTAGGACGAATATAAAGCAAGTACCTATCCGACTTCCATCTACCAATCTGCTTAATAGATCTAACATCAAAACCCAGTCTAGCGGCCTCCGTTGCTGCTCAAATCAGAAAAGAATGCGACCATATATGTTCCTGGTCTAAATTTAAGGCCTTTAAACATCTCCTGAAAACACATAAGAACTGGTATTTAGTAAGGGGTAACCCTGATTCATGAATAAAAAACGTAGAAAACCCCAAAGGCCTAATTGATGAATATTGACGTATTAGAAATATTGACGTATCAGAGCCACTGGGCAAATGCTAGTACTCATACACATATCTAATGTTAACCAATTACCTTTACCTACCTGATCCGTTTTTGATCTGCTAATTAAAATTTTTTAATGAAACTTTCAAAAATAACTTCAGACATGTGTAGTTGAACCAGCTCAGATACCCTAAGCGCCGCAAAAAACATAACTGAAAAACCGCCCGAAAAAAAAAAAAAAACGAATCAAAATGAGAAAAAAATAATTTTATCCGTCACGGAGCAAAACTCCCCCAGTACTAGAGGAGTGATGGGCTTCCTTGAATCAGGCCTAAAATTAATCCTTTTGTAACCTATTAAAGCTTGCTTTATAGAAAAATACTGCATGCAAGATGGCACGTTATTTAATTTCAAGAAAAAGAAATTCCCGATAGTTTTATGTATGTATGCACCAAGAATAATTTTGCTCAAACAGAGAACCAAGAAACTTTAATAACAGTAATACACTTAAAGCTAGCCCAACCACCACGGCTCAGGCAGCAACAACAAAATAAACTTAAATCTAGCCCAGCCACCACGGCTCAGGCAGCAACAATAACTCAGACAAGGAACCCAACAGTTCATCTATCATATTCCAAAAAATATTTTTTTTTTTTTTACAGAAACCAGGCATGCCAAAGAATTGATAAAATAAATAGAAATAGGCCTTAAACCAGGTCCCATAAACTGATTGGACAGGAGTGTCCCACACGATCCGCCTCCGGAAGTAGCTTGAAAAACACTCCACCTGTGAACGAGACAACTCATCCACCAAATCATTGTCCTTACTTGGCACGAGTACAGCCTTCAACCATATGTTCAAACGTAATCATTTAAAAATCAGGTATCTCATAAGGACAATGACTGGCGGAGACTTAGGCCGCGTACACACGGGCGGACTGTCTGCCCAACTTAGTCCGCCGAAACACATTTCAGCGGACAGTCCGCTCGTGTGTGGGCTTCAGCGGACTTTTTCAGCGTACAGTCTGGCGGACTAAGTCTTTCGGAATGTTGGAAAGACTGTCCGCTGGACTCGCATTTGGGCGGACAATCCGCCCGTGTGTGTGCCAGTCCGCCCAACTTTTGAAATGAGCGGACTTTTCCCGCCCGGAGAAAAGTCCGCTCATTTCGAGCGGGTATCCAGGTAGGTGGGGCCCGCGACGGAGACGTCGCTGGCCCCGCCGCCTGGTATGGACTTAAAGGGGAACCCCAACGCCGAAAAAAATCGGCGTGGGGGTCCCCCCTAAGTCCACAACAGACCCTTGTCCGAGCACGCTACCCGGCCGGCCAGGAAAGGGGGGGAAGGCAACATCTCCTGGAGAAGAAGAAGAAGAAGAACAGAAGGCGGCGGCGACAGAAGACCGGGCCACCGCCTGTAAAAGAGCTATAAGAAGGCGCGGTGGCCCGGCAGAAGAACCGAAGAGGGGGACAAGACCCCCGAAGTCGGGAGAAGAGGCCGGCGGCGGGGAGGAAGAAAGCCGGACTCCTCCGTTAGCAAAAGAGCTACAAGAAGATAGCGGAGGAGTCCGGCGAGAAGACCCCCGAAGACGGAAGACCCCCGGAGCTGTGCAATAAAGTATTTTATCTCGTGTGTTGTGGTTTTTTTTGGTACTTTTATTTTACAGGTGAATGGGTAGGGGTACATTGTACCCCATACTCATTCACATAGGGTGGGGGGCCGGTATCCGGGGGCCCCCTTATTAAAGGGGGCTCCCGGATTCCGATAAGCCCCCCGCCCGCAGACCCCGACAACCAACGGCCAGGGTTGTCGGGAAGAGGCCCTTGTCCTCATCAACATGGGGACAAGGTGCTTTGGGGTGGGGGGGCCGCGCGGCCCCCCCTTCCCCAAGGCACCCCCCATGTTGAGGGCACGCGGCCTGGTACGGCTCAGGAGGTGGGGGGCGCTCGCTCGCCCCCCTTTCCTGGCCGGCCGGGTAGCGTGCTCGGACAAGGGTCTGTTGTGGACTTGGGGGGCACCCCCACGCCGATTTTTTTCGGCGTTGGGGTTCCCCTTTAAGTCCATTCCAGGCGGCGGGGCCAGCGACGTCTCCTTCGCGGGCCCCGCCTACCTGGAGACGCGCTCGAAATGAGCGGACTTTCCTCCGCGTGTGTGGGCGAGTCCGTTCATTTCAAAAGTAGAGCGGATTGTATGGCGGACTTAGTCCGCCGTATTAGTCCGCTCAAAAAGTGCCGTGTGTGGGCAAGTCCGTTCATTCAAAAGTTTGGATGGACTGTCTGTCGGATTGTCTGACGAACTTAGTTGGGCAGACAATCCGCCCGTGTGTACGCGGCCTTAGATGTTAAACAATTAATAGCATGCATTACTCCTTTATTATCTGTACGTATTAAAACTATTTTATTATGGAAGAAAGCACCCCAAAGTTCAAGTGTAACAATGATATGAAATTGTTTTTTTTTTTTTTTTGGAACTATGTTTTTAATGTAACCCTTCACTACCCAAGAGACATGCCAACGTTCAGCGCACCAATTCTTCTGCCAAAGTGCGGCAAAGCCATGCGACCCTGCGGCATCAGTAAAGAGAAGGAAATCAGAATCTAGAATGAAATCCCCCTGCCATTGAAATGAGAGAAACCGCAACCAGACTAGCAAATCCTCTCTCATATCACTGGACAATCGCACATGAGAAAAGGGGGGATCCTAAACCAGATATAGTGAGGTAAAATCTCCTTGAAAATACCCTGCCCACTGGCATGACCCTTGAAACAAAGCCAGAAGGCCCAAAAGAGACTGCATCTCCTTCAAGCAGTTTTATTTATTTATTTATTTTTCCTGATTAGCTTAACAATAAAGAACTAATCTTCTCAATTTTTTTCTTCCGGTAACCTGAACTCCATTAACTCTGTATCAATAATGATACCTAGAAATTCCAGACAAGTGGAAGGCCAAATAGTCTTCTCATGAGCCAATGGGATACCAAAAATGGTTGCAAACCTCAAAAATTGTCTGTAATAAGTTGGCACAATTAAAAGAATCCTGAGGGCCTAAAATAAAAAATCATCTAATGAATTAAAAATTTTGACCCGGAAATGGCAGAAACTACCCACTCTAAAAATGAAGAGAAAAAAAACAAAACAAAATAAAAGCAGGACAAAGAACGACCATAGGTAAACATTTATCAAAATAAAAGTTACCATTAAAGAAAAAACAAGGGAATTAAAAGATGAAGGATTAATGGGAAGTAAGCGAAAAGCTGACTTGACATCCGCCTCTGCTACAATAGCTCCCTTCCCCAAAATTCTCAATTTTACTAAAGCATCTTCAAAAGAAGCATATGAAACTGATGGCATACTCTCATCAATTTGGTCTAAGGGAATTTCCTTTAGGAAAAATAAGTGATGAATTAATCTAAAAGAATTATTTTCCTTTATTGGAAGTACACCTAAAGGAAAATCCTGAAATTATAAAACGGAGGGAAAGAAAAGGGGCCCGCCACCCTTCCTTCTGAGATTTCAACAACATTAACCGTATCCAATACTACTTGAGGAAAGTCAGATACGGGTTTCAAATTCTCAACTATGGTACAACCCTGACCTTGAAATAAAGGCAATAAAAAAAACCATCCCTAAAACCTTCAATGAGAAAAATGTGCCTTCAACTTGTCTGGATATGCCTGAAATCACAGGAGCATTCTTGCTAAAAATCACTGGTGTGTGTGCTTTTTTGAAACATTTCTGGATTGCAAATTTGTTGCTGACATAAATTTTTTTTTTTTTTTTTAAACATTTTGAAACTGAGTGCACTCCAGCACAAAAGGCACATTCATGCCTGTATTTACATGAATTGAGCCATTTACACTGACTATCATTGAAGTTGAAACAAATTCCTCTTTTGTGACCTGAAGCATTTTGAACTGGTGGTGCTGAAAATGGCCTTGCCACCGTTTGCCTCTGGGGCAGAAAAAGATTCAGCCAAAGGCTTTTTTTTTTTTTTTTTTTTTGCCTCAATTATAACCTGTACTGTTTTCAGGTGATTACTCACACAGCACACCTGCAAAAAATACAAAATGCTTGTAACCAATTATTACATTTTTTTTTTGATACAGGTCTACGTCTATCCTTAGGGCATGGATTCCTTTAAACAAGTTTCTGGCAAGTTTTGTGACCTAGCATTGCTATAAGACCTAAGACCTATTACTAATTTGCTCTAAACTAATTGGCAAAGCTTGAGCTCCATTAGCAGCAACGCCACTAGATGGCGACCAAACTCCCATAGCTGAAACATCAGAAGCTAAAACATTATTTATAGCTGGCTGACAAATTAATTTCTGAATGGCTAATTCCTTAAACACTTTTGCTAATAACTCCACAAAACTATTCAATATATCAATAACAGAAGGATCATTCATACCTGTACTACCTTGTTGTAAAGCAGGCTCACTATCAGGCCCTGCTCCGCTGATATTCAGCATTGACGGTTGCCTAGGAGATGCCTGACACTGTGGAGAGGGAGACCACTCCCTCAGAGAGGTTGCTCCGCGATGGAGCTCTTCCCCCGCCCGCCTGCCCTCTGCTATGGTCCTGAGAAGGACCAGCTCTTTTGCGAACAGCAGGGCGCGTCGGGGTAGGAGAATAGCTCCGGCGGGGGTTTCGCTTCCTCTTCGCCGCCCCATTCGACCGACCTGGGGCGATGCTTCCTTGCTGACGCGGCTCCTCCTCCACAGCTTCGGCATCCTTTTCATCCCACAGCGACAGCTCCCAGGCTTCCACCGCTGGCCGCTCTCTTCCTCTCTCCTCCGGACCAGGACAGCTGACAGGTAGTGTAGCTCCCACCGGAGCCTCTTGACACGCCGCGAGGGGTAAATCTAAGCACTGGCGAATCCAGGCTTCTCCGCCGTCCTCTCCAGCCCGCTCTGTCAGTCGCCGAAGAAGGCTCATCTTCTGGCCACAGAAGAGGCTGTTTGTTCAGGAAAAAATCCCAGAGAGAACACCACAGCTTTTCTTCTGAGGCGAATGAGCCCCCTCAGCGGAACCCCCTTTTTATAACCCCAAGAAAACTGGTTTAAACCAGTTCTTCCCGGGCTTTTCACATGTCATGAAGAGAGGTCACCTGTACCCCTCCTCAAAAACATGTGACTAACAGCTGTTTCCCCGCTGGCCACAAGAGTGCTGCGGGGGGAACTTGAAACAGCTGATCCAGCTGCTCTCCCATGAGGAAAAGGGGGGGCAAGAAACTGCCCTCTCCCTTTTCCTGTCATACTCTGTAAACATGAGGCTTTCTGGATATTCTTTTCAGAAACCAGAATTCCGACAGTGTTAAATTTTGATTGGGATGTTTCATATTATTATGATTGAGAAATCTTTTGAAACACTGTAATTCCCCTTCAGGATTAAGATTACCCCAATTTAATGTTATCTTTTATGATGTACCAGTGTTCCAGTTCTGTTTCTTATTTTTCATTATTTCTTCCATCCATCCCGAAATTTAACGTTATAATAGTCATAGGTTCTATCACAATAACACCCTCTATAAGCTTGTCACATGGGATCAAAATGATAAAATTATACATGTGTGCGCTAGTCAGACACACCAAGTGGGTGGCAATTGACATTTCTTCCCCATATTTACTAATATCATAGAGGGGGGTTTTTGTCTAGCTTGTGAATGTTACCCATATATAGATATTTTCAGATACAGTATATATTACATGGGTATAGTCTCACAGATATGGGACACACTTACTGTTTTACATGTATGTGGTTTACTGATATAACCCAGATATTGGGGAATTTGTATATACCGCATTACACACTTTGCGGTTTATGCAATTTATTGCTGCGGTTTATATACAGCACATTTCACATTTAACCATTATACAGATCTGGAAATATTCTTCTTCCGTGACTATAGTCTTTTAACAAGTAAAACATTTTTATATATTTTTTCACTTTACACAACCTAGAGAGGTGTCATTTACATTAGGTAAATAAATAAATAATAATAAAAATAAAAAATAGAAATCAAGAGATATCTCACAGCATTGCAGCGTGATCCCTTCTGCATATATATAAATTCACAAACTGTGTTCACATGAGTTTATACATATTGTAGTTATATATATCACCATTTTATCTCATGCGGAATTGATCATGTTCAATTACCTGTTATAGCCAATGCATCTTTGCTTCTATTCCATCATAGACTCTCTCATATTATTCACTCAGGTCATTGGTCTTCAAAGAAAAGGAGATGTTTCACAGTATTACAGTGAGGTATTTCCTTTTCATACTATACAACTTATAAAAAATGTCTAAGTGACTTTATATACACTGCGATCACACACTATATATCACTATTCTATGTAGAGCAGATGGTGTCTGTACACTAGTTGCATTTATTGTATTACAGACATTTCTGCACGCCGCTGTATTGGTTTTTATATGGGCGACCCGTGTGAACAACACGAGTTAATTATAGTTTAGAAGGGAAGGGGTTAAAAAACCCCCCCCCTCCTTATTAATGTTTCTTCCTTTACTCGCCCATTAATCGTAATATTTATGGAACATTCAAGTAGATGGTTGATTGCCTAAAGTATACGCCTCATTTGGGTGCATTTATTGTTTTAGGCACTTGATTGAGGCGTCTAGGCTTACTCTAGTGTTCGTGAGGGTTCTAAAAGGTTTTTTGTTACTGTTTTTATTGAACTATTTTACATGTTATGTTTGTATATTTGTGTGTTTTTATAGTGGTAGTTGCAGGTACATACTTCATTTTATGCATTGATTGGTGTATTTACATTCATTTACACATCGATAAAAACACGAGATTGGTTGGTGTATGTACAACTTTAGAAATATTTGGCAATTGTGATCTGCTTCGGTATCTTGGATTTTCCATGCATGCATACTACCTGTCATCGAAATAAGTCCATCAATTGTATGGTTTCATATTGGTTCTTTCATTATTATCCTTTTCTTTTTTCACCGACAGTTCACATAAATATGGCCATCAATCCGATGTGACTTTGTTTAGTGCATGTTCATTCCTGTCACTTTTATATCACAGTTTATTCTCTAAATATTTGAGTTTATTTACATACATATAAACATTCAATACTGTTTCACTTTGAATTATATGACATTTATTCATATTCTTTATCTATGCATTAAAAGGTTACTCTGCACTAGTGCACAATTACAAGTATTTTTATCACATTTACACCAATACATTTATATACACACATTTATACACGTCTATATACATATATACATTTTTATTTTCACACTTTGTTATTTTCACTTCTACATGTGTATATATATATATATATATATTTTTTACATATTTACATATTTATACTTTTATATATTTATTTTTTACATATTTATACTTTTCATCAAATCACGTTTCAACACACAGATATGTTCACCCTTTTCCCTTTTCTTCCTTTCCCAGTTATTTTCACCAACCAACAACTGGGTGTGGAATGCATGTGTGGAGAATCTATGATGATAGCTTTATCAGCTGTCATGGTTTTACCTCTAATTTCACTGTGGTGTGCTTATACATGAACAGTATATATTTGTTTGTCATTCAGAACATAAGCTAGCTATGAGTAAGCGCTGTTTGTAGCGTGAAACGTGTTAGCTATTTTATTCAAAAATCCTTTTTTGTTCCCTTTTTGCTGTGACGTTTTGTTCAATGGAGTTTTGCACTTGCATTTTGAAGAAATAAAGGCATCTAATTTTTACACAATCCGGAGTGCGGCTATCCAGAGTTTCGTTCTGTTTCTACACATTTACCTATTTGCAGCCCATGTCTCATAGAATATACGTTGGGGTGTTTGCTTTCCAAAATGGGGGTCATTTTGTGGGTAATTTCACTGTCCTGGTGGTCCAGCACCTTCAAATGTGTGATGGATAGGAATGAAATGAGATGTGTCATTTATGCTCCTAGAACGCCTGAACATACTACTTCAATGTTCGGCCTCTCTATGTGACCAGGCTGTGTAAAAGTCCTACACATGTAGTATCGCCATACTCGGGAGGAGTAGCAGAATGTATTTTGGGGTGTAATTTTTGCTATATACATGCTATGTGTTAGAAATATCTCATAAATTTTAAATTTTGTGTAAAAAAAAAATGCGTTTTAATTTTTTTCAACATATTCCAAAAACTTCTGGAAAAAAATTAACCATTCAAAAGACTCATTATGCCTCACAGATTATACGTTGGGGTGTTTGCTTTCCAAAATGGGGTCATTTTATGGGAAATTCCATTGTCCTGGTACTCCAGGGCCTTCAAAAGTGTAATAGGTGGTTGAGAAATGAGATGCGCCATTTTTGCTCGTAGAACGTCTGAAGGTACTACATCAATGTTGGTGCTCTGTATGTGGCCAGGCTGTGTAAAAGTCTCACACATGTGGTATCGCCGTACTCGGGAAGAGTAGCAGAATGTATTTTGGGGTGTAATTTGTTGTATGCATATGCTGTGTGTGAGAAATAACCTGATATTATGACAATTTAGTAAAAAAATAAAAATAAAAAAATAAAATTTCATTTTGCAAAGAATTGTGGGAAAAATGACAACTTAAAAAAACTCACCATGCTACTTACTTAATACCTTGGAATGTCTATTTTGTAAAAAGGGGTCATTTGGGGGGTATTTGTACTTTCCTGACTTGTTAGTGTCTCAAGAAATGAGGTACACCTGATGTACTGAAAGCCTGATCAGAAGTGATCAATTTTCAGTGATTGGCACCATAGTTTGTAGACTCTATAACTTTCACAAAGACCAAATAATATACACTAATGTGGGTTATTTTTTACCAAAGATATGTAGCAGTATAAATTTTGGCCAAAATTTATGAAGAAAAATTACTAATTAGCAAAAATTTATGACAGAAACAAAGAAAAAGGCATTTTTTTCACAAAATTTACGCTTTATTTTATTTATAGCACAAAAAATAAAGAAACCCACTAGTGATGAAATACCACTAAAAGAAAGCTCTATTTGTGTGGAAAAAAGGACGCAAGTTTCATATGGATACAGTGTTGGATGACTGAGTAATTGTCATTCAAACTGTGAGAGCGCTGAAAGCTGAAAATTGGTCTGGTCAGGAAGGGGGTGTAACTGCACTGTATTGAGGTGGTTAAAGAGGGATTCCACCAAAAAAAAATATATTAAAAGCCAGCAGCTATAAATACTACAACTGCTGACTTTTAATAAATGGACACTCACCTGTCCCGGGTTCCAGCGATGCCGGCAGCCGAGGCCGATCGATCGCTCGGCCCTCTGCTGCTGCAGGAAGTGAAGCGAATCGGCTTCACTTCCCGGTTCCCTACTGTGCATGCGCGAGCCGCGCAATAGGAAATCTCCGCGCTGTCACTGGGACCCGTGTGTGTCCCAGCAGACAGCGCGGCAGGGCAGGAAATGGCGTAGACTCCCACGGGAGTCTATGCCCGGAAGTGGGTGAAAATACCTGTCTTTGACAGGTATCTCCACCCCCCTCCCCCTGAAAGGTGTCAATTGTGACACAGGAGGGGGGGAGGGATCCGATCAGCGGAGGTTCCACATTAGGGTGGAATCCCGCTTTAAAGTGGTTGTAAACCTGGAAAACCAAAAACAGTATTAAATGTAATAAAATACATGAGCAGAAGTCATTTGTGCATAGTTTGGCATTAATAAGAGCAGCCTGTGTACTACCTGCTCTACTAATTACAAAAAAGCAACTCCCCTTTACAGCCTGTGTGAGCAGACGCATGCACAAGTCTTTGTAAAGGGGGGTTTACTTCCTGCTATTCTGTACCGCCTCTCTTGGCTGACATCATTGCTGGCAAAGTTTAGTTTCGTTTCATCCTCATCTCCTCTCATCTCTACTTTAGGACTGATCGAGGTACTGACTGAGACTGCATGGCAAATTTGCATCTGTTTTTCTGGTATGATATAACAGACTGTGCATGTGTTTGTTTTATTATAATTCCCTTCTGAACACCTGTATTCTCCAAATGCCATTATGTAGTGTATTTATATAACTGTTCTATAGACTGAGAGAGGGACAGTTACAGTGAGAGACACACATTGAGAATGATAGAGAGAGACGGCAAGAGAGTGAGAGAGAGACTGCAAGAGAGCAAGAGAGAGACCGCAAGAGAGAAAGACTGCAAGAGAGCGAGAAAGAGACCACAAGAGAGTGAGAGAGACAGCAAGAGCAAGCGAGTGATTGCAAGAGAGTCAGAGAGATTGCAAGAGAGAGAGAGAGAGACACCCAGTAAGAGAACGAGAGAGAGAGTGCGAGAGATGGCAAGAGAGTGCGAGAGATGGCAAGAGAATGAGAGAGACTGCAAGAGAGCGAGAGAAAGACTGCAAGAGAGCGAGAGAGAGATTGCAAGAGAGCGAGAGAGACATCAAGACAGCTCGCGAGAGAAAGACTGCAAAAGAGCGAGAGAGAGAGAGAGAGACAGACTGCGAGAGAGAAAGCAAGAAAACGAGAGAGAGACAGCAAGAGAGTGAGCGAGAGACAGACTGCAAAAGAGAGAGAACGAGAGAGAGACTGTAAGAGAGAGAGAGAGACAGCAATAGAGCAAGCGAGAGAGAGACTGCAAAAGAGAAAGAGGGAGATTGCAAGAGAGAGAGACAGTAAGAGAGCGATTGAGAGACTGCAAGTGAGCGAGAGAGACGGCATGAGAGCGAGAGAGACGGCATGAGAGCGAGAGAGACGGCATGAGAGTGAGAGAGACGGCATGAGAGTGAGAGACAGCATGAGAGTGAGAGAGACAGCAAGAGAGCGAGACAGAAAGACTGCAAGAGAGCACGAGAGAGAGAGACAGCAAGAGAGCGAGCGAGAGAGAGAAAGACTGCAAGAGAGAGACAGCAAGAGTGCGAGAGAGAGACAGCAAGAGTGCGAGAGAGAGATTGCAAGAGAACAAGAGAGAGACCGCAAGAGAGCGAGAGAGAAAGACTGCAAGAGAGTGAGAGAGAGAGACCACAAGAGAGCAAGATAGAGAGACAGCAAGAGAGCAAGCGAGAGAGAGACTGCAAGAGAGCAAAAGAGAGATTGCAAGAGAGCGAGAGAGAAACAGTAAGAGAGCGAGAGAGAGACTGCAAGAGAGCGAGAGAGACAGCAAGAGAGCAAGCGAGTGATTGCAAGAGAGTGAGAGAGATTGCAAGAGAGCAAGCAAGAGATTGCAAGAGAGAGAGACACACACAGTAAGAGAGCGAGAGATAGACTGCGAGTGCGAGAGATGGCAAGAGAATGAGAGAGATGGCAAGAGAATGAGAGAGATGGCAAGAGAGTGCGAGAGATGGCAAGAGAATGAGAGAGATATCAAGAGAGCGAGAGATGGCAAGAGAATGAGAGAGACGGTAAGAGAGCGAGAGAGAGATTGCAAAAGAGCGAGAGAGACATCAAGACAGCGCGCGGGAGAAAGACTGCAAAAGAGAGAGAGAGACTGCGAGAGAGAAAGCAAGAGAACGAGAGAGACAGCAAGACAGCGTGCAAGAGAAAGACTGCAAAAGAGTGAGAGAGAGAGACTGCGAGAGAGAAAGCAAGAGAACGAGAGAGAGACAGCAAGAGAGCGAATGAGAGACAGAGACTGCAAAAGAGAGAGAGCAAGAGAGAGACTGTAAGTGAGAGAGAGACAGCAAGAGAGCAAGCGAGAGAGAGACTGCAAAAGAGAAAGAGGGAGATTGCAAGAGAGAGAGACAGTAAGAGAGCGAGAGAAAGACTGCAAGAGAGCGTGAGAGAGACGGCATGAGAGTGAGAGAGACGGCATGAGAGTGAGAGAGACAGCAAGAGACCGAGACAGAAAGACTGCAAGAGAGCGAGAGAGACCGCAAGAGAGAGAGAGAGAGACTGCAAAAGAGAGAGTGCGAGAGAGAGAGAGAGAGACTGCAAGAGAGAGACAGCAAGAGTGCGAGAGAGAGACTGCAAGAGAACAAGAGAGAGATCGCAAGAGAACAAGAGAGAGATCGCAAGAGAACGAGAGAGACTGCAAGAGAGTGAGAGAGAGAGACCACAAGAGAGCAAGATAGAGAGACAGCAAGAGAGCAAGCGAGAGAGAGACTGCAAGAGAGCAAGAGAGAGATTGCAAGAGAGCAAGAGAGAAACAGTAAGAGAGCGAGAGAGAGACTGCAAGAGAGCGAGAGAGAGGCCGCAAGAGAGCGAGAGAGACAGCAAGAGAGCAAGCGAGTGATTGCAAGAGAGCAAGCAAGAGATTGCAAGAGAGAGAGAGACACACAGTAAGAGAGCGAGAGATAGACTGCGAGAGAGAGAGATGGTAAGAGAGTGCGAGAGATGGCAAGAGAATGAGAGAGATGGCAAGAGAGCGAGAGAGAGACACTGCAAAAGAGAGAAAGCGAGAGAGAGAGACTGCAAGAGAGAGACTGCAAGAGAGAGACTGCAAGAGCGCGAGAGAGACTGCAAGAGAACGAGAGAGAGACCGCAAGAGAGTGAGAGAGAAAGACTGCAAGAGAGTGAGAGAGAGAGACCACAAGAGAGCAAGATAGAGAGACGGCAAGAGAGCAAGCGAGAGAGAGACTGCAAGAGAGAAATTGCAAGAGAGCAAGAGAGAAACAGTAAGAGAGCGAGAGAGAGACTGCAAGAGAGCGAGAGAGAGACTGCAAGAGAGCGAGAGAGAGACCGCAAGAGAGCGAGAGAGAGACCGCAAGAGAGCGAGAGAGAGACCGCAAGAGAGCGAGTGAGAGAGACAGCAAGAGAGCAAGCGACTGATTGCAAGAGAGTGAGAGAGATTGCAAGAGAGCAAGCGAGAGATTGCAAGAGAGAGAGAGACACACAGTAATGCCGCGTACACACGGGCGGACTGTATGGCGTACTTAGTTCGTCATACAATCCGACGGACAGTCCGTCGTACTTTCGACTGAACGGACTTGACCACACACGGATGCACAAACAGTCCGTCGAAAGCTTGCGCGATGACGTGTACAGCACGTACGACGGGACTAGAAAGAGGAAGTCCAATACACAGCAAAGCACCCTTCCGCCGTGTAAATCCTTTCTGGGCATGCGCCATTCTTAGTCCGTCGAACTAGCATACTAACGAGCGGATTGTCCGCTGAAACCAAAGTACGACGGACAGAATTTCGAAAATCCGAAATTCTTAGTACGCCGGACTGCACGCTGAAAAAGTCCGCTGAAGCCCACACACGAGCGGACTGTCCGCTGAAATGTGTTTCGACGGACTAAGTACGCCATACAGTCCGCCCGTGTGTATGCGGCATAAGAGAACGAGAGATAGACTGCGAGAAAGAGAGATGGCAAGAGAGTGCGAGAGATGGCAAGAGAGTGCGAGAGACGGCAAGAGAGCGAGAGAAAGACTGCAAGAGAGCGAGAGAGAGATTGCAAGAGAGCGAGAGAGACATCAAGACAGCACGCGAGAGAAAGACTGCAAAAGAGCGAGAGAGAGAGAGAGAGACTGCAAGAGAGAAAGCAAGAGAACGAGAGAGAGACAGCAAGAGAGCGAGCGAGAGACAGAGACTGCAAAAGAGAAAGAGGGAGATTGCAAGAGAGAGATAGACAGTAAGAGAGCGAGAGAGAGACAGTAAGAGAGAGACTGCAAGAGAGCGAGAGAGAGACTGCAAGAGAGCAAGAGAGACTGCAAGAGAGCAAGAGAGACTGCAAGAGAGCGAGAGAGACGGCATGAGAGTGAGAGAGATGGCATGAGAGTGAGAGAGACAGCAAGAGAGCGAGACAGAAAGACTGCAAGAGAGCGAGAGGGACCGCAAGAGAGCGAGAGAGAGAGAGAGACTGAAAAAGAGAGAGTGCAAGAGAGAGACAGCAAGAGTGCGATAGAGAGATTGCAAGAGAACGAGAGAGAGACCGCAAGAGAGCGAGAGAGAAAGACTGCAAGAGAGTGAGAGAGAGACCACACGAGAGCAAGCGAGAGAGAGACTGCAAGAGAGAGACAACAAGAGAGCGAGAGAGACAGCAAGAGAGCAAGCGAGTGATTGCAAGAGAGTGAGAGAGATTGCAAGAGAGCAAGTGAGAGATTGCAAGAGAGAGAGAGACACACACAGTAAGAGAGCGAGAGATAGACTGCGAGAGAGAGAGATGGCAAGAGAATGAGAGAGGTGGCAAGAGAGCGAGAGAAAGATTGCAAGAGAGCGAGAGAGACATCAAGACAGCGCGCGAGAGAAAGACTGCAAAAGAGCGAGAGAGAGAGAGAGACTGCGAGAGAGAAAGCAAGAGAACGAGAGAGACAGCAAGAGAGTGAGCGAGAGACAGAGACTGCAAAAGAGAGAGAGCGAGAGAGAGACTGTAAGAGAGAGAGAGAGACAGCAATAGAGCAAGCGAGAGAGAGAGACTGCAAAAGAGAAAGAGGGAGATTGCAAGAGAGAGAGAGACAGTAAGAGAGCGAGAGAGAGACAGTAAGAGAGCGAGAGAGAGACAGTAAGAGAGCGAGAGAGAGACAGTAAGAGAGCTAGAGAGAGACTGCGAGAGACGGCATGAGAGTGAGAGAGAAAGCAAGAGAGACCGCAAGAGAGCGCGTGAGAGAGAGACACAGCAAGAGAGCGCGCGCGAGAGAGAGAGACTGCAAAAGAGAGAGCGCGGGAGAGAGAGACTGCAAGAGAGAGACAGCAAGAGTGCGAGAGAGAGAGAGACTGCAAGAGAGTGAGAGAGAGACTACAAGAGAGCAAGATAGAGAGACAGCAAGAGAGAGAGAGATTGCAAGAGAGCAAGAGAGAGATTGCAAGAGAGCAAGAGAGAAACAGTAAGAGAGCGAGAGAGAGACTGCAAGAGAGTGAGAGAGAGACCACAAGAGAGCAAGATAGAGAGAGCAAGCGAGAGAGAGACTGCAAGAGAGCAAGAGAGAGATTGCAAGAGAGCAAGAGAGAAACAGTAAGAGAGCGAGAGAGAGACTGCAAGAGAGTGAGAGAGAGACCGCAAGAGAGAGAGAGAGAGACAGCAAGAGAGCAAGCGAGAGATTGCAAGAGAGAGAGAGACACACACAGTAAGAGAGCGAGAGATAGACTGCGTGAGAGAGAGACGGTAAGAGAGTGCAAGAGATGGCAAGAGAATGAGAGAGATGGCAAGAGAGCGAGAGAGAGACTGCAAAAGAGAGAAAGAGAGAGACAGCAAGAGCGCGAGAGAGACTGCAAGAGAACGAGAGAGAGACCGCAAGAGAGTGAGAGAGAAAGACTGCAAGAGAGTGAGAGAGAGAGACCACAAGAGAGCAAGATAGAGAGACAGCAAGACAGCAAGTGAGAGAGAGACTGCAAGAGAGAGATTGCAAGAGAGCAAGAGAGAGACTGCCAGAGAGCGAGAGAGAGACTGACAGAGAGCGAGAGAGAGACTGACAGAGAGCGAGAGAGAGACTGCCAGAGAGCGAGAGATGGCAAGAGAGAGAGACAGCAAGAGAGCAAGTGAAAAAAAGACTGCAAGAGAGCGAGAGAGAAAGCAAGAGAGCGAGAGAGACAGCAAGAGAGCGAGCGAGCGAGAGAGAGACTGCAAGAGAGATAGATTGCAGGAGAGAGAGAGAGACAGTAAGAGAGCAAGAGAGAGACGGCGAGATTGAGACGGCGAGAGAGCAAGAGAGAGAGACTGCAAGAGAGAGAGAGAGACTGCAAGAGAGCGAGAGAGAGACTGCAAGAGAGCGAGAGAGAGACTGCAAGAGAGCGAGAGAGAGACTGCCAGAGAGCGAGAGAGAGACTGCCAGAGAGCGAGAGAGAGACTGACAGAGAGCGAGAGAGAGACTGCAAGAGAACAAGAGAGAGAGACTGCAAGAGAACAAGAGAGAGAGACTGCAAGAGAACAAGAGAGAGAGACTGCAAGAGAACAAGAGAGAGAGACTGCAAGAGAACAAGAGAGAGAGACAGCAAGAGAGCGAGAGAGACACGGAAAGAGAGCGAGAGAGAGAGTCGGCAAGAGAGCAAGACAGAGACAGCAAGAGAGCTAGAGAGAGACTTCAAGAAAGTGAGAGAGACACAGCAAGAGAGTAAGAGAGACAGCGAGAGAGAAAGACGGCAAGAGAGCGAGAGAGACACGGCAAGAGAGCGAGAGAGACACGGTAAGAGAGCGATAGAGACACGGCAAGAGAGCTAGAGAGAGAGACTGCACGAGAGCAAGAGAGACACAGCAAAAAGCCAAAGAGACGGCAAGAGAGAGAGACAGCAAGAGAGCGAGAGAGAGACAGCAAGAGAGCAACCGAGGGAAAGACTGCAAGAGAGTGAGAGATAAAGCAAGAGAGTGAGCGAGAGAGAGAGACTGCAAGAGAGCGAGAGAGAGATTGCGAGAGAGAGACAGTAAGAGAGCAAGAGAGAGACAGCGAGAGTGAGACGGCAAGAGAACAAGAGAGAGAGAGACAGCAAGAGAGCGAGAGAAAGACTGCAAGAGGACGAGAGAGAGAGACTGCGAGAGAGAAAACAAGAGAGAGACAGCAAGAGAGTGAGCGAGAGAGACTGCAAAAGAGGGAGCGCGAGAGAGAGACTGCAAAAGAGGGAGAGTGAGAGAGAGACTGCAAGAGAGAGAGAGAGAGACAGCAAGAGAGCAAGCGAGAGAAAGACTGTAAGAGAGATTGCAAGAGAGAAAGAGAGACGGTAAGAGAGCAAGAGAGCGAGAGAGAGAAACGGCAAGAGAGTGGGAGAGAGACCACAAGAGATCGAGTGAGAGAGAGACCGCACAAGAGAGAGAGAGTGAAAGAGAGACTGCAAGAGAGAGAGAGACTGCAAGAGAACGAGAGAGAGACTGCAAGAGAGCGAGAGAGAAAGACTGCAAGAGAGCAAGAGAGAGAGACAGCAAGAGAGAGACAGCAAGAGAGCAAGCAAGAGGGAGACTGCAAGAGAGCAAGGGAGAGATTGCAAGAGCGAGAGAGAGAGACTGCAAGAGAGCGAGAGAGAGAGAGGCGGCAAGAGAGTGAGAGAGAGAGGCGGCAAGAGAGTGAGAGAGACAGCAAAAGAGCGAGAGAGAGAGACTGCAAGAGAGTGAGAGAGAGACTGCAAGAGAGCGGGACAGCAAAAGAGCGAGCGAGAGACTGCAAGAGAACAAGAGAGAGACCACAAGAGAGCGAGAGAGAGATACAGCAAGAGAGCAAGCAAGAGAGAGACTGCAAGAGAGCAAGGAAGAGATTGCAAGAGAGCAAAAGAGAGACAGCAAGAGAGCGAGAGAGAGACTGCAAGAGAGCGAGAGAGACAGCAAGAGAGCGAGAGAGACACAGAAAGAGAGGAAGAGAGAGCCGGCAAGAAAGCTAGAGAGACACGGCAAGAGAGCGAGAGAGACACGGTAAGAGAGCGATAGAGACACGGCAAGAGAGCTAGAGAGAGAGACTGCACGAGAGCAAGAGAGACACAGCAAAAAGCCAAAGAGACGGCAAGAGAGAGAGACAGCAAGAGAGCGAGAGAGAGACAGCAAGAGAGCAACCGAGGGAAAGACTGCAAGAGAGTGAGAGATAAAGCAAGAGAGTGAGCGAGAGAGAGAGACTGCAAGAGAGCGAGAGAGAGATTGCGAGAGAGAGACAGTAAGAGAGCAAGAGAGAGACAGCGAGAGTGAGACGGCAAGAGAACAAGAGAGAGAGAGACAGCAAGAGAGCGAGAGAAAGACTGCAAGAGGACGAGAGAGAGAGACTGCGAGAGAGAAAACAAGAGAGAGACAGCAAGAGAGTGAGCGAGAGAGACTGCAAAAGAGGGAGCGCGAGAGAGAGACTGCAAAAGAGGGAGAGTGAGAGAGAGACTGCAAGAGAGAGAGAGAGAGACAGCAAGAGAGCAAGCGAGAGAAAGACTGTAAGAGAGATTGCAAGAGAGAAAGAGAGACGGTAAGAGAGCAAGAGAGCGAGAGAGAGAAACGGCAAGAGAGTGGGAGAGAGACCACAAGAGATCGAGTGAGAGAGAGACCGCACAAGAGAGAGAGAGTGAAAGAGAGACTGCAAGAGAGAGAGAGACTGCAAGAGAACGAGAGAGAGACTGCAAGAGAGCGAGAGAGAAAGACTGCAAGAGAGCAAGAGAGAGAGACAGCAAGAGAGAGACAGCAAGAGAGCAAGCAAGAGGGAGACTGCAAGAGAGCAAGGGAGAGATTGCAAGAGCGAGAGAGAGAGACTGCAAGAGAGCGAGAGAGAGAGAGGCGGCAAGAGAGTGAGAGAGAGAGGCGGCAAGAGAGTGAGAGAGACAGCAAAAGAGCGAGAGAGAGAGACTGCAAGAGAGTGAGAGAGAGACTGCAAGAGAGCGGGACAGCA
Source organism: Lithobates pipiens (assembly GCF_037356315.1). Taxonomy (NCBI): domain Eukaryota; kingdom Metazoa; phylum Chordata; class Amphibia; order Anura; family Ranidae; genus Lithobates; species Lithobates pipiens. The sequence goes on along the minus strand of NW_027507788.1, from coordinate 107,456,886 downwards.
AAAGAGCGAGCGAGAGACTGCAAGAGAACAAGAGAGAGACCACAAGAGAGCGAGAGAGAGATACAGCAAGAGAGCAAGCAAGAGAGAGACTGCAAGAGAGCAAGGAAGAGATTGCAAGAGAGCAAAAGAGAGACAGCAAGAGAGCGAGAGAGAGACTGCAAGAGAGCGAGAGAGACAGCAAGAGAGCGAGAGAGACACAGAAAGAGAGGAAGAGAGAGCCGGCAAGAAAGCTAGAGAGAGACTGCAAGAGAGCGAGAGAGACACAGCAAGAGAGTGAGAGAGACTGCGAGAGAGACACGGCAAGAGAGCGAGAGAGACACGTCAAAAGAGTGAGAGACAGCAAGAGAGCTAGAGAGAGCTACTGCAAGAGAGCGAAAGAGACACAGCAAAAGAGCGAGAGATGGCAAGAGAGAGAGACAGCAAGAGAGCAAGTGAAAGAAAGACTGCAAGAGAGCGAGAGAGACAGCAAGAGAGCGAGCGAGAGAGTGAGAGATTGCAGGAGAGCGAGAGAGAGAGAGACAGTAAGAGAGCAAGAGAGAGACAGCAAGATTGAGACGGCGAGAGAGCAAGAGAGAGAGAGAGAGAGAGACTGCAAGAGAGTGGGAGAGACAGCCAGAGAGCGAGAGAGAGACTGCAAGAGAGCGAGAGAGAGACTGCAAGAGAGTGAGAGAGAAGGGGAGAGAGTGAGAGAGAGAACAAGAGAGGAAGAGAGACAGCGAGAGAAAGACTGCAAGAGAGTGAGAGAGAGGTTGCAAGAGAGAGAGAGAGCAAGAGAGCATGTGAGAGAAAGCCTGCAAAAGAGCGAGAGAGAGAGAGACTGCAAAAGAAAGAGAGAATGCAAGAGAACGAGAGAGAGAGAGAGACAGCAAGAGAGCACACGAGAGAGAGAGACTGCAAAAAAGAGAGAGAGAGAGACTGCAAGAGAGTGAGAGAGACAGCAAAAGAGCGAGAGAGAGACTGCAAGAGAGTGAGAGAGAGACCACAAGAGAGCGAGACAGCAAAAGAGCGAGCGAGAGACTGCAAAAGAGAGAGAGAGACTGCAAGAGAGCGAGAGAGAGAGACTGCAAGAGAGCGAGAAAGAGAGACTGCAAGAGAGTGAGAGAGAGACCACAAGAGAGCGAGACAGCAAGAGAGCGAGCGAGAGACTGCAAGAGAGCGAGAGAGAGAGACAGCAAGAGAGCAAGGGAGAGATTGCAAGAGAGCAAAAGAGAGACAGTAAGAGAGCGAGAGAGAGACTGCAAGAGAGCGAGAGAGAGAGCAAGAGAGCGAGGGAGACACGGAAAGAGAGAAAGAGAGAGCCGGCAAGAGAGCTAGAGAGAGACTGCAAGAGAGCGAGAGAGACACAGCAAGAGAGTGAGAGAGACTGCGAGAAAGAGACTGCAAGAGAGCGAGAGAGACATGGCAAGAGAGCGAGAGACACGTCAAAAGAGTGAGGGAGAGACAGCAAGAGAGCTAGAGAGAGCTACTGCAAGAGAGCGAAAGAGACACAGCAAAAGAGTGAGAGATGGCAAGAGAGAGAGACAGCAAGAGAGCAAGTGAAAGAAAGACTGCAAGAGAGTGAGAGAGAAAGCAAGAGAGCGAGCGAGAGAGAGACTGCAAGAGAGAGAGATTGCAGGAGAGCGAGAGAGAGAGACAGTAAGAGAGCAAGAGAGAGACTGCAAGATTGAGACGGCGAGAGAGCAAGAGAGAGAGACTGCGAGAGAGAGATAGACTGCAAGAGAGTGGGAAAGACAGCCAGAGAGCAAAAGAGAGACTGCAAGAGAGTGAGAGAGAAGGCGAGAGAGTGAGAGAGAGAGCAAGAGAGACAGCGAGAGAAAGACTGCAAGAGAGTGAGAGAGAGGTTGCAAGAGAGAGAGAGAGAGCAAGAGAGCGTGTGAGAGAAAGCCTGCAAAAGAGCGAGAGAGCCGGCAAAAGAGCGAGAGAGAGAGACTGCAAAAGAAAGAGAGAATGCAAGAGAACGAGAGAGAGAGACGGCAAGAGAGCACACGAGAGAGAGAGACTGCAAAAGAGAGAGAGACTGCAAGAGAGTGAGAGACTGCAAGAGAGTGAGAGACTGCAATAAAGCGAGAGAGAGAGATAGGAAGAGAGCGAGAGACAGCAAGAGAGTGAGTGAGAGACAGCAATAGAGCAAGAGCGACTGAAAGAGAGCGAGAGACTGCAAGAGAGAGACTGCAAAAGAGTGAGAGAGATACTGAAAGAGAGCAAGAGAGAGTGAAACTGCAGGAGAGTGAGAGAGAGACAGCAAGAGAGCGAGCGAGACACTGCAAGAGAGCAAGAGAGATGGTAAGAGAGCGAGACAGAGTCAGCAAGAGAGCGAGAGAGAGACCGCAAGAGAGCGAGAGAGAGTGACTGCAAGAGAGCAAGCGAGAGAGAGACTGCAAGAGAGCAAGAGAGAGATTACAAGAGAGCGAGAGAGACAGTAAGAGAGCGAGAGAGAGGCTGCGCGAGAGAGAGGCTGCAAGAGATCTAGAGAGAGACAGCGAGAGAGAGACTGCAAAAGAACAATAGAGAGAGACAGCAAGAGAGCGAGAGAGACACGGAAAGAGAGCGAGATAGAGCCGGCAAGAGAGAGACAGCAAGAGAGCTAGAGAGAGACTGCAAGAGAGGGAAAGAGACACAGCAAGAGAGTGAGAGACGCGGCAAGAGAGAGACAGCGAGAGAGAGAGACAGCAAGAGAGCGAGAGAGAGTGACTGCAAGAGAGCAAGCGAGAGAGAGACTGCAAGAGAGTGAGAGAGACAGAAAGAGAGCGAGAGAGAGACTGCAAGGGATCGAGAGAGAGAGACATCAAGAGAGCGAAAGAGACACGAAAAGAGAGCAAGAGAGAGCCGGAAAGAAAGAGACAGCAAGAGAGCTAGAGAGAGACTGCAAGAGAGCGAGAGAGACACAGAAAGAGAGTGAGAGAGACGGCAAGAGAGAGAGAGACAGCGAGAGAGAGACAGCAAGAGAGCTAGAGAGAGACTGCAAGAGAGCGAGAGAGACACAGCAAAAGATAGATAGAGATAGAGAGACAGCAAGAGAGAGAGAGACAGCAAGAGAGCAAGCGAGAGAAAGACTGCAAGAGAGTGAGAGAGAAAGCAAGGGAGCAAGAGAGACAGCAAGAGAGCGAGCAAGAGTGAGACGGTGAGAGAGCAAGAGAGAGAGACTGCAAGAGAGAGAGACTGCAAGTGAGCGAGACAGCAAGAGAGCGAGAGAGAGACTGCAAGAGAGTGAGAGAGAAGGCGAGAGAGTGAGAGAGACAGCAAGAGAGCGAGAGAAAGGTTGCAAGAGAGAGAGACAGCTAGAGAGAGACAGCTAGAGAGCGTGTGAGAGAAAGCCTGCAAAAGAGCGAGAGAGAGCCTGCAAAAGAGCAAGAGAGAGAGAGAGACTGCAAGAGAGAGAGAGAATACAAGAGAACGAGAGAGAGAGAGACAGCAGGAGAGCACACGAGAGAGAGACTGCAAAAGAGAGAGAGACTGCAATAAAGCGAGAGAGAGAGAGACAGCAAGAGAGACTGAAAGAGAGCGAGAGACTGCAAGAGAGAGACTGCAAAAGAGTGAGAGAGATACAGGAAGAGAGCAAGAGAGAGGGAGACTGCAAGAGAGTGAGAGAGAGACAGCAAGAGAGTTAGAGAGACACTGCAAGAGAGACGGTAAGAGAGCGAGAGAGAGTCAGCAAGAGAGCGCGAGAGAAACTGCAAGAGAGCAAGAGATAGACAGCAAGAGGATGAGAGAGAGACTGCAAGAGTGAGAGAGAGACTGCAAGAGAGTGAGAGAGAGACTGCAAGAGAGTGAGAGAGAGACTGCAAGAGAGTGAGAGAGAGACTGCAAGAGAGTGAGAGAGAGACTGCAAGAGAGTGAGAGAGAAGGCAAGAGAGTGAGCGAGACACCAAGAGAGCGAGAGAAAGACTGCAAGAGAGTGAGAGAGAGGTTGCAAGAGAGAGAGACAGCAAGAGAGTGTGCGAGAGACTGCAAGAAAGAGAGTGAATGCAAGAGAATGAGAGAGAGAGAGACAGCAAGAGAGCACACGAGAGAGAGAGACTGCAAAAGAGAGAGAGAGAGATAGCAAGAGAGCGAGAGACAGCAAGAGAGTGAGTGAGAGACAGCAATATAGCAAGAGCGACTGAAAGAGAGCGAGAGACTGCTAAAGAGAGACTGCAAAAGAAAGAGATACGGAAAGAGAGCAAGAGAGAGTGAAACTGCAAGAGAGTGAGAGAGAAACAGCAAGAGAGCAAGTGAGACACTGCAAGAGAGATGGTAATAGAGTGAGGGAGAGTCAGCAAGAGAGCGAGAGAGAGACCACAAGAGAGCGAGAGAGAGACAGCAAGAGAGCAAGCGAGAGAGACTGAAAGAGAGAGATTGCAAGAGAGTGAGAGAGAGAGAAAGTAAGAGAGTGAGAGAGAGACTGCAAGAGATCGAGAGAGAGACAGTGAGAGAGAGACTGCAAGAGAACAAGAGAGAGAGAGACAGCAAGAAAATTAGAGAGACACGGAAAGAGAGCGAGAGAGAGCCGGGAAGAGAGAGACAGTAAGAGAGCTAGATAGAGACTGCAAGAGAGCGAGAGAGACACAGCAAGAGAGAGAGACAGCGAGAGAGAGACTGCAAGAGAGCGAGAGAGACACGGCAAGAGAGAGAGACATACGTCAAAAGAGCGAGAGACAGCAAGAGAGAGAGAGCAAGAGAGATAGAGAGAGCGACTGCAAGAGAGCGAGAGAGACACAGCAAAAGAGCGACAGCGATGGCAAGAGAGAGAGCAAGCGAGATAAAGACTGCAAGAGAGTGAGAGATAAAGCAAGAGAGTGAGAGAGACAGCAAGAAAGCGAGCGAGAGAGAGACTGCAAGAGAGAGAGATTGCAGGAGAGCGAGAGAAAGACAGTAAGAGAGCAAGAGAGAGACAGCGAGAGTGAGATGGTGAGAGAGCGAGAGAGACTGCAAGAGAGTGAGAGAGACAGCAAGAGAGCAAGAGAGAGAGACTGCAAGAGTGAGAGAGAAGGCGAGAGAGTGAGAGAGACAGCAAGAGAGCGAGAAAAAAACTGCAAGAGAGTGAGAGAGAGATTGCAAGAGAGAGAGACAGCAAGAGAGCGTGTGAGTGGAAGCCTGCAAAAGAGCGAGGGAGAGCCTGCAAAAGAGCGCGAGAGAGAGAGACTGCAAAAGAGAGAGAGAATGCAAGAGAACGAGAGAGAGAGACAGCAAGAGAGCACGAGAGAGACAACGAGAGTGAGACGGTGAGAGAGCAAGAGAGAGACTGCAAGAGAGAGAGACTGCAAGAGAGTGAGAGAGACAGCAAGGGAGAGACTGCAAGAGAGTGAGAAAGACAGCAAGAGAGCAAGAGAGACAGCAAGAGAGTGAGAGAGAGGTTGCAAGAGAGAGAGAGACAGCAAGAGAGCGTGCGAGAGGAAGCCTGCAAAAGAGCGAGAGAGAGCCTGCAAAAGAGCGAGAGAGAGAGAGAGACTGCAAGAGAGAGAGAATGCAAGAGAATGAGAGAGAGAGAGAGACAGCAAGAGATCACACGAGAGAGACTGCAAAAGAGAGAGAGAGAGAGAGACAGACAGACTGCAAGAGAGAGAGACTGCAATAAAGTGAGAGAGAGACAGCAAGAGAGTGAGTGAGACTGCAAGAGAGAGACTGCAAAAGAGTAAGAAAGATACAGGGAGAGAGCAAGACTGCAAGAGAGTGAGAGAGAGAGACAGCAAGAGAGCGAGCGAGACACTGCAAGAGAGATGGTAAGAGAGCAAGAGAGTCAGTAAGAGATTGTAAGAGAGACTGCAAGAGAGCAAGAGATAGACAGCAAGAGGATGAGAGAGAGACTGCAAGAGAGAGACTGCAAGAGAGTGAGAGACTGCAAAAGAGCAAGAGAGAGAGACTGCAAGAGAGAGAAAAAGCAAGAGAATGAGAGAGAGAGACAGCAAGAGTGCTAGCAAGAGAGAGACTGCAAAAGGGAGAGAGCAAGAGAGAGACTGCAAGAGAGAGAGAAGGACAGCAAGTAAGCGAAAGAGAGACTGCAAGAGAACGAGAGAGACAGCAAGAGAGACACGGCAAGAGAGCGAGAGAGAGACAGCAAGAGAGCAAGAGAGACAACAAGAGGGCTAGAGAGACACTGCAAGAGAGGGAGAGAGATACAGCAAGAGAGCGAGAGAGATGGCAAGAGAGCGAGAGACTGGAAGAGAGAAAGCAAGAGAGACTGCAAGAGAGAGAGACAGCAAGATACTAAAAGAGAGACTGCAGGAGAGCGAGAGAGACATGGAAAGAGAGCGAGAGAGACTGCAAGAGAGAGAGACAGCAAGATAATAAAAGAGAGACTGCAGGAGAGCGAGAGAGACATGGAAAGAGAGCGAGAGAGAGATGGCAAGGGAGCGAGAGAGAGACAGCAAGAGAGCTAGAGAGAGACTGCAAGAGAGCCAGAGACACAGCAAGAGAGCGAGAGAGACATCAAGAAAGCGAGAGAGAGACTGCAAGAGAGTAAGAAAGAGACAGCAAGAGAGCGAGAGAGACACGGCAAGACAGCGAGAGAGAGATACAGCAAGAGAGCTAGAGAGAGACTGCAAGAGAGTGAGAGAGGCACATCAAAAGAGCCAGAGAGAAACAACAAGAGAGCAAGTGAGAGAAAGACTGCAAGAGAGCGAGTGAGAGAGAGACTGCAAGAGAGCAAGAGAGAGATTGCAGGAGAGCGAGAGAGACAGTAAGAAGGCGAGAGAGAGACTGCAAGAGAGAGACAGAAAGACTGAGATGGCAAGAGAGCAAGAGAGAGAGACTGCAAGAGAGAGAGACTTGAGAGTGAGAGACAGCAAGAGAGCGAGAGAGAGACTGTAAGAGAGTGAGAGAGAAGGCAAGAGAGTGAGAGAGACAGCGAGAGAGAGAGACATCAAGAGAGCGAGAGAAAGAGATTGCAAGAGAGTGAGAGAGAGTCAGCAAGAGTTTGCGAGAGAAAGCCTGCAAAAGAGCGGGAGAGAGACTGCAAAAAAGTGGGAGAGAGACTGCAAGAGAGAGAGAAAGCAAGAGAACAAGAGAGAGACAGCATGAGAGCAAGCGAGAGAGAGAGACTGCAAAAGAGAGAGAGAAACTGCAAGAGAGCGAGAAAGAGACAGCAAGAGACAGAAAGAGAGTGAGTGAGAGAGACAACAAGAGAGCGAGCGAGAGAGACTCCAAGAGAACGAGAGCCTGCAAGAGAGAGACAGCAAGAGGGTGAGAGAGAGATGGCAAGAAAGCGAGAGAGAGAGAGAGAGAGAGACTGCAAAAGAGAGAGAGAAACTGCAAGAGAGCGAGAAAGAGACAGCAAGAGAGCAAGAGACAGAAAGAGAGTGAGTGAGAGAGACTACAAGAGAGCGAGCGAGAGAGACTATTTTATTTATTTGTTTTTAAGGTTGAACTGGATGGACTTGTGTCTTTTTTCAACCTGACTAACTATGTAACTATGTAGACTCCAAGAGAACGAGAGCCTGCAAGAGAGAGAAAGCAAGAGGGTGAGAGAGAGATGGCAAGAGAGCGAGAGAGAGACTGCAAGAGAGACAGTAAGAGAGTGAGAGAGAGACAATAAGAGAGCACAGGAGAGCCTTAAGAGAGCAAAAGATAGACAGCAAGAGGATGAGAGAGAGAGACAGCAAGAGAGCGAGCAAGAGAGAGAGAGACTGCAAAAGAGAGAGTAAGCAAGAGAACGAGAGAGAGAGCGAGAGAGAAACTGCAAGAGAGAGAGAGAGACAGCAAGAGAGCGAAAAGGAGACTGCGAGAGACAGCAAGAGAGACATGGCAAGAGAGCTAGAGAGAGACTGCAAGAGAGTGAGAGAGACAAAACGAGAGAGCAAGAGAGCGAGGGAGACTGCAAGAGAGAGAGAGAGGGACAGCGAGAGAGACACGACAAGAGAATGAGAGAGAGACGGCAAGAGAGAGAGGCAGCAAGAGAGCTAGAGAGGGAGACTGCAAGAGAGTGAGAGAGAAACAGCGATAGAGAGTCAGCAAGAGAGCAAGCAAGAGAAAGACTGTAAGCGAGAGAGAGACTGCAAGAGAGCGAGAGAGATATTGCAAGAGAGCGAGAGAGATTGCAAGAGAGCGAGAGAGAGAGAGACACGGTAAGAGAGTGAGAGAGAGACTGCAAGAGAGCAAGAGAGAGACAGCGGGAGTGTGACGGCGAGTGAGCAAGAGAGAGACTGCAAGAGAGAGGGAGAGAGAGTGCAAGAGAGAGAGAGAGACTGCAAGCAAGTGAGAGAGACAGCAAGAGAGCGAAAGAGAGACTGCAAGAGAGTGAGAGAGAAGGCAAGAGAGTGAGAGAGAGACAGCAAGAGAGCGTGCAAGTAAAAAAACTGCAAAAGAGCGAGAGAGAGAGAGAGACTGCAAAAGAAGGCGAGAGAGACTGCAACAGAGAGAGAAAGCAAGAGAACGAGAGAGAGAGAGACAGCAAGAGAGTGAGCGAAAGAGAGACTGCAAAAGAGAAAGCGAGAGAGACTGCAAGAGAGAGAGACTGAAAAAGAGCGAGAGAGAGAGACAGCAAGAGAGCGAGCCAGAGAGACTGCAAGAGAGAGATAGCAAGAGGGCGAGAGAGAGACGGCAAGAGAGCGAGAGAGAGAGACTGCAAAAGAGTGAGAGAGAGACTGCAAGAGCGCAAGAGAGATGGTAAGAGAGCGAGAGAGAGACAGCAAGAGAGCGTGAGAGAGACTGCAATAGAGCAAGAGATAGAGAGAGCAAGAAAGAGAGACGGCAAGAGAGTGAGAGAGACTGAAAGAGAGCGAGAGAGACACAGCAAGAGAGCAAGAGAGAGAGAGACAGCAAGAGAGCAAGTGAGAGAAGGAATGCAAGTGATCAAGAGAGAGACTGCAAGAGAGAGAAAGTCTGCAAGAGAGAGACTGCAAGAGAGAGACAGCAAGAGGGTGAGAGAGAGAGATGGCAAGAGAGCGAGAGAGAGACTGCAAGAGAGTGAAAGAGAGAGAGAGAGACTGCAAGAGAGCGACACAGCAAGAGAGAGAGAGAGACTGCAAGAGAGCGAGCGAAAAACTGCAAAAGAGAGAGAGAGACTGCAAGAGAGCGAGAGAGACACAGCCTGAGAGTGGGAGAGACAGCAAGAAAGAGAGACAGCGAGAGAGAGAGAGAGAGACTGCAAGAGAGTGAGAGAGATGGCAAGAGAGAGAGCGAGAGAAGGCAAGATTGAGAGAGAGAGACTGAAAGACAGCGAGAGAGACACTTCAAGAGAGTGAGAGAGATGGCAAGAGAGAGAGCGAGAGAAGGCAAGATTGAGAGAGAGAGACTGAAAGACAGCGAGAGAGACACTTCAAGAGAGTGAGAGAGACAGCAAGAGAGTGAGAGACTGCAAGAGAGCAAGACAGAGACAATAAGAGAGTGAGATGGCGATAGAGTGAGTGAGAGAGACAGCAAGAGAGTGAGCGAGAGACTGAAAGAACAAGAGAGAGAGAGACAACAAGAGAGCGAGAGAAAGACTGCAAGAGGGAGAGAGAGGGAACTGCAAGAGAGCAAGACAAAGACTGCAAGAGAGTGAAAGAGATGGCAAAAGAGTGAGAGAAACAGCAAGAGAATGAGAGAGTTAGCAAGAGAGCAAGCAAGAGACGGCAAGAGAACGAGAGAGAGAGGCAGCAAGAGTGAGAGAAAGACTGCAAGAGGGAGAGAGAGAGACTGCAAGTAAGCAAGAGAAACAGCAAGAGAAACAGCAAGAGACCGAGCGAGAGACAGCAAGAGAACGAGAGAGAGAGGCAACAAGAGAGCGAGAGAAAGACTGCAAGAGGGAGAGAGAGAGACTGCAAGAGAGTGAGAGAGATGACAAGAGAGTGAGAGAGACAGCAAGAGAGCGAGAGAGACAGCAAGAGCAAGAGAGCGAGTATTGTGAGTGCATGTAGGTCTGCGAGTGCACATAGGTCTACGAGTGGTCTGTGAGTGCACGTAGGTCTGTGAGAGGTCTACGAGTGCACGTAGGTCTGCGAGTGGTTTGCGAGTGCACGTAGGTCTGCGAGTGGTTTGCGAGTGCACGTAGGTCTGCGAGTGGTTTGCGAGTGCACGTAGGTCTGCGAGTGGTTTGCGAGTGCACGTAGGTCTGCGAGTGGTTTGCGAGTGCACGTAGGTCTGCGAGTGGTTTGTGAGTGCACGTAGTTCTGCGAGTGGTCTGCGAGTGCACGTAGGTCTGCGAGTGCACATAGGTCTGCGAGTGCACGCAGGTCTGTGAGTGGTCTGCGAATGCACATAGGCAGAGGTGGACTGACAACTCATGGTGCCCCGGGGCAATAGGAGATTATAGGGCCCCCAGGCAAGCCAAAATTTTGGGGCCACCCGGTACACAGACATGTTTCTATTGGCTGAGAAGGTACTGGAGAGGTGGGGCAACTATAATCTCAGGATTTTTAGACCAAAAGGACATCAGTAAGAGACATTTCAGAGACAGATGTAAAAAATAAACACAGATTTTTACATACTGTCCCTGGTTTTACTGAGGCTGGCAACCCTGATGGGGCCCCCTAGTGGCTTGGGTCCCTCGAGCAGTGCCCGAGAGGCCCAATGGTCAGTCCGCCCCTGCACATAGGTCTGCGAGTGCACGTAGGTCTGTGAATGGTCTGCGAGTGCACGTAGGTCTGCGAATGCACATAGTTCTGCGAGTGCACGTAGGTCTGTGAATGGTCTGCGAGTGCATGTAGTTCTGCGAGTGCACATAGTGCTGCGAGTGGTCTGCGAGTGCATGTAGGTCTGCGAGTTCTGCGAGTGCATGTAGTTCTGCGAGTGGTCTGCGAGTGCACGTAGGTCTGCGAGTTCTGCGAGTGCACGTAGTTTTGCGAGTGGTCTGCGAGTTCTGTGAGTGCACGTAGTTCTGCGAGTGGTCTGCAAGTGCACGTAGGTCTGCGAGTGCACGTTGCTCTGCGAGTGCCTGTGTGTTGTCTTGTTGAGTACCTGTGTATTGTGTTGAGTATTAGTGACAGGAAGCTAGTTGTTAGGTAATTTGGACAGGGTATAATCCCCAATTTTCATTAAATTTAATAGGTGCGATGCCCGGCGGGTGTGTAGAGGCGACTTGTTGCACATCTTGCGTTCCTTTACCATCTGATCGAGGGTGAATACTGCTGTGCAAAATGTAAGCTCATTGTTTCCCTCCATACTAAACTGTCAGCACTGAGACATCCCTCCATACTAAAGGAGAGCCAGGAACATATACAGGGCAGGTATCAAAATCAAATAAGTGGTGCTGCGCTCCCTTAAAATAAGTAAATTAATAAATTAATCTAAAGTGCCTGGTGCTTACTATTAATTGCATACCAAATTGCATGTAACTAAACAATAGTGTAACCCAACTATCGTGACCAAACGTAATCAGTGAATAAAGTGTCAAGTGCTAAAATAAAACATACAATATATACACAATATTAAAGTGTCCAGTGCTTCATGAGTTCACAATCACATAAACCAGTGAGGATATATAATGCAAGCAAACTCTTTCCTCAAAAAAAGGTTGACACAACAAACTATAAGCTGTATCAATAATGACACACACGTGAATCACACAGTGCAATTGAAACACATGAATAAAGTAGAATCGCAAAGTCTCTTAGAAAAATTAAAAAAATATATAAAGTGCTGCGTGATTCGTAAAGTGCTTCTCCAGGTACAGGGTGCCAGGAAAACCAGTGTGTACACACTCTTGTGCCTCTTCAGTGTTCCATACACATCATTTGACGGAGAGATCACGTTGTAAACAGCCACGATGAGCGGCCGTTTACCGTGATCCATGATGGTCATGGATGCTCTTGAGTGCGTGCCCCAGGGGGCGCGCGAGAGCGGAATTCTGGGAGGGACGTCATATGACGGCCTCCCAGAGTTAAGCAACCGCCCTGTAGCCGTCATTGGTCTATGGGCCAGTTGTTAAGTGGTTAACTGCCTTCCCTGGATGCCCTGAGCCTGATCCCTGCCTGATATATCCCCCGGACGGTCTGGGGCTTCTATTGAGGTGTTTTTTTTGTTGGTAGTGGCCTGGGGGACGGTCCGATGGCCTCGGCCTAGCTCCCGGCGGCCATCTTGCTCCACCCTGTAAATGCCCTGGCAAGCAATTACAGGTATTTCTGTACATTTTTAAATCCAGGTTCCCTCTTTTTACTGCCACTGAATCTTGACACTAACTGACTGGCACCCACAGGCTTCTTTGGGACACTCCTAGACTGAGACGGGAGGAGGATATCAAGGACCCGGCCTGGTAAACGGCGGCCATCTTGGTGCACCCGGGGATTTTCCTGCTCATCTCCTGAAGTATGTAAAGATCTCTGAGGCTGCTGACAAACTTGCCAAGTACCGCTGGCTTGGAGAAGACCAACAGGCTAAAGATGGCGCAGGCGCATCCTCGGATATGGAGCACTCTGAGGTGGCCACCATAAAGGTCCTTGATGCTATCGCCTTGTGCCAGAGCACGCTTACCACCAATATCAAGGAGGTCAAAATTGATGTATCTCTTATCAGACAGGATCTCCCCGCCCTGCGGGATCGCGTGGCAGAGGCGGAGACCCATATCAATAGAGCGGAAGATATTTTTCACCCTCTGCAACATACTACTGATGAGGTGCGTCGTCAGCTACAACAGATCAGTGCAAAGCAGAACGACATGGAGAATGGCCTTCGGAGATGTAACCTCCGCTTTATCGGCCTTCCTGAGAATGCTGAGGGCAACGACCCGGCAAGCTTCCTTGAAAACTTCCTAACATCCAATTTTGGCAGAGATGCATTCTTGGTTTGCGGTAGAGAGAGCCCATCGCATCCCTGCCCGTCCTCCTCCTCAAGGAGCTCCACCACGAAAAATGATAGCAAAATTTTTAAATTTCAGAGATCGCGACAAGATCCTCCGCCTGACCAGAGAGAAGGGAAATATCCCCCATGCCAACGTTCATGTGACCATCTTCCCAGACTTCTCCAATGAGGTGCAGCGATAACGGTCCAGGTTCCAGGAGGTTAAACATCGCCTCCGTGTTCTACTCCTCAAATATGCCATGTTATACCCTGCAAAGCTGTCAGGGAACTCACCATACGTATGCCCGTCCCCGTATAGCGACAGTTTCCCTTCGTTCCAGGCGGCATGCGCGGTGTCCCCGTCAGAGGCGTACGAATTCCAGGACGAACGGACGTATGCTAATCCGAACACGTGGACGTACGCCAATCCGAACACGTGGACGTACGCCAATCCGAACACGCGAAGACACCCGCGCAAACTGAACGGATGTACGTATTCACGCACGGACGGCCACTTCCACCAATCCTGGCTCACTCCCCTCTATATAAACAGGATCCTGGCCTGACATCAGTGCTGGATCGTCTTCAGCTACTCCTGTAGACCTGATCGTTGCTCCTGTGACCTTGCTCCTGTGACCTTGCTCCTGTGACCTTGCTCCCGTGATCCTTGTTCCTGTGACCCGTTCCTGACACCCGCTCTTTGGATACCCTGTGCTACTATCTCCTGGACTACCTTTGACCCCGGCTTGGACTTCGACTTTGGCTTGTCTCCTGAATCTGTACCTCGTTTGCTTGCACGTTGCCAGACCCTTGCTTGTTCCTGATTACGCACCTGCCTCCTGTTATTGTACCGCATTGCCTGCCAGTTGCCGACCTTGCCTGTTACAGACACGCAGTGCTTCCTGCACACCTGCTGATCTTCCGGTGCCTACCTACAACATCTCTTCTACCGTGAGGACCCAGCATCTCCAAGGTCTGCTACCTCCACCTTCAGGCACCTGCACCCTTTCGTGTCCTCACGCGCCCTGTCCCCATCCTCAGGGGCGTGGAGACCGGAACCGTGCGAGAGGCCACCCTCAGCAGTCTGACTCCACTGTAAGGTACGTGACAGTACGATCCAGCCAGAAACATGGAGTCAGACAGGGGGGCCTCACCTTTGGAAGCTCTGTGCCAACAAATCTCTGCCCTTACCCAAGCAGTTCAAGGCCTGAAGGATGGTTACCATCAACTCGAGCAGAGGGTGGAGACATTAACTCCAAACACTACTGCCTCCCAAGGGGCTACAGCATCTCGGTCCGCCAGTCCGGCAACCCCAGCATCCATGCCTGCAATAGTGGTGCCATCCCCGGAGCCTCGAGTTCCTACTCCAGAGCGATTTTCCGGAGATCACAGCAAATTCCGTGCTTTTCGTAATGCATGCCAACTATACTTCCTGCTACAGCCTCGCACCTTCTCCTTGGAAAGCACAAAAGTAGGGTTCATCGTCTCCTTGCTTCTGGGGGAACCTCAGACCTGGGCCCATCGCCTCTTGGAACAGGCCAGCCCTTTACTTGATACCATGGACTCTTTTCTGGATGAGATGGCTAAATTATACGACGATCCTCAGCGTGCCACAACTGCTGAGGCCAGTCTCCATGCCCTGCGTCAGGGTCGCAGACCTGTAGAGGATTATGTGACGGACTTTAGGCGGTGGAGTTCTGACACTCAATGGAACGACGCCGCCCTACGTTACCAATTCCGCATCGGATTGTCTGAATCATTAAAAGACGAGTTGGCCCATATCGAAGTTCCCAGTTCCTTGGAAGACCTCATACAGGTATCGATCCAAATTGACCGCCGTCTTAGGGAACGGAGGTCTGAAAGAGTTGGCCAGTTTCGCCCCACTTGGATGTTACCCAAGGCTCCGAATTATCCTCCTGCTTCCACACCTGCTCCCATTTCCGAAGCTCCAGAGCCAATGCAATTAGGGCTACTTCGCTCACCATTGTCTCCTGAAGAGAAGCTACGCCGGCGCCAGAATAACCTTTGCCTTTACTGCGGGGAAACTGGTCACTATGCGAATACATGTCCAAATAAGATTCGTAAGTTCAAAGACTCACCTCTTGTATCCAATGCATTACCTCTGACAAAATCAATTCATATAGCTGTTCCCTTTTCCTTACAGCTTCCAGGAGGAACACTCCAGGTCCAGGCTATAATTGATTCGGGCGCCTGTAGTTGCTTTATTGACCATACTCTCATTCTACAACACAACATTCCATTGGTACCCAAGCAACGCCAACTTTCTATAAGGTTAGCAGATGGATCCAACATCAGATCAGGTCCTATTACCCATGAGACTCAGCCACTACTTGCCAATATTCTATCCGATCACCAAGAATTAATCTGCCTGGATGTCATTTCTTCACCACTCTTCCCAATTATTTTAGGAATGCCATGGCTACAAGCCCATAATCCCCAAATAAACTGGATAACCGGTGAGGTCGTGTTTCGGTCCACTTACTGCCTCCAAAATTGTGTCAGGACCTCAAACCACCTGGTTCCGGTCATTGCCTGTTCGGGTTCTACATCTGAGCTCCAGAGGTTGGTCCCAGTCACATACCACAGATTCCTGGACGTGTTTGACAAAAGAAAGGCAGACACACTCCCTCCTCATCGGGTCTACGATTGCCCAATCGAGTTACTACCTGGAGCCGAAATTCCATTCGGGAGGATATTCCCTCTATCGGAACCTGAACTCATGGTCCTCAAAGAATACATCAATGAGAACCTCAAGAAAGGATTTATTCGACATTCCTCTTCCCCAGCCGGTGCTGGAATATTTTTCGTTGAAAAGAAAGATCATTCGCTCCACCCATGTGTGGATTACAGGGATTTAAATAAAGTGACGATTAAAAATCGCTACCCCCTTCCATTGATTCCAGAATTATTCCAGAGACTTCGATCAGCCAAAGTATTTACGAAACTGGATTTACGAGGGGCCTATAATCTAATCCGAATCCGTAAGGGGGACGAATGGAAAACGGCCTTTCGGACACGTTTTGGCCACTTTGAGTACCTGGTCATGCCATTCGGACTCTGCAACGCACCAGCTACTTTTCAACATTTTGTTAATGACATTTTCAGGGACTTTTTGGATTTGTTTGTAATTGTTTATTTAGATGACATTTTGGTATTCTCAGACTCTCTAGAAACCCATCGTGACCATGTGAAACAAGTTCTCCTGAGGTTAAGACAACATGGGCTCTACGCCAAGGCCGAGAAGTGCGAATTCGAGCGACGGACCATTCACTTTCTGGGTCTGGTAATATCAACGGAGGGAATAGAGATGGATCCTCAAAAGGTTTCAGCCATTTTATCCTGGCCACCTCCAACTGATAAGAAAGGGGTACAGCGCTTCATTGGATTCTCTAATTTTTATAGAAAGTTCATTAAAAACTTTTCCAGCGTTATATCTCCCATCACGCAACTCACCAGCAAACAAAACCGCTTCCGATGGTCCATCGAGGCCCAAGCTGCGTTCGACAAACTAAAAGGGCTATTCACGTCGGCCCCAATACTCAAACACCCTGATCCTGCTTTACCTTACACTCTGGAAGTGGACGCTTCAGAGAACGCTGTAGGCGCCATTCTGTCCCAACGCCAAGGACCTAAATCATTAATGCATCCTGTAGCATTCTTTTCCAAAAAACTAAATACGTCAGAAAAGAACTACGATGTGGGAGATCGGGAGCTCCTGGCAATCAAACTGGCTTTAGAAGAATGGCGGTACCTACTTGAGGGGGCAACACATCCAGTATTAATTTTTACAGATCATAAAAATTTGGAATATCTCAGAACAGCTAAGCGTCTCAGGCCCCGGCAGGCAAGATGGGCTCTCTTCTTCTCCCGTTTTAATTTTCACATAACCTACAGACCAGGATCCAAGAACAGTAAACCCGACGCATTATCCCGTATGTTTTCTGAAACCGAAGCCTCATCCCCTCCAGACACCATTTTGCAAGCCGGGAACTTTCTATTAACACAAACCAGTTTTCTGTCACCGGTTCGGCAGTCGTCTCAAGGTGCATCAGTCCCTCCAGATATTAACCTCCAAGAAAAAGATGGTCTTCTCTGGCGAGGAAGTAAACTATTCATTCCTCAAAATCTTCGCACTTCCGTTCTACAGGCTTGTCATGACTATCCCCTGGCGGGTCACTTTGGGGGTCACAAGACGATAAGTTTAGTTCAAAGGCATTTCTGGTGGCCAAACCTTGCGAAAGATTGTAGGAACTATGTTAGCTCTTGTTCAACCTGCCTCCGGAATAAAAACAGCAAGAATAAAGCTTGGGGATTGTTGAGGCCATTACCTATCCCTGAAAAACCATGGGATAAGATCGCAATGGACTTTATTGTTGAGCTTCCCCCCTCTGAAGGATTCTCCTCTATCTTCGTGGTGGTGGATCGCTTTTCCAAAATGGCACATTTCATCCCCATGAAGGGAACTCCATCTGCAACCGAGACAGCCAGAGTATTCATTAAAGAAATTGTCAGACTCCATGGAATTCCCGGTGATATTGTCTCTGATCGTGGAGTCCAATTCACGT
Organism: Lithobates pipiens; assembly: GCF_037356315.1. Lineage (NCBI taxonomy): Eukaryota > Metazoa > Chordata > Amphibia > Anura > Ranidae > Lithobates > Lithobates pipiens. The sequence continues at coordinate 107,439,631 of NW_027507788.1, read as the reverse complement.
CAAAATTTTGGAAATCATTATGTGAAGCTCTGGGTATCAAGTTAAATTTCTCTTCAGCCTACCATCCCCAAACAAACGGGCAGACTGAACGCACTAATCAAACGTTAGAACAATATTTACGTTGTTTCACTTCTTTTTCTCAGGAGGATTGGGCTTCGTTACTACCCTTGGCAGAATTTGCATTTAACAACTCTACTCATTCCGCCACAAACCAGTCACCATTTTACTCCAACTATGGGTTCCATCCCTCCTTCCTGCCAACATCCTTACCGGATTCTCCTGTACCAGCCGTCCAGGATAGGCTGAATTTCTTTGTTATCAACAATCAGGCACTTAAAGAAACCCTCTCTAAGGCTCAGGAGGACGATAAAAAAATTTTTGACAGGAAGAGAAGGGGGGAATTGGATTTAAAAATCGGTGATCGTGTGTGGCTGTCAACTGCAAACCTAAAACTGGCGTGTCCCTCTAAAAAATTGGGACCCAGATATTTGGGACCTTTTCCAATTAAGAAGAAAATTAATTCAGTAGCCTATGAACTTGAACTCCCGGCTCATTTAAAATCCATCCTGTATTTCACACTTCTCTACTTAAGCCTGATGTACCTAATTCCTTTCCAGGTCGGGAGTTAAGCCCTCCAGAAGCTATATTGGTAGACGGGGAGGAGGAGTTTGAAATCGAAGCCATTCTGGATTACAGGAAGCGTCAAGGACAAAACCAATACTTGATTAAGTGGAAAGGCTTTGGCCCTGAAGAAAATTCCTGGGAACCCGAAGCAAATCTTCATGCCCAGAGGCTTATACGGGCTTTTCATCACTCTCAAAGGTCGGTTCTAAGGGGCACCCGGAGGCTGCCCTTAAGGGGGGGGCACTGTCAGGGAACTCACCATACGTATGCCCGTCCCCGTATAGCGACAGTTTCCCTTCGTTCCAGGCGGCATGCGCGGTGTCCCCGTCAGAGGCGTACGAATTCCAGGACGAACGGACGTATGCTAATCCGAACACGTGGACGTACGCCAATCCGAACACGTGGACGTACGCCAATCCGAACACGCGAAGACACCCGCGCAAACTGAACGGATGTACGTATTCACGCACGGACGGCCACTTCCACCAATCCTGGCTCACTCCCCTCTATATAAACAGGATCCTGGCCTGACATCAGTGCTGGATCGTCTTCAGCTACTCCTGTAGACCTGATCGTTGCTCCTGTGACCTTGCTCCTGTGACCTTGCTCCTGTGACCTTGCTCCCGTGATCCTTGTTCCTGTGACCCGTTCCTGACACCCGCTCTTTGGATACCCTGTGCTACTATCTCCTGGACTACCTTTGACCCCGGCTTGGACTTCGACTTTGGCTTGTCTCCTGAATCTGTACCTCGTTTGCTTGCACGTTGCCAGACCCTTGCTTGTTCCTGATTACGCACCTGCCTCCTGTTATTGTACCGCATTGCCTGCCAGTTGCCGACCTTGCCTGTTACAGACACGCAGTGCTTCCTGCACACCTGCTGATCTTCCGGTGCCTACCTACAACATCTCTTCTACCGTGAGGACCCAGCATCTCCAAGGTCTGCTACCTCCACCTTCAGGCACCTGCACCCTTTCGTGTCCTCACGCGCCCTGTCCCCATCCTCAGGGGCGTGGAGACCGGAACCGTGCGAGAGGCCACCCTCAGCAGTCTGACTCCACTGTAAGGTACGTGACAAAAGCTTTGCGTGGGATGCGATGGCCGAACCCATTTCTTCGAGGACCCCGAACTGGCATCCACTTGGATCGATCAGAGGGATCGCCAGGCCTGAACGTGCCATACTGTATACAAGCTATGAGTATTCTAAACTTCCCCCTCCCTTCCGCTCCTCTCCTATACCTGCAATGCTGTTTGACTTCATCCTAAGGTTTATCCCCTTAATGAATGCATTGCATATGCACGTCTTCTAGAGGAGCGGGGGGACAGATATGGTAAATTATTTTCCATACCACACCGGATCTCACAACATGTCGGTCACATTCGGGTGACTCATGGTCCCCGTTTCCCCCACGTCTGAGAAAGACTGGCTGAGGATAGCATACTGAACGATGCTGAGAATTCCTGTTCTACCTTAATTATCGCTCTGCTGGCAAGCGGGACCTCCCCCTCCAGGCCGTAATGATGCTGCACTGTTATGGCTCCTACACTCCATGTGTAGGAGCCATAAGAGATCTCAGCCATCTCAGAGAAGAAGTCACCCCCCTAGGATGTGAATTTGCTCACCCCCCATTTACCAGACTGTTTTTTATTCCCCTTTTTTTTTCTTTTCATCTTGGGTATCTATGCTTTCTTGAAATTAAGTCCCTTGTCTCTAATGGGCCTCACCCATTGGATGTCCCCCGTTGATACTTGGTTATGGGATACTATGTCCATGCCGTGTTGGGGAGGCAGTGGACTGCGAGGGATGGGAAATGTTGTGGGTATTCGTTTTTCTATACCAACATATCTACAAATGTTTGTTTATGCTAAAGGTACTATGTTATTGTCATATATGCACTATCGATATTGGTTGTTAAAGAGGTTTATGCTAACAGATGTGTTTGTGTCTGCTCGGCTGGTCCTAGTCCAACTGCGGTCTATTATACACCCCCTATATCCGCCATGAGCTCCCTGAAGTTCCTGACGTTGGGGGCTTACGCAATAAGATTAAGCGAGCCGCTGTCCTGACATTCCTCAAATCTCAGCGTCCTGACATCATTGCGCTGGTTGAGACTCGTGTTACGGGCCACTTACAATCCTTTTAAAAAAAGCCTTGGGCCTATCATGCCACCCACACCTCATATTCCAGAGGGGTATCGGTCCTGGCTGCAAAAAGGGTTCCATTTGATTTGGTGTTACTCCAAACAGACCAGCAGGGCAGATATGTGTTTATACATGCTACCATTAATGGATCCCCTATCCTGATACTAGCTTGCTATGCCCCCCCCCCCCCGGACAATTCACTTGTGTTTAGGGAGGGTCTTGCCTTTCTGACACAATATCCCTCTGTACCAGCGGTGTGGATGGAGGATTTTAACCACTTCCCACCCGGCCAATGCACATATACGGCTGGGTGGGAGCCGTCTACTCCTGATAGGACGTTCAGGAACGTCCATCAGAAGTAGCGGGATCGCGCGCGCGCGTGCCCGCGCAGCGGCGCGATCCCGATGCGCCCGTGTCACCCGGACACGGCACATCTCAGATCGGCAGGAGGGCTCTGTGATTGGCCCTCCTGATCACATGACGGCCGTGTCCAATCACGGCCGTCATGTGATGTAAACAAACAGCCGGTTGCTAGGCAATCGGCTCCTCCTCTCCTCACACAGAAGTCATCGCTGAGGAGAGGAGAGAAGATCGCTGCAGCCGGCTGATGATCAGTGAGTATGAGCTGTTTTTTACAGCTTTTTACTCACTGATCACCAGTCTAGTGTACACACAAATCACCACACAGTAAACACACCACACAGTATAAACACAATGTCCCCACACATGTCCCCAAAACATACATGTCCCCAAATAATAAAAACACATGTCCCTAATAATAAAAACATGTCCCCCACATATGTCCCACTAAAATCACATGTTCCAATGATTATCTGCACACATATGTACGTGATCACCTGCACACATATGTACATGATCATTTGCGTACATATGTCCGTGATCACACAAACCAATTATTATACACTTAACGGAATTTTTTTTACCAAAAACATGTAGCAGAATACATTTTGGCTTAAATTTATGACAAAATTTGATTTTATTGGATTTCTTTTAAAATAGAAAAAAGAAAATATTGTTTTTTTTTCCAAATTTCCGCTTTTTTGCGCTTATATCGCAAAAAATAAAAAACGGAGTCGTGAATAAATACCACCAAAATAAAGCTCTATTTGTGCGAACAAAATGATAAAAATTTCATTTCGGTACAGTGTAGCATGACTGCGCAATTGTCACTGAAAGCGATAGAGCGCTGAAAGCTGAAAATTGGGCTGGGAAGGAAGGGGGCGAAAGTGCCCTGTATTGAAGTGGTTAATATGACTCTCACTCCTGGTCTGGACCGAATGGGTGCACCCGACCCTCCCCCTGACCCTCCAGCCCACACCAGACTATACTGCATATTGACTCATTTTGCTATTGTCAATACTTAGTGCCAGTCACAACACGATGTCACATATAGACCCTATTTTAATTTCAAGGTCCCTGACGCCCAAACTAGGGGATGTGGGCTTTGCTCCAAGAATACGTTCGGATCACACCCCGTATTGGGTCGCACTCCAGCTCCTGAGAGTCTCCCCTGCTCCATCTTGGCGGTTAAACCCATTTTGGCTGACGGCTCTGCAGGATCAGGAAGACATCCCTGCGGAACTACAATACTATTTCACAGCTAACAGGGACACACTTATGACATGGTCTGGGAAATGTTTAAACTGCACGCCCGCTCCCTCCTTTCCACGCGCATCAATAGAATTAAAAGGTCATCAAAACTTATTTTCCAACAGGCTACAGAACATTTACAGGTCCTGGAGGAGGCATTCCATCGGGACCCTTTGCCCAGCACAGCCAATAATCTTAAGATACAGAAGCGACAGGTCTACCAATTGCACACTGAAAAAGCTAGGCAGCGCATCTTTTTCTGTAGACAGAGGGTGTTTGAATACGGAGAACGATCGGGCAAACTACTTGCATACGTGGCCCAAGTCCGGCAATTTCTAACGCGATGACGTAGAGCATGTACGACGGGACTAGAAAAAGGAAGTTCAATAGCCAGTAGCCAATAGCTTCCTTCTCGTACTTGCTTCAGAGCATGCGTCATTTTGAGTGAAAACTACTTTCTAAGTCTGCCGGACTTTTACATTGAAAAAGTCCGCTGGAGCCCACACACAATCGAATTGTCCAGCATACTGTACGCGGCATAAGGCTATCTCCTGCATCCAAGCCCCCAGGATTTTTTACCACTCTAATTTTACGCCACCTACTCTGAAATCCTCATCCCTAAACTCTATGATCTATACAAATCCATATATATATACAGGTACTTTACCCCCCTCTATGAGAAAGGCCCAAATTGTAATAATCCCCAAGCCTGGTAAGGACCCTAAATACCCAGAATCATATAGACCTATTTCCCTGCTCCACGTTGACATTAAGATACTAGCTAAGATTCTAGCCTCCCGCCTTAACTAGGTTATTCTGTCACTAGTCCACTCTGATCAGACAGGCTTTATGCCAGGGAAAAATACTGCGATGAACATTCACCGCCTATTCATGAATATTCAGGGATCCCATGATGAAATCGTTTCAAGGGTCGTGGTGGCTTTGGATGCCGCCAAGGCCTTCGACTCTGTGGAGTGGAACTACCTGTGGGAGTGCCTTTCAGGATTTGGATTTGGCCCCAATTTTATTCATTGGGTTCAACTCCTATACCAATCCCCTAGTGCCAGGGTGTTTGTGAATGGTTGGTTATCAGACCACTTCCCCCTAGAGAGAGGGACCTGACAAGGCTGTCCTCTTTACCCTATAATGTACGCACTGGCTGTGGAGCTGTTGGCCATCATGATTCTTGCAGACACTAGTATCTTCGGCCTTATGATTGGTAACCTGGAAGAAAAGATCGGGATGTATGCCGATGATACACTCCTATACCTGGCAGACTCGGGTCCCTCTCTGTATGCTGCCCTTCACTCTATAGAACGTATCGGTAGCCACTCAGGTTTGAGTATTAACTGGTCTAAATCTCAGATCCTTCCCATTGACCATCCCCCCCCCCCCCCCTCGTTCACGTCTCCTCCTCTGACCCTCCCAAGGGTCTCCTTGATTAAGTACCTTGGTGTGCAGGTAACCAGATCGCTCGCAGACTACACACTCCTTAACATTGAACCCCTATATTCCCTGATCAAGACCAAGACACAGACTTGGGCCAGACAACCCCTGGGAGTTATGGGATGCATTAATTTAGTCAAAATGATACTCCTCCCAAAGATACTTTATCTAGTGTGGCATGCCCCCCTTTATATACAACAAAAAAAAATTCAAAACAATTGAATTTATTCTTAACTCCTTTATATGGGGGCACAGCAGACATAAATTATCTTGGAAAATCCTGAATAACCCGGCGACTCTAGGAGGAGCTGTTCTTCCAGACTTTCATATTACCTTGCCTCCCAATTATCCCATTTTTATTATTTTGACAAAAGTGAGCTACCACAATACCAGGCGCTAATCTGTGGGCACCCTGACAAGTCGGCTCACACCCCACTTCAGTCCTCAGGGCCCCCTTGATGGGGTGGAGGGTGGCACTGCAAAAACTCAGGATCCCGCGGGTCCACTCCCACACACCTTTCTGATTCAACATGCATCTACCTGAACTGTTGTCCATTCCAGATCCTGCGGTGTGGATACGTCACGGGATCTTGTATATTTACCAGGTCATGACCACTAGGGGACGTAAAACATTTCAAATGCTAAAGGACGAAGTTTCCCTCCCTAACTGTCTCCTCTTTAGATACCTGCAACTCCGCCACGCTATATAAACCCAATTTATTGGCTCCAGCCCATCCTTGGCAGTCCCCTCTATAGTGGACACAGTTACGGGTACCGAGCCAGCTAGACTAATCTCCACCCTATACTCGGCCTTGGCCTATGCTGCTAAGACCAGTTGGGTGGTAGAGATTGGGCTTATTGAAGATGAGGATTGGGATGAGATCTTGGAAGACGTGAAAAATGTATCCCCCAAACTATCAGACCGCCTCACGCAAATGTATATTATACACAGGACATATCTAACTCCCCAGAAGATAGCACATTTCAAACCCATGTACAATCCAGGATGCCGTCAATGTGGTCATACCCCAGGCTCCTTCTACCACCTTATATGGGCCTGCCCAACTATCCAAGCATACTGGATGCAAGTGATACATTTCCTGCACGATCAGATGGGCTCTCCTACTACCCTAGACTCAAAAATGTGCCTGCTCGGTCTGCTGCCTAGCTTAGAAGCTGATAAACCTCTTTGCACCTTTTTGCATGAGACCCTATTCCTGGCGAGGAAAGCGGTGGCTCGAAGGTGGATGCAGACCCTGCCCCCCACAATCCAGTGCTGGAAAAAAGAGGTAGATGACACTCTTCCATATAAGAAGCTGATCTATGTGCACAGAGGGTGTTTGCCTAAATACGAAAAAGGTCTGGAGTAGATGGCTATGGGATGGTGAAACGTTTACTTGATATACTCACCCCTCATCTCCCCCTTCCCCTCCCTTTTTCGTTTCTCCTTTTCCTTCTCTTTTTTTCCCCTTTTTTATATACATATATACTATGCGATGGCTTCATCTCTATTGGGTATTTTGCTTTATGCTATATTACAGACACTTCAAGGTGCTCATGTATGTACTATTGTTTTGGCCATGTTGGTCTGTATCGATTTATGTACCATGCATACGTATTTCAATAAAGTTGGTTTTTTCAATAAAAAAAAAGAAATAAAGCGTTACTGGATCTACTGATTACCAACAATACAGACCTGATCACAGGTCAATTGGCTTCCGTATAAATCACACAAATAGGAAACATAAGGGGAATACAAAGACACTGAATTTTAAAAGAGCCAACTTCCCTAAACTACGAACCTTACTAGAAGGCATAAATTAGGATAACATCTTAGGAACAAAGAACACGGAGGAGAGATGGGTTTGCTTTAAGAGCATATTAAATAAGAGCATTAGCCAATGCATCCCATTGGGTAATAAATTTAAAAGAGTGAACAAAAGTCCTGAATGGCTTCATTCCAAAGTAAATGTCAGGTCACCTTGAGGCGAGGTGACAGGTGCACACCGTAGGATCAGGAGTGCACCGCAAGGTTGTGCACCCTACGGCTGACTGCTGCAGACGGGGGACAGATTCCACTGGGGTTAGAGCGTAAGATTCCCTGGGGCGCGGAGTCTAAGAGCCAGCAGGTGTTCACCAGCGCCTCTGGTGGTGAGGATGGACTTGGCTGCAACTGGCTCCAGGTCGCAACCCCCAGGGTCCCCCAGCTCACACCCACAGTAGGCAACAGGAGGATAGGGATGGTGAGGGACAAAGCCAAGGTCGAGGCCACAAGCAGGCAAGAATAGTCGGGTACACGCCAAAAGGTCAGGATCACAGGCAAACAAGGATAGTCAAGACACGCCAAAGTCTGTAACGGAAAACAGTAGCAGAGCACACAGCAGGAAACACGAAGCTAACGCACAAAGGAATACACAATGGTTGATCAGCCCTGATGGCCTGCAGTGCACAGGTTAATATAGGGCTCCCTGATAGGGCCTGGGGTGGAGCCATGCTTAGAGGAGAGATTATAAAAACCACCAGGTGGAAGTGGCTGGCCTCTTAGGCTGAAGACATGAGGGGAGGTAAGCAAACACAGGAAGATCACTGCATAACCATGACAGTAAAATGCATATAAAAGCAAAGGAAAAGGCCTTCAAAAAATACAAGGTTGAGGGATCATCATCAGCATTCAGACTTTATAAAGAATGCAACAAGAAATGTAAGGGTGCAATAAGGACAGCTAAGATAGAAAATGAAAGACACATAGCAGAGGAGAGCAAAAAAAAAATCCCAAGAAATTCTTTAAGTATGTAAACAGTAAAATAGGGAGGACAGACCATACTAGCCCCATAAAGAATGAGGAAGGACATCTGGTTACAAAGGATGGGGAGATGGTGAAGGTATTGAATGTATTCTTCTCCTCAGTCTTCATAAGGGAATCGGGGGGCTTCAGTTACCAAAACTGCAGTGTTTATCCTCATGACACATCACAGGAAGCACCTCCATGGTTAACAGAGGACAGAATTAAAATTAGACTTGGGAAACTTAACATTAATAAATCACCGGGACCAGATGGCTTGCACCTTGTCATGGTTATGCAGTAATCTTCCTCTGTTTGCTTACCTCTCCTCGTGTGTTCAGACTAAGAGGCCAGCCACTTCCACCTGGTGGTTTTTTATAACCTCTCCTCTAAGCATAGCTCCACCCCAGGCCCTATCAGGGAACCCTATATTAACCTGTGCACTGCAAGCCAGCGGTGCTGATCAACCATTGTGTGTTTGGCTTCCTGTTTCCTGCTTGCTGTGTGTTCTACGTTTGTCTCTGTTACCGACCTTGGCTGTTCTCAAAGATTCCTGTCTGCTTGTGACCTTGACCTTTTGGCATGTCCCCGACCATCCCTGTCTGCCTGTGACCCATGTACTCTGTTGTTCCTGTCTGCTAGTTGCCCTGACCTCTGCCTTATCCCCTTACTATTCTTGTTCCAGCCTGCTGCTTCCTTTTCCTGTAGTCTACTGTGAGTGTGAGCTGTGAGGCCCTAGGGGCCACGACCTGGAGCCAGACTGCAGCTTAGTCCATCCTCACCACTGGAGGCTCTGGCAAACACCTGCTGGCTCTTAGACTCTGGGCCCTCGGGAATCTATGCTCTAGCTCCTACTGGGATCTGTGTTCGACCATCCCTGTCTGCCTGTGACCCTGAACCTTTGGTGTATACTCTGTTGTTCCTGTCTGCTAGTTGCCCTGACCTCTGCCTTATCCCCTTATTATCCTTGTTGTTCCAGCCTGCTGCTTCTTTCTCCTGTAGTCTACTGTGAGTGTGAGCTGTGAGACCCTAGGGGTCGTGACCTGGAGCCAGACTGCAGCGAAGTCCATCCTCACCACTGGAGGCTCTGGCGAACACCTGTTGGCTCTTAGACTCCGCGCCCTGGGGAATCTATGCTCTAGCTCCTACCGGGATCTGTGTTAGTGATCCAGTAGACCTGTGTCCTGAATCTCCCTGGGTACAATCCGCAGCAGTCAGTCCTAAGGTCCACTACCTAGCGGTGCACTTCTGACTCCTACGGAGTGCATCTGTCACTTGGTCTCAGGTGACCTGACAGTTTGATCAGCCATGGACACAGCTGATGTGCAGCTATCCGCAGATGATCCGTTGCAGGGCTTAGTTCACAGACTTGAGACCCAAGAATCGCATCAGACTCAGGTGATGCGATTCCTTCAGGATTTGGCATCCCGTTTTGAACAGTTTCAGGCCTCATTAGGACCCCCGGTTCAACAACCTCCACCGCTATCTGCTGCTGCACCTATCGCATCAGTCGCAGTCACACATTCATTACAACTACCAGCTCCGGTCCGTTTCTCTGGGGACCCCAAGGCTTGCAGGGGGTTCCTTAGCCAGTGCACAATTCATTTTGAACTTCAGCCCCAAAACTTCCTGTCCGATCGGGCGAAAGTAGCATATATTATATCCTTCCTGTACGGCGAGGCGCTAGCTTGGGCTGCCCCTCTGTGGGAACTGAATGATCCAGTGGTTTCTAGCCTGTCTGATTTCTTGAAACTTTTTCGGCATATCTTTGTGTCTCCTCAGCGGCTAGCGCTCTTTTTTGTCTCCGTCAAGAGTCCGCTTCTGTGGGACAGTATGCTCTTCAGTTCCGTATCCTCACAGCTGAATTGAGCTGGAATAATGAGGCCCTAGTTGCAACCTTTTTACATGGCCTCTCTGATAGAGTGAAGGATGAATTAGCAGGAAGATCCCTTCCTGCTGATCTGGACAGTGTCATCACCTTGTGTAACCAGATCGATATTCGCTTTCAGCAGAGGTCCCTGGAAAAAAGTCGCCAGCACTCCCCGTTCTTTAGGCAGTCTGAGCCCCCAGTCCCTTTTTTTCGATCCGAGGAGCACCCCCTGTCTGCTGAGGAACCTATGCAGTTGGGCTGGACAAAGTTATCTCCCGAAGAATGCGATAGGCGCAGAACTCTGAGCCTATGCCTCTATTGTGGGGCCGAAGGTCATTTCCGTGACACTTGTTCTCTTCATCCAGAAAAACGCTCAGGGAAAACACATCTGGAAGGTGGAGTATTAGACCCTGAAATATCACCTTCACCTACTCGTCTTCTCCTTTCTGTGTTGCTTCTTGTCGGTGCTTTCTCTCATTTGGTCTCAGCACATCTGGATTCCGGAGCCGCTGCCAATTTCATGGATTGGGAAACTGCATCCTCCATGAGACTTACCCTTTTGCCCCTTACAACACCATTGGTGGTCTTGGCGATTGATGCCACTGTTCTCCCAGGGGGCCCTATCTGCTTCTAGACCCTTCCTGTTAAGATGTCAGTAGGGACACTCCACCAGGAGTGGATATCCTTCATTGTCTTACCTAAGGCTTCATCTCCTATCATATTAGGTCTTCCTCGGTTACGGCTCCATTCTCCACACGTTGACTGGTCTGCTGGACAGATCCTGGCTTGGGGTTCCTCCTGTTCCTCTTCCTGCTTACTCAAGGTTACCCCAAAAGAGAAACTTCCTGTTGCCACCATCCCCGTATCTTCTGCTCTTCCCGCTTTATATAGCGATCTCTGGGATGTGTCCTGCAATAGTTGGACTGATGCACTCTCTAGGTCATGTGGCACTCTGGATGAGGGGCCCACCTATGAATCTGAGTTGATCATTCACTCCAGTTTGCATAACCATTTACCTTTGCCTGTCCCTAATCTCCCTTGGACGCACAGTCAGGCTAACTTGTCCGCAAGTTCCACAGTCGCTATGCCCTGTGATGCGATTGAGATGGTCACTATACCTGACAATACTATTCATTCGGCCTCTGCACCAGTTATGCCAGTCCAGCCCATGCCCAGTGAGCTTCCTGCTTCTTGTTCAGGGCCTTCTGTAACCTGGCCTCACCCTACTGCTACTATGTCCATTAACCCTCATTCGCCCAGGTGGGGTTTTCAATCTTTTTCTCTGGGCTTTCTGCATTTTGTTTGTGTTTCAGCTATCCAGCTTGACTCTTGTGACACATCACTTTCTAACCAACCTGACCTCAGGGATCCACTGACCTCTGCTCAGTCTGGTGGTCCTGTGCTGGATGTCCAGCTCATCTTTAAGGGTCTGGGTGACCCTGCTCAGACTCCTGATGGTCTTATCATGCCCTTAGCCATTCCTAAAAAGCCTTTAGTCCTCAATAAGTCTTCTCGTCCTCTCCCTACCCCGGTTCCGGTCTCTGAGGATAATCTAAAATATGAGGTTAGTCAAGTTTTGGATTCCTGACTCCGTAAGGGATTCTTCAGTACCTCGTACATTGGAAAGGGTTTGGCCCTGAGGAGAGGTCTTGGATCACTGCATCTGAGGTATTTGCTCCTCGTCTGTTGAGGAGGTTCCATCTGGAGTTTCCCTTTAAGCCTGGACCCTGGCGGGGGAGGGGGAGGCCTCATAAGAGGGGGGTACTGTCATGGTTATGCAGTAATCTTCCTCTGTTTGCCTACCTCTCCTCATGTGTTCAGACTAAGAGGCCAGCCACTTCCACCTGGAGGTTTTTATAACCTCTCCTTTAAGCATGGCTCCACCCCACGCCCTATCAGGGAACCTTATATTAACCTGCACTGCAAGCCAGCAGTGCTGATCAACCATTGTGTATCCATGGTGTGTTTGGCTTCCTGTTTCCTGCTTGCTGTGTGCTCTACGTTTGTCTGTTACCGACCTTGGCTGTTCTCAGCGATTCCTGTCTGCTTGTGACCTTGACCTTTTGGCATGTCCCCGACCATCCCTGTCTGCCTGAGACCTTGAACCTTTGGCGTTTACTCTGTTGTTCCTGTCTGCTAGTTGCCCTGACCTCTGCCTTATCCCCTTACTATCCTTGTTGTTCCAGCCTGCTGCTTCCTTCTCCTGTAGTCTACTGTGAGTGTGAGCTGTGAGACCCTAGGGGCCGCGACCTGGAGCCAGACTGCAGCTTAGTCCATCCTCACCACTGGAGGCTCTGGCGAACACCTGTTGGCTCTTAGACTCTGCACCCTGGGGAATCTATGCTCTAGCTCCTACTGGGATCTGTGTTAGTGATCCAGTAGACCTGTGTCCTGAATCTCCCTGGGTACAATCCGCAACAGTCAGTCCTAAGGTCCACTACCTAGCGGTGCACTTCCGACTCCTACGGAGTGCATCTGTCACCTGGTCTCAGGTGACCTGACAGTTTGATCAGCCATGGACCCAGCTGATGTGCAGCTATCCGCAGATGATCCGTTGCAGGGCTTAGTTCACAGACTTGAGACCCAAGAATCGCATCTGGTCTCAGGTGACCTGACACACCTGAGGGTACTTAGGGAACTCGGTCAAGTAATTGCCAGACCATTGTTCCTAATTTTTACTGACAGTCTACTGACTGGAATGGTACCAGCTGATTGGAGAAAAGCCAATGTAGCACCAATATTTAAAAAGGGCCCTGGGAATTACAGACCAGTTAGCCTAACATCAATAGTATATAAACTCTTGGAGGGGATGATAAGGGGAAATATATACAAGATTTTAGTAATGAGAACGGTATCATTAGCAGTAATCCGCATGAATTCATGAAAAATCATTCTTGTCAAACCAATCTACTAACCTTCTATGAGAAGATGAGTTGCCAGCTAGATAAAGGAAGGCCCGTAGACGTGGTGTATCTGAATTTTGAAAAAGCATTTGACACAGTTCCCCATAAAGGTATATTGTACAAAATAAGGTCCGTTGGCATGGACCATAGGGTGAGTACATGGATTGGATACTGGCTACTAGGGCGAGTTCAGAGGGTGGTGGTGATAAACTAATAAAGGGCCTGGAGGATATTAGTTATGAGGAAAGGTTGCGAGCACTGAACTTATGGAGAAGAGACGCTTGAGAGGGGATATGATTTCATTACACAAATACCATACAGGTGACCCCACAATAGGGATAACATTTTTTTATGCAAGGGAGTTTAACAAGACTCGTGGCCACTCATGAAAATTAGAAGAAAAGAGGTTTAACCTTAAACTACGTAGAGGGTTCTTTACTGTAAGAGTGACAAGGATGTGGAATTCCCTTCCACAGGCGGTGGTCTCAGTGGGGGGCATTCATAGTTTTCAAGAAACTATTAGATAAGCCCCTGAAGGACCGCAACATACAGGAATATACAGTGTAATACCGACATATAATCACACACATAGGTTGGACTTTATGGACTTGTGTCTTTTTTCAACCTCACCTACTATGTAAGTATGTCACTATGAGAGAAGGACAGCAAGAGAGTGGGAGAGAGACTGCAAGAGAGAGAGAGACTGAAAAAGAGCGAGAGAGAGAGAGAGACAGCAAGAGAGCGAGCGAGAAAGACTTCAAGAGAGAAACAGCAAGAGGGTGAGAGAGAGACGGCAAAAGAGTGAGAGAGATACTGCAAGAGAGAGAGACTGCAAGAGAGCAAGAGATAGACAGCAAGAGGACCCTGCATTGTCCTTGCAGAAAATGTACTTGCATTTAAGAAAAATAATGCAGCCACAACATCTAAAGAGGGACTGGTACGTGACAATATATTACATTTTTGGTTTTGGTTTTAGATAGCCTTTAATGACACTATTCCAATATTACCAGTATTTGGCCATGTATGTCAGGATCCCAATTTAGTATTTTTAACTATCTGGATCTATGAAGCTGGTAAAAATAGAATTAGCAGCAGTGTAATAATTGTTCTAGCAGTTCAGATGAAATTATGTGTAATGGCCTATTTAGACACATACAAGGTCACTGTGTGTTTGTTTTTAGAATCTCCTTTCCCCAATAATATCAACAGCCAATTCTAACTTTCTTTTTTTAATCAGTCAGCAGCATTCTGGGTCTTGATTAAGGCGCTACTATGCGTGTCACAATGATGATGGTACTTGTCTGTAAGTATAATTTAATTAAAGTCCTTGCCATTTTTTTAATGTACCTGTCATTAGAGAATAGTACTGTATATAAACAAGAATAAATGTGCAAATCTGTGCAAATGGACATTCAGTTTGTTAATTTGAAAGAAATCTGTAGTCTATAGTTTTAAGTAGCGATGTAAAAGTAATATTGATGTAAATAATCTCATCAAGGTGTGTTAATGATTTAAAATAAAATCGAATTTGTAATTATATATTTACATACAGCTGTGTTTGCGCATTACATATGAAGCTCTACTTTCTATTTAATAGCTCTGCACAGTGATTATGGCCTTCTTCTCTCTCAATGTAAGTTTAACAGTCAAAAAGGCAGACCATAGACGAGTCGAAAACTGTACAAAAAGTCTTAGTTTGTTTTTTGCATCATTAGTGTATCTGCTTCAGCGTGTGATTTTCATGCTGCAGACGAAAGTGCCTGATCCAACATGCTGGATTTTGTTCAGAAAAAAACTAAACAAATGATGGCTTAATCATATGCACCATTTTCGTTTTCTGATCGCCAGAACGTTCAGTTTTTGACTTGTCTATGGTCTGCCTTATGGACAAAGTACTGTGTATGATTGAGATTTTATATCAACAGTCATTCAGTATTGGCGATCATTCAGACAGACACAGATATGAACGAGAAGGATGAGCTACTAATCTGTACATGCATTTCATTAATGGATATAAAGTGCAGCATGTATATATAACTTAATTTACATAAGTGCTCAATTAAAATATACAATTGTTTCCCGTTAAATACTACAGACCATACACAATGTTTCCAGCCGGCTTATCTACAACCCTGTCTTGTAAATCAAAAAAAGATTAGGTGACAAAATTTTGCTTGATGTTTCTTCAATCCATATTGCCCAGTTAAGAAAACATAGGGGCTGAGTGTAGTGAGGGGTCTACTGACAACATTCAGACTGTCAAGAAACAAAAAATATGCAGAAAAGTGCGAACAGAAACCCCTCTGGGACTTTTAAGGCAGAACCACATAACTAAATAGTTTTAAAGGTGAATGCCAAATTTGTATTGAAAACATACCATAAAAATGACATGAGTCCTAGGAAAATATCACATCAAACAAACATGTTTGTATTTGTAGGACACTCTCATACATTGATATCAATACCCATAATATAAAAAAAAACACCCAACAAACTGCCAACAGTGGTCGTTTGGTCAGCACGGGTGAAATCCTTTGATAAATCCCAACATGTCTCGGAAGAGGATTTCCTTCTTCAGAAGAAGCGATGGATATAAGACAATTCTAAAATATAATATATAACATCATTAAATGCTAAATCATAGCCAAAAACGTATTATGGTAGATGTGTGCATCAAGAAAGATAGGCTGTTTCAAACTCAACTTACAATTGATGAATATACATGCATTAATAGCCCATTTAGCAAACATCAGTCCTATCAGATGAGGCTGATCCACACCATCATCAAAAGGGCAGGCAGGAGGGCACGTTGACGGCACACTATGTATCCTTAAGGACCCCCCACGCCAATGACACCAACATGAAGGAATATGCAGTCTGTAAACAGAGTGATGAACATACGATTGTTGGCAAAACAAGCTAGCAATGGCTGCAGGTGGCATGTAGATGAACTAATATATAAGGTCACCAAGACTTAATCAAATCCATGCAACCATCAAGGGCTAATTACAAAAAAGGAGGGTTCTGCTAGAGAATGGAATTATATAAAGTACATGTGTCTCACAGTGTGGAAAGATATGTCAGAAATATACTGGTGCAGCCAAGTCCATCCAACAAGGGACTGGGAAAGAACAGGGTGTCATATATACTCCAACATATATGGAGAAGGACCATGTCCTCCAGTGAGCATCATGCTGGGCATATTCCAGTGACTGGAGGTGAGAGGGAGAGGGTCGTCACGTGCCACCGCGCCACCAACATGCTGCTGGCTTGCCCACGCCCAAGAGAGATGTGAAAGGGTGGAAGTGGGCATCGGCGGTGATACCCACAATGGGAAAGGTGCAAGATCTCCAGCTCCACCCATTTTGATATTGTGGAAATGAAAATAAACATGTCATAAAAAAATATGTATATTGCATGTCTCTTCTGCAATAATACCCTGTCTGTTCACAGCCTGTTCTAAAAAGCCTGCAGTTCTGCTTTAAACAGAACTTCAATAAATTATTTGAGCAACCATTAACTGCTGAGAAAGGTAACACTTTGTTCAAGTGTATATAATGCACATTACAGTTTAAAGGAGTGGTTTTCAAACTTATTTAGCAGGGCCCCCTTTTGAAAGCAGCTATATTTTCATTTCCTGCCCTACCTGTACATATTGTATAACCTGAAAAAAAGTAGTGGTTGAGGTGTAATTAAAAATAAATATTTTTATGGTGTGAATGATTGTTTATTGTGGACATATATATTTAAAATGTACTGTGAATGAGAACATGTGACCAGCACAGATTATGCAACCACCCATCCAATCACCAGCGCAATATATATCCAATATCACTCCCACTACCAGCACAGTATTTATACACTAACCCTACCGCAACAAGCAGAGTATAAATATCTCCCCCTCACATCAGCAGCACAGTACAGTACATATGTACGCCCTCCAGGGGCGGACTGACCATTTGTGCCCTCGGGCACTGCCCGAGGGGCCCCATCAGGGTTGCCAGCCTCAATAAAACCAGGGACAGTATGTAAAAATCTGTGTTTTTTTAAAAATCCCAAGATTATAGCTGCCCTGTCTCTCCAGTACCTTTTCAGTGTGTGTGTGTGTGTGTGTGTATATTGTGTGTCTGTGTGTGTATAATCTATTGCCTGGGGGCCCCATAATCTCCTATTGCCCGAGGGCCCCATAATCTTCTCCTATTGCCTGGGGGGCCCATAATCTCCTATTGCTCGGGGGCCCCATGAGTTGTCAGTTCGCCCCTGACGCTCTCCAAATGCAGATTATACACTTTCTCCCAGTATTTACATCCCTCTTGCACAACCATACCAACCACCCACATAACATAAAAAAAACACCTACTCATCCCCCAGGCACATAAATATATTCTCAGTAGAAATACTAACCTCACCTAACTAACACTCCTGAGCCTTCTCTTCTCCAGAGCATAGAGCTGCACACATTGCTCTAGTGGCTGGAAGTGTTCTGTAAAGTCCCATCCTCTGATAGTTGCTTCCCCACTCACAGGGCAGGACCGTGCAGAACACCAGACTCATTAGGCACAGGGTCAAATGGCCTGGGCAGCAAAGCCCACCTCCTCAGCAGCAGTGGCAGGACACCTACAGTGGCACATTATCCATGCGGTGTCACAGTGCCCCACAGTTTGAGAACCATCAGTATAGAGAGTGCAGTGGTGAGGAGAATGTTTGGGGTGTGCAAAATGGTCAGTGTTGTGTTCTCCTGTATAATGGTGGTCAATGGTGAAGTGGTCCCTTTTGTTGCTGGTCACTCAAAAAGTGCCTCCTTTCTTTGGTGGTCAATGGTAAAATGCCCCCTTTAATGTCTGACAAGCATCCTATTTGCAAGCCTTTCCGCTCCCAATTGACAAAGACTCAACAGCAAAATCATTGCAGAAGTAGCATCATGCTGTAAACGATGAATCAGCCATTTACAGTGTTAAAATGCATTCACCATCTTGGAAGTTTTCATGTTTTTTTTTTTTTTTATAGAAGACTGAATCATAGATTATTTTTTTTACTTTCTTTCATTAATGGCCTCAGGGTTTGGCCATTTATTGTCAAATCCTGCTGTTTTTCGGTGCCTGGAATGCACAGATGCAGCATCCCAGTAGCCTGTTAAAATTTATGAAAGGCTGAATGACACAGCAGCTGGACACTGTACTGCGCTGTACTCACATTTAGGTCAGTATACGTTCATGGATGTATGGCTCGAACTCAGCACTTGTATCTCCTGAGCACCTGAAAATGTTGCAATTTGATACTGACAGGCCAAACCACCCATGTGCATGTAGCTTATGTAGCCTATGAAATCTAGAGCTTTATTTCTAGAAGGCAACCATGTAGGCAGGTGCTTACAAATGGTTAATTTGTCTTCCTGTGTATCACTTGTTTCCGATTGTTGAGCCACCCAGGTGCCAAATGTTACATTAAAAACTCAATACAGTGCAGCACAACCTATAGTGATTAATCAGTGAGTCACATTGAATGAAATAAAAGAACCAATCTATGATTGTATTAAAGTTTGCAGCATATAATCTTATGATAAAGTCCAAAATATTCAATCACCACAGTGATCAAAGTATAAAGTGCAATTTTGCTTGGATATAAAAGTGCCACTTGTGTCTCCAGAACCAGTGAACAATGGCCGCTCACCTCAGAGGTATGACCCCCTGCATTACCAGTAAGGTCATAAAGCGTTTGTCCCCTTCAAGGGTTAAATCTTCTAGCGTTCACACTTTTTCCTCTCTTGATAAAAAGTGTGGTGAAATCACTTTGTGAGTGTGAGCTGGCAACCAATTGTATTTTGTTTTATACTTATTTTGGTTCTATTTTGGGTGTGCTGTTTGATTTCAGTTGTAAGACCAAATGTTACATGGTCTTGATGTTTTCCTAGGTCCTTAGCCCCTGTACACACGGTCGGAGATTTCGACAACCAAATCCGTCGGATTTTGCCCGTCAGATTTTGTCCGTCGAATCTTGTCCAAATCTGTTGCATACACACGGTCGGACTAAGTTGTCGAAAAATCCGATCTTTCAGAATGTGATGACATAATTTCGTTACGATGGGACTACATTCAGGCTAGTAGCCAATAGCTTTGATGTAGGAATTTGATCTGAGCATGCATGGCACTATGTCCGATCGAACCAGTTGGTCGGGAAATATTTCCAACAAGTTGGAAATTTGGGTCCGACGGATATTCCGATGGAAACATTCCGATGCATACCACACACAGTCGGATTATCCGACGACACGGTCTGATAGGACACATTCCGACGGATTCTCCGATCGCGTGTACAAGGCTTTAGAGTGACCTGAGAGCTAGGGTAACCAGGGTGTAAGGATGAATGGCCAAGCCCAGTGGCCCTGAAGGCTGCTAGGAGTCTCTATAAATACTCTTAGACACAGAGCTTCTGGATCTTATCATAAGTCCAGCCTGCAGGGCTTTCTGCCCTCTAGGCAGCCCTGCCATGTGTTTGCTGTTGGCCTCAGCTGGGTTCTGCACCCTCAACTGGATGCTGATGCTGAATTTATAAAGAGCTGACTAAGGGGCTGTCGTCTGATGATCTAGTCTGGTATTACAGGAAAAAGGTTGCATGAATGTTGGAAAGAGGCAACCATATTTCCAAGGACATTTGTGAGTACAGACGGTGAGAGAGATCTTAGGCTGGATTCACACCTAATGCATTTTTAGTGCTTTTTGCATTTTTGCAGATTTGCACTACAGAACGTGTTCCATAGGAAACCATGTTAAATTGACTGTAGTGCAAATCTGCAAAATTCAAAAAGCACTAAAAATGCCTAGGTGTGAATCCAGCCTTAGACATAACACTGCATGTCTGTTTTTTGGTCTGCTCCTGTGCTTTGGCAGTCCTTCCAATATTACTGAACTGCCCTAATGCAATGCCTGTTAAAGCATGTCCCAAAATGTGTTAATGCTGAAAACAAGTGTGTGAGCTAGGTGAAATATGTAAGCTACCATATCTAAAAATGCAAATCACTTGGCTCTCTCTAGCTTCAGTACTTGACTCACTAACCCAGAGCAAGCATTTAGCAACTAATATCAGAACACCCTACTGGCAATGAAGCCAGAGGAACAAGCTGACAGCCAGACAATTACTATATTCAGAGCAGGGCTGGACTGGGACAAAAATTTGGCCCTGGATTTCATCCAGACCGGCCCACTTTAATTTTGCAAAAACTCACAAAAACAGTATATAAACTGTACGCAATTGGGTAAAAAAAAGCCTCACCCTTACATCAGGGTCCCTAGAGAGCCCTCCTTACATCAGGGTCCCCAGAGAGCCCCTCCTTACATCAGTGTCCCCAGACAGCCCCCCACTTACATCAAGGTCCCCATATAGTCTTTCCCTTACATCAGGGTCCCCAGAGAGCCCCTCCTTACATCAGTGTCCCCAGACAGCCCCCCACTTACATCAGGGTCCCCAGAGAGCCTCCGCCTTACATCAGTGTCCTCAGAGAGCCTCCGCCTTACATCAGTGTCCCCAGACAGCCCCCCACTTACATCAGGGTCCCCAGAGAGCCCCTCTTACATCAGAGTCCCCAGAGAGCCTCCGCCTTACATCAGGGTCCCCAGAGAGCCCCTCTTACATCAGAGTCCCCAGAGAGCCTCCGCCTTAAATCAGGGTCCCCAGAGAGCCCCTCTTACATCAGAGTCCCCAGAGAGCCTCTGCCTTACATCAGGGACCCCAGAGACCCCCTCTTTACACCAGGGTCCCCAGAGAGCCCCTCTTACATCAGGGTCCCCAGAGAGCCTCCCCCTTACATCAGGGTCCCCAGAAAGCCCCTCCTTACATCAGGGTCACTAGAGAGAGAGCAGGCAGTGAGAGCTGCCTGCCCACTCTCCGGCTATCCAATGCTGCCTGCCCCGCGGCTGCAGAGAGCCCATGGCCTGGTAATGGGCCGGGACCCTGTAGTTGGGGACTCCTGGTCTGACTCTGGGCCCCAGATGCAGGGCTATAGCCCCAAAAGTCCCACCCTAGCGATGCCACTGACTGTCACTAAAACCGGCCCACTGAGCCATCGGCCCACCGGGAAACTCCCGGTAGTCCCGATGGCCAGTACATGCCTGATTCAGAGGGAGAGGTCAACATTGGCTGTAGATGCATTTCTCCTTAACTATTTCAGCTCTGGAAATATATCCTTCTAGAACAGAATATGCTTTTCCCTGCAGATCTTTTCTCTGTGTATGACATTGGCACAACTACAGAGAGAAAAAAACAGAAATATCAAATACAAAATTCTAATTACATTTTCTATATTCTGTTTTTTAGGGGCTACTTGGGAACCAGTTGGTAAGTCAATTTGTTAATATTTTTAAATCTTGTTTCTAGTCTTAGGTTTGGATTATATATAGTATTATTATAGTATTGTAGTATATAAATATGGGCATAGTCATATTTTCCCAGTCGCAAATCCATGCTATATGTATAGTATTGAAGCATGCAGTACAATGAACGTACCTGTCAGTGAATGTCTATGAACAGCTGTAGGCGGGACCTATCACCCTGCATGTGGGGGTACTTTTGGCATGAACATGCTCATCAGTTGCTATGGGAGCTGACTGCTGGGGGGGGAGCCAGAGCATCGACCCCCTCGCTATAGGGGGACCCGTCACATACACCAGGTACAATGCTTTACGACCGGTTGCAATATACTTTGCATTAGCACTTGGTTACCCATGGCAACTGCATTACTCCTCCATTACTTGCCAAGTAGAGCTTAGTAGTTTTGCTTCATACCCCACATGTGCTTTACTGACCCTGGGTCTTTTATATGCCAGAAACCATCATGCACCCCTTTGAATGGCTTCAGACCAGGCTTAAAGCAGTTTTGACAACTTTTACTGTAAAAATACTTCTCATAGAACAAAAATAGTGAGCATGACACAGTTCAAAACATAACTGTCTAGTGGGGATGGCTGCCCAGGCATATCTCCAAAAGGTAGTAGTCCATTGTAGGCATTGTCCAAGTCCTGGCTAATCTCCGGATCCCCGATGCCTCAGACGGACTACAAGGTGCAGCAGTCTTCCTCCCCAGCAATTGCAGCATTTACAGCATTTACAGCTAAGAGCGGCTCCCACTGGACCTCAGCCTTTCCCCTTTTTATATCACAGGTGGCCTGGCTGGATCCAAAACGCCCGGAAACAGTAGCACACAAGGTGAAGTTCTATCAAAGCATTTAGTTCTACAAAACATTAACTCAGAGGGGCTGAATACAAATGCATGTCACACTTTTCATATATTTATTTGTAAAAAAATCTGAAAACCTTTTATCATTTTCTTACCACTTCACAATTATGTGCCACTTTGTGTTGGTCTATCACATAAAATCCCAATAAAATACATTTACGTTTTTGGTTGTAACATGACCAAATGTGGAATATTTCAAGGGGTATGAATACTTTTTCAAGCCACTGTAATGAGCAGGGTCTGGGAGGGAGACCCTTTCTCCCATTACCGGGTGCATGATCTTTATTTGATGTACCACCGAGTAAGCATATCCTGGCTTTTTAAGTTCCACAGAATTGATCTACATGATGAGATTCTTTTTAGCTAATCCATACCATTTTCATATAGTGTATTTCAAGAAAATACATTTGTTTTTCATATTTCTGCCTGAAAGAAGCTGAATCTCTATCATTGAATTTATCTCCAAGTAAAAAGAATGATATTCTGTTTTGCAAATATGTGCAATTCTTAGAACCTGTGTCTGAAACAAAGCAGTTAAAGGTAATATTCCTGGCTGAAAAAGGCCTAATCTCCACCTCAAAATTGTTCTCTTAATAAAGATGAGATTCTCAGCAGAAAATCCGAACAAGATTTATATTATTATTATTATATTATCTACATAAACATTCAATCTAATCTGCCTGCTCTCTCTCTCAGAAATAGCAGTCTGGCAAGACTCATCTTTTCCGTATCTGGATATCAACCTTACCTCTTCCTTACCTCTTTGCAAATGCTATATAAACATTTGGAAGAAGAAGTTACTAACTGGTCATTATTTGATATGTCGTAGATAGGTAGAATTCACACGGTAAAAATTACTATTTTACCCAGGTTTCTATATTTCTTCCACTTCCTACCTGTATCAATCAACCTGATGAAGTTTCTTCCAAAATACTTTTATTAGAGAAATAATTTTCTTTTATACAATGTACAAAATGGTGCGGGTACAGTTCTGTATCTCGTCCTTGGCAAGTCTAGGGTGGGGCCCAGACTCCCAAACTTCTACTCTAAGTAAATTTGGATGATGGTACATGTTATATGACTTCTTTATATTTTACACTGTTCTGTGAGGCCACTCATTCTCCCCATTTACACTTATATATTAATAGACATCATTGCTCCACTAACACCATTCATTTTATGTACTCTTTCCATGCAGGCTAGACTCAATGGGGAGATCCTAGAAAAGGGGGTTAATGGACGCTCACCTGTTCCTGAATTTTCCAATCCAGTGCTCGGTCTCCTCTTTTTTGTGCGGGTGGCAGCGCTGTGGCAAATCAGCAAACAGGTGCTGCCTTAAAGGGATGGGGATGCATTTCTCAGCACTCATATATTACGTTGCCATGCCCATACCAAAGCCCCTTGCCATGCCTTCAATGCCTGCCTCCTTTGTTCACCATGCTTCCAGTGACTGTGACCCCTGCGTTCCTCTGCCTTCATGACCCCTGCACTCCAGTGTCTCCACTGTCCCTTGTGTCTCCAGTGACTGTTTAGAGCAGTCCCTGTCTCCAGTGCTTCCAGTCAATGCCAGGACAAGGACATCTAGAGGCCCCCCCCCCCAAGATGCATGAGCATTATGTGTTATGTGTGTCATGTGTCAAGTGCTCCAAAACGAGAACTACTCTGCATGCTGTCCCCCTAAGCATACAATTTCCCCTCCTCCAAGTAAAAATCCACCCCCCTGCTGGAATCCCCCCTCCCAGTACAAATCTTTGCCCCATTCCCCAAATCCCCCCCAGCACAAATGTCACCCCCCCCCCCCAAAACAACACCCTTAATTTTCCCCTCCAAGTACACATTCTCTTTGCCCACTCCAAATCCCCTTCTCCCAGTACAAATCCCCCCAGCAGAAATCCCTCCCCCCCAAAAAATTCCCTTCTAGCACAAATACCCAAATACCCCCCCATCATCCATACTAGCACAAATCT
Source organism: Lithobates pipiens (assembly GCF_037356315.1). Classification (NCBI taxonomy): domain Eukaryota; kingdom Metazoa; phylum Chordata; class Amphibia; order Anura; family Ranidae; genus Lithobates; species Lithobates pipiens. Next base: position 107,415,059 of record NW_027507788.1, on the reverse strand, counting down.
TCTTCCCTAAAAAATTTCCCCTCCTAACACAATTCCACCCCCCCATCATATCACCTCTTCTAGGCACAAACCCCCCAATCCCCCCTCTGAGCACAAGTCCTATTTCCTGTGCATCCTGTTTTACCCGATGTCGCCAGAGCATCAGGTGTCACCTGATGACTACAGAGCATCCTGTGTCACTGATTGACCCCAGATAATCCTGTGACTCTAAGCACACCCTGAACACCTCTGTAATACCAATAACCCCACTTATCTTCAGGTACCCTCCTATAATCTCCTAGACTGTCTACCTCTCGGTGGATAATATGGACACCCATCCATGATGATTTCATCACTAATCAGTAGCTATAACAACAGTTTGAAACAATAATTTTTCTTTTCTTGACTGTTTTTTTTTCTATAAATGAACTCATCTGTATTTTCTTGCAGAAGCTGCAACAAAGCCGGAGGTGATTTTCACTCCAGAATGGAACAAGATCTTTACAGGAGATTCTATAACAATGAGATGTGATATAAAGTCTACAGTAGATGAAATCTATGTCTGGTACAAGGATGGTAATTGGATACATCAAGGGAAGAGCTATACAATTGAAAAAGCCCAGCCATTAGACATTGGAAGATACCAGTGCCAGACGAATATCAGTGACAAAAGTGACTCTGTAAGATTGGACGTTCTAAATAGTGAGTTAAAGTGGATGTAAACCTACTCTCATCCTTTCTAAATGACTGCAATATTGGTCATCTAGAAGGATATACATGCCTCCGGCATCTATACTTATCTGTCAAATGGCTCCCCTCTGTCTGCTATGAGACCTGGGCTCAGTGGGTGAAGTTGTGATGTCAGTAGACTCCCCGCCCACCTTTACACTCTCCTTATCAACATGCATTTTCTCCTGTGTATTTCTTACACTGAACTTCTGCTATGATCACGAATATCCAATCAAAACCCAGAAAAGTCCCCACATGACTTCATTAGGGGTCACTGTGAAAGTGCTGCCCAAACTTGCAAAAACAAATCCTAAGAAATTTATGTAAACTGGATGGTCTTTCTGACTTAAAGGGTAACTCCACTTTTGTGGGGAAAACAATTAGCAAAAAAATAAATAAAAAAATAATAAATAATATAGTGTATGCAATTGCGACACAAATCATATTGTAATTGAATGTTATAAAAAACAACCTTTCTTTTTCAATCTGTAGCTCTGTAATTCTCTTTAAAACGCAATGCAATGCAATATGGCTACCTGGAGGTGTTCTGTACACAGATGATGTACAGAACACCCCCCAGTCATGTCATTTCCTGCTTGTGTGATTGACTCACTGATTTTACCAGAAGTCTGGACTAAGATACAAGATAGATTTTGAGCATCCCCTGCAAAAAAAAATATTTTTTTTTGGTGAGATACTAAAGGAAATCATGTCTAAAGGGATGCAGACCCTGCAATTTCCTCATTAGAACCCTGCAGGTGCAGCAGCTGATAATTACAAAACCACTCCCATACAGGCTCACTTTGCACATGGACACAGACAAACAGCTATTTCTCCAGAATAACAAAAGGTAGGAATTTGCAACAAAGTTTGTTAAAATCCCTGCAATGTACATAGATCACCCAGAGGGAAATATTATTTTCTCAACAAAAGTGGAGTTACCACTTTCAGACCGGACCATTTTGCTGGCTTAAGACCAGACCACTTTTTGCGATTTGGCACTGCGTTGCTTTAACTGACAATTGCGCGGTCATGCGACATGGCTCCCAAACAAAATTGATGTCCTTTTTTTCCCACAAATAGAGCTTTCTTTTGGTGGTATTTGATCACCCTTGCAGTTTTTATTTTTTGCACTATAAACAAAAATAGAGCGACAATTTTGAAAAAAACACATTATTTTTTACTTTTTGTTATAATAAATAGCCCCCAAAAATATATAAAAAAATGTTTTTTCTCTCAGTTTAGTCCGATACATACTCTTGTACATATTTTAGTTAAAAAAAATCGCAATAAGTGATTATTGATTGGTTTGCGCAAAAGTTATAGCATTTACAATATAGGGGATAGTTTTATGGCATGTTTATTAATAGTTTTTTTTTTTACTAGTAATGGCGGCGATCAGCAATTTTTATTGTGAGTGCGACATTATGGCGGACACATCGGACATTTTTGACACATTTTTGGGACCATTGTCATTTATACAGCAATCAGTGCTATACAATTCCTGATTCCTGTGTAAATGACACTGGCAGTGAAGGGGTTAACCAGGTGGTGGCAGTGTAGGGGTTAAGTGTTCCTAGGGGCGTGTTAATAACTGTGGGGGACTGGGCTTTGTGTTAGTGAACACTGAGCTCTGCTCCCATCACATGGTTCAGAGATCAGTGTCACTTGTTGCTAGGCAGAACGGGGAGATGCTGTTTACAACGGCATCTCTCCGTTCAGCCTCCCTGTGATACAATTGCGGGTATCCCCACGGCGATCAAGTCCGCGGGACCCGCGACCAGACTCACGGGGGTCCCGACTGGCACGCAAGCGAGCCGCCAGCGGCACGCATGCGATGGCAGGGCGGCATATAGAAATGGATGTACTTGTACGCCAATATGCCTGTCCATGCCATTCTGCCAACGTACATTGGCGTGCGTCGGTCGGGAACTGGTTAAAGCAAACCTGTGAACTATTTTAACTTCAAAGTAAATGTTATGTCTAAGAGCAAACATTATAGGGTGGCTTCCACTATGGGCCTCTCTAAAGAGTAACAAAATGGAACTAAATCAGAGAGACACCAGAGGAGGTGGGGGTGGGGGTATTCTGGTTAACAAATATCATACATCTTGGGATGTATACTTTTAGGCATGATTTTTGCTACTCTAATATGCTTTTTCTTTTTTTTCTGAGTTCAGACTATGTCATACTGCAGGCTCCTCTGTACATTTTTGAAGGGGATGAAGTCACACTGAGATGTAGCCAATATCCTGGATATATTGCCGGGGAGACTATATTTTACAAGGATAATAATGTGATTCAAGACTGGGGTGCTCAATCTGAGCTATTTATTGAAAACGTATTCATGAAGTCTGTTTGGAGATACGAATGCACAAAGCAGGTCTACCATGATCTACTATATTATCAGCACTCAGACGCTGTGACCCTTTCTGTTCAAGGTAAATGAAGAGTACTGGTAATTCTTTCTTGAATACACTGTTTTAGATGCCAAGTGATTTGTCTGGTGGTTGCCTACTCTTGTGATCTCCCATGCCTGTCGTTTTATATTGCACAGCATTAGTCAGATTACGACACTATTCAGAACCTACAATTTTTCATCTTCTGTGCCACTGCTTAGAGCAAGCACTCCCATTACAAGCCATTTTCATCACTCCCATTACAAGCCATTTTCATCACTTCTATTACAAGCCATTTTCATCACTCCTATTACAAGCCATTTTCATCACTCCAATTACAAGCCATTTTCATCACTTCTATTACAAGCCATTTTCATCACTCCTATTACAAGCCATTTTCATCACTCCAATTACAAGCCATTTTCATCACTCCAATTACAAGCCATTTTTCATCACTCCAGTTACAAGCCATTTTTCATCACTCCCGTTACAAGCCATTTTTCATCACTCCCATTACAAGCCATTTTTCATCCAGTGTGTGGTACTTCAAATGGATATTTTTTTCATATGTAAGGAAAGCATAAAGCACGCTAATGTTGGTACCTTCATATCAAGGGCGTTTTATGAAATCAGTGAGCCTGTGTACATGATCATGTGTTGGGCCCCATTCTGGTGTGGTGTGCTTAGCATGCCACAGTAAAGAGTGAGCAGGGTTTTTACTGTGCCAGGGGTGTAGCTAGGATTGTAAAAGATCTGGGAACCTTTGGGCACACCAAGTAGATAAAGAACAGTGGGCTTTGCCAAATTGCATTAACGGTGGGAGGGACTTAAGGGGACGGTTAAATAAAACAGTTCTCCCTGGTATAATCCTTCCCCTCCTCCATATCAATTTGTCCCTCAGTATAATCCCCCAGGTCAATCCGTCCCTCAGTATAATCCCCCAGGTCAATCCGTCCCTCAGTATAATCCCCCCAGGTCAATCCGTCCCCCAGTATAATCCTCCCAGGTCAATCTGCCCCCCCCCCCAGTATATCCCCACCCCCAGGTCAGTCTGCCCCAGTATAATCATCCTCCCCAGGTACAGTCTGTCCCCCAGTATAACCCTTCCTGCCTAGGTCAATATGGTCTCCAGTATAACATCCCCCGGGTCAGTTTATCCCCCAGTTTAATCCTCCCCAAGTCAGTCTGTCCCCCAGTAGAATCCTCTCAAGGTCAATATGTCCCCCATTATAACCCCCCCCCCCCAAGTCAGTCTGTTCCTTAGTATAAACATTCCCCCTTTGGTCAATCTGTCCCCCAGTATAACCCCTCCAGGTCAATCTGTCCCCCAGTACAATCCCCTCAGGTCAGTCAGACAGGCCTAGAAGGATTATACTGGGACACAGACTGACCCTCAATACAATTCCCCACTATAGTTGATTTTGTAGGCCCAGCAAATGTTTATCAAATCACAAAAAATACACTAAAATCATTATTAGCACACATAAACACAACATAACTTACAAGATTACTGGTTTTCTTTTAATAAATTCTATTTTTATTGAATATTCAAGTTATGTCAAAAGACAGTGGAAGAAACCACTGCCAGAGAGAAAAAACAAAACAAAAAACAATGAGGGCAAGAATTACAATCAATAACATAGATACAGCTCCAAAATGACAGGCTAAGTAGGGTGCTTGAACTACCATTGAGGTGTTGCATAAAGGCTCTATAGTAAGATATGATTAGGAGACATTAATACATTTAACATCATAGGACAGGGAGGATAATGACAGATCTTCAAGCTTCCACAATGGTATCAAGTAAATACTGTAAATAAGGGGCACTGTCACTCAAAGAGAGACACGGCTAAGAAATAGGAGCCTCAGAGGCTATACCAAAGTGGGCTTGGGACACCAGTAAAAGGGGAGAACGGTCACACTGACAGTTCTGTAATAGTTTCAGGGTGCTCCAACCAAGGGGTTCCAGATTTTGTCAAATATAGTTGGACAACCTCTAATGTCATAGGAAGTCATGTACAGGGGAAGCACTGAATTCACCAGAGATTTCCGCTACTGCAGGTAAGGGGGATTAGATGATTTCCAGTGGAAAACTATCTAACTAACATACTCAAACGCATTCTTGTGACTTTGTGGGGGCTAAGGGCTCCACCAGATCCAGTAAGCAGATTTTCACCTTGTGGAACACCAAAATGGCTGTTACCATAGAGATAAATTGGCCAATTGATAAACCTGAAGAACCAGTGGGCCCAAATTTTCCCACCCTATCCGGGACCAAGTAAATGTGGTGAACAATTTTGAATTGAATCAGTCTATCTTTTACGGAGACAAGGTACTGAAAGGGATAATCCCAAACATCATCCTAGTCATCATTGTCCAAGTTAGGAACATCGTTCATCCATCGTTCCCTGCACTTAGTTAAGCTTGCAGGAAGAGCTGGATATACAGCCTGGTACAATACAGAGTGGGTCTTAGGAATGGAATCATTGCGGAGCAGTGACTCCAAATTAATTTCCTAAAGGGTAATGACCGCCAACCCAAACTGGGAGGTGTAGGCATGATGTAGTTGTAAGTAACGAAAAAAATACCAGTTGGGTAGGGAGTATTTAACCTGTAACCTTTATCAAGCGCGAGCCAACTGTGGGCATGAACCAGTTGCCCAGACAGAAAATATTGAAAGAAGTTGGGAAGAGCCAGGCCCCCCATGGATATTAGTTGCTTCAGCGGCGTTGGCATCTCTACTATGGGCCCCTGGCTGTGACAGCTTGCGGCTTCACAGTTGGGTGCCCACTGAGCATGCAGGAGCGGCGTTACGGTCTGTGACCGGCCACAAACCTGTGATATGTCCCAGAAGACTTCAGGGGGGAGAGCTTCTGCTTACGGTCGCCTAGGTGACCGGCAAAGAAAGTGGGAGCAGGTACCTGTCAAATTCAGGTATTTGCTCCCACCCCACCTCCCGAAAAGCTCAGTTTCACAAACAGGAGTTGGGGAGGAGGCCTTAAAGCAGAAGTTCCACTTTTAGGTGGAACTCTCCTGTAAGGACCAGGCCTTTTTCTGACATTTGTTGTTCAGTAGTTTAAATTTGTGTTTTTTTCTGAAAAACTGCTTAGACCCTCCAAACATTTATATATATATATATATATATATATATATATATATATATATATATATATATATATATATATATATATATATATATATATTTTTTTTTAGCAGAGACCCTAGAGAATAAAATGGCAGCCATTGCAATATTTTATGTCACAGTGTAGTTGCACAGCGGTCTTCCAAGCGTGTTTTTTGGGGAAAAAATACACTTTCGTGAATAAAAAAAAAATAAAAACAGTAAAGTTAGCCCAATTGTTTTGTATAATGTGAAAGATGATGTTACGCTGAGTAAAAAGATTCCGAACATGTCATGCTTTAAAATTGAGCATGCTCGTGGAATGGCGACAAACTACGTTGCTTAAAAGAGAAGTATGGGAATCAGGGTTATTGCAGAGTAAAGTAAAAAGTAAATTTAGGATCGGTTTGATGCTGCATCTGTCCCCCGGCGCCACTACACTGAGAACCAAGTGATCAAACACTGCCAGTCTCTGCCAGTCAGTCACAGCTCTCTGCTCTGCCTCCCCCTCGCTTTGGAGCGCTGAGCTGTGGAGGGGGCGTGGCGGCCGGCTCAGTCTCTCAGCGGCTCGCTGAGAGGCTAAGCCGGGTCCAGGGATCTAGGCAGATCCCGATTCCATGGTTGTGATGACACAGAGCCTGGACCAACTCTGCGACGTCAGCAGAGAGCGGACTTAAGTCCACTCTCTGCTGAAAACGGGTCATGGAAGTGCAGAACAGACTACACTCCTGTGATCCACAGAAGTACTGCCAAATGAGCTTTAAAGCGACACTTTAAAAATGAAAGTGATGTCAGACATCACTCCGGTCCTCTAAGGGCATAGAGTCGAGTGAGGGGGGCTATCTTGCCCTCACTTGACTTCCTGCTCATTGCTACAGGGGATCTGATTGTTTTCTCCCTTACCAACAGCTCTGGTAAGCAGGGGAACATCCAGGAAGCAGCGGGGGGTGGGGGGGATGGACCACTCATGCTCTGAACCTTGCACACAGCCATCACACGACAACTGAATAAAAAACAGGGCTGTTCCTGCAACTCTAGCATAGTTGGTAAGATTTTGATAGAATTAAAAATAAAATCTATCAAAAAATTAAGACTTTCTTCAGCACAGAAAAGGCATCCATCCCCATAGGACATTTGCAAAAAACAAAGGCATGCTCTAATTAGGAGTCATGCAGGCAGGCACTGTTTTTTAGCTGTTTTTTTTTTGGCCAGTGTCCAAATCCTCCTGTAGGTGACAGTATAACCCAACTGTCATTGAATTCTCGTGTCTCTCAACAAACACTAAAGAAACGCATTTAAGGATGTATATTAATTAAAGCTGAACACCAGCTTGGACCAATTTAAGTATGAATATCTCATATCTTAGGAGCCATGGGTCCTGGGCCAAGTGGCTTTTCCACTGCACACTGAACACAGGGGGGAACTCACTCTGCACTGCCACCATTCACAGAAGGCCTTGTATTTTGTTTATGTAGCACCCTCTGGTGTGTGCTAGATACAAGAATTTTGAAGTGTAGGTTTGTTAGTGTTTTTGTATTGGTTGAACTACGTGTGCTTGTGTATTTTTTTAACTTATTTACCATGTAACTACTATAGTCCAGTGAGCTAGGGCTGGATGACAGCTTCTCTGGTGCCTCCCCCTGGTCTAGAAGGTTGTAGAAACTTCTAGAGCTAGTGGGTGGAGATTAGGAGGGGCTGTTTGGAATATTTATGAGGGCCTCAGCCAATCCCCAGTAGAGGGCTGGCAGGGGGCAAGGTTCACCTCATAAATAGGCATTAGCCATGCCAAAACAACAGTTGGGTAAAAAATTGACATATAGTGTTGTAGAAGCTGTTTGTGCTCCCTAGTCTGGTTGGGAGGGGTGACCTTGGGCCGGGACACAGGTGCTGGAAGGATCCTGCACAACACAGGAAGGAAGCCCTTCCTGGAGGCATGGGAGCAAGTGGGGGACAGTGTGAGTAGAGCAGCACTACTGGGGACTTACAAGGGGGGATGTCACATGTGCCACATGTAGACAGACAATTCTCCATGCAGACAGCATTATGCCAAGTCTTCATCCCTGAGAGATCTCCTGCAAAGTCAGCCGGGGGGTCAGTCTGGAGGACTGTGGAGGAAAGTTAACCTGGAATGCTAGTGAAAGGGGCAGCTGCAGCCAGATGGGTTGGCAGGGCCTGAAGAGTTGTTGCTGGGACCAGTGTCCACAGAGTATACAAGCTGATCACTGTGTACTGCTACACATCAAGGGGACTAGTTCCTACCTGCAAGAGGCCATTGCTAAATCGGACTGTGCCTGTCAGATCCATTTACAGTGATCCAGCTGGAGTCTGCATGCAAGTAAAGTGGAGGAGTGTCAACTTTCAAGGAGGCTGTTCATAAACTGTGAATAGGAAGATGTCCCTGAAGATGTTGCTAAAGTGTTGTTGATGAAGTCAAGTGGGCATCCCATCATTTCCCATCACCATCCAAGTTATTAACCCTCAATAAACCACAAAAACAAAGTCAAGGACAGTTCTCTGTCTCTGGAGTGCCTGTGGAAATTCAGTGTGCCCGGCTGTGCAAGGTGGGGGATCCCAGTTTAACTGCGGCTCCTTAGGGGGTGTGCTACATTTAATAAATACAAGGCACTCCCTAATTGGACGAGGTGGAGAGGAAGAGTGGTAATGTTATGATCCCTGCCTTGTCCTATCAGAGAACACCTAGTATCCACTGAATAAAATAGAAGGTGTTCTGAAAATGGTGGCTGTGCCAAGCAAGCTCCCTCCTGTGGTCAATGTGCAGAGGAAAAGCCACTTGGCACAGGAACCGATTGCAGCTATTACTGTAGTAGAACTGACTACTGCAGTGATTATCAGCTGTACCAGTAGTAGCCCATCAGGTATGAGATCAGCATACTTACCTAGATCCAAGTTGCATCAACGTAGTTATGCAATAATGGTCATTCCTGGAGTTCAGCATTAATTGGCGATAGATTAATTGGTGTCTTTTATTTCAACCTGGAGTTCAGATTTTAATAAAAGAATTATACTTCTATTATTATACTCCACAAAATGGAAGTATCAACATTCAGGAAGAGATGCTTAAGCGGAACTTCAGTAATTTTTTCATCTTTCCATCTTCTGCTCTTGTTGTTTTAACTTTGGATATTAAAACTTTTTTTTTTCTGCCAGTAAATACCTTATACAGCCCACGTCTTGTTTCTTGTCTGGAAAAAAGCCTAGGCTTATGATATCATGCACAGCTCTCTTGCTCACTCTGGTGAGAGTTTGCCAGGAAGGGAGGGGAGGATGAGTCATAAGAGTGACAATGAGAACTGCAGAGCTATAGCTGTGTCTGTGTAAATCCAGGAAGTGAACAGGCAGCAGCTTCAGCTGCCCACAGTTAAAACGGCTGCAGCCAGACTCAGTGGAGGGAGATTTCTGCAGCATATTTGGCAAGTACAGAATCAGGGTATATATAAAATAATATGCAAAGTGGTTGGAGGGAAGCTTCAGAATGGCAAAGATGTTTTTATTACAAATTATATGAGCAGACTGAAGTTCCTCTTTAATAAATGACTCCTACTGACCATCGGTCCCCAAACCTTTTCAGTTCAGATTACATGAGGAATGATGCATGTTGTTTGATGTGTTTGATGCACTAACAGAACAGGGCAGTAAGGCCCCTTTCACACTGGGGCAGGAGGTGCGTCGGCAGTAAAGCGCCGATATTTTTAGCGTCTCTTTACCGTCGGATTTGCGGCGCTATTCGGCCGCTATTGGGGCGGTTTTACCCCCCACTAGCGGCTGAGAAAGGGTTAAAAACCACCGCAAAGTGCTTCTGTATAGCCGCGCTGCCCCATTGACTTTACCACTTCTTCACCGCTCCAAAGATGCTGCTGGCAGGACTTTGTTTTACAGTCCTGCTAGCGCACCACTCCAGTGTGAAAGCACTCGGGGCTTTCACATTGGAGAGACAGCAGCGGCTGTTTCAGGTCGGTTTGCAGGCGCTATTTTTAGCGCTGTAGCGCCTGCAAAATTACCCAGTGTGAAAGGGGTCTAAGAGTGCCTGGCAGGGGGGTGGGGAATCTGTCCAGATCTATTAAAAAAAAATATATATCTTGTTCTTGAATCAAATTTTTCCATTCACAAACATTGATCTGCATTTTTTTTGTCACTTTCATATTTTAGCGCTGTTCACAACTCCAGATCTAACACTAATCACAGATGGTGATGCTAGGATACTGATATGCCAAACAAGTCTCAGTCCGCTCAGACAGACAACAGAACTGCAGTTTGCTTTCTACAGAGATGGAAGTAATGTTCAGCCATATAGCCTCATTAATAGATATACAGTTTTATCTACTTGGCTGAAAGGTTCTGGGAGCTACATATGTAAAGTGAGAACTTTAACTGACAGAGTGGAGAAAACTAGCTTGCCACTTAAAATTGACGATACCGTGACAGGTAAGCAAATTAGAACTGCACACTAGAGACACAGAGTTCTGTGAATTCATGAACTACAACTACTGTCTGCCATTGCAGCAGACGGCTTGTAGTTCTCAATGAACTTGGAGGGTGCTGGTGAGCGCCCTCGTCGTTCATTGATCTTCCTGCTCTTCAGTAGCTGTCTGCCTGTATGGGAGGTATGGGCAGATGGCTATACTGAGAGTCTGCAGGAGCCTTGCCCTGCAGCTGATTTTGGGTGCAATGCTCTGCAGGCTCCAGAAAAATGTAAACGTAGCCTTGAAGTTTATTTCTAAATGATCGGTGCTTTGTATTGTATTTGCAATTCAGTAGGGAAGTTTTCGAGCTCTCGTTTTTGGAAAAGCTCTGCAAAATGACAGAGATAGGTCAGAGCATTAGCTGTCTCACAGGGAGATGCTCAGGACCTGCAGGGTCAGCATTAGAGAGTTGAAAACTGTTAATTGCTCAGGGCTCTTATCCTATACTGGGCCCCAGTTCATGTAAAGTGGAAGTAGGTGCTGGATGCTAATATTCTCTGTGTCCCAGCTCCAGACACCAGATGTGGCAAAGAAAGAATATGGAGTGTTGTGTGAGGGAGAAACCCTGACTTCTAAGATACTGTAGGTACCGCTTTACCGTAGTTTTAGTGGCGCTATTCGGCCGCTAGCGGGGTGGTTTTAATCCCCCGCTAGCGGCGAAAAGGGGTTAAATTCACTTTCAAAAAGCCGCCGCAGTGGCATTTTGCTGGCGGTATAACAGCGCTGCCCCATTGATTTCAATGGGGAGGGGTGGTGGAGTTCACCACTCCTTCACCGCTCCAAAGAAGCTGCTGGCAGGACTTTTTCTGATGCCCTGCCAGCGCACGGCTCCAGTGTGATTAGAAGGAGCATCCAGTTACCCAAAGAACATAGTGAGTATTGATCTGACTTGGAATTCTCTTTTGTGACTGTGCACTATTGGGAGTGCTGGGCCACATAGGTCTTCTCTAGAGGTACATACCAACCAGTCCCACCTAGTTTGGGAAAGACTTTTTGCTAAGCCTGAGCTAAGTAGTTTCTCTTTGAGAGTTTCATACTATCAACCTCTTCAGTGGCATCATGGGAGAATTGTTCTTTAATCTGGAAATCAAGCAGTTCCTCTCCTGAGGGGTGTATACTTTTGGCCTCTACTATTCTCTTATAAAAGCATTTTGTTCTGAGTTTGGAAGAAGATATGTGTTGTTGGAGTACCGTTTTGGTTAGCGTGTCCTCCCATTTGTACATAGTTCAGGAATATCCCATACAAATCCCTATCCCTATCCAAGTTACCCCAAAAATAAAACAAAAGAAAAAAAGATACCCCTATACTGTTCATTTGGCCAACTGAGGTCACTGTTGCTGTGTGCCTGGCTGCCTCTGCACTAAATGGGAAAGAACCTGAACAATATTCCAGCGGCTTCTTTGGGGATGAGCACTCCATCTGTGACATTCCAGTGTTTCTGCTCTATACATATATCAGTGGCCAGTGAGCTTGACCAGATAAAAGTAAGGGAATTGCTGCTGACTTTTGAACTGTTGAAATTTGCACATTAGTTACATCAGCTGCATGTTTTAGGAAAGGATCATGAAAACAGCTGATAAGTATATTATAAGGCCCCTCTATGGGAAAATTGGGTGAAAACGGGCTGCCTGGCCTGATCATAGAATAGTATAGTAGAATAGAATAGTACCACCATACGTCTGGATTTTTCTGACAGAATGAGATCAGATAGCGATGGATTTCAGCCGTTCCATAGGGGAGACTGCACGGTCTGATCAGGTTCACCTGAAAAACTGAAAGGCGGACCTGATCGAACAGCCTATTTGAAAGGGCCCTAAAGGTGTGGACATGCTTTGGGGAATGGGAAAGTTCATTTATATGTAGCACTGACCCCCAAAGGAGCGGCTGGTTTTTGTCGGGCTTACCGTTACCTCGCCTGCTCACTGTGTCCATCTTATGGGTCCCGTTTTAAAGTGGATTAAAGAATATTAGCTCCGACACTTAGTCCTTTTTCCAAAGATTTATTTGAAAAAAACATGACGTTTTGCAATAGAGGGATAGAGGGTTAAGGGGAGTTCAGGTACCTTGTAATTGTGGGTTAGAGGTATTTTCTTGATCCAGAGGACAAGCAGCTTCCACAGGCTGGATCTAGCAACCACCGGATAGGCCTCTCTCACTGACCTAGCAGCCGGTGAGATGCTCGAACAAAGTCTCTGCCAGAGACTTGTCAAGTCAACTAAATCGACAACCAGCAACTTCTTGAGAAATTAAAGAGTTGTCACACTGTACCAGTTTCTTTCAGCCGATCGAGCGATACTGTGTGATAGGTGACCCGGGATGCGTCCTCCAACTGAGTCTCCAGGCTCTTCCAGAGATACCAGCCTTGTTGCTCGGTCCTCTCCTGAAAAAGTCCTCCCCTGGATCCTCCAGTCACTTGGCTTCTCCCCGCAGGCAACACAGCACAGGACCACCGCTGGATCGGTAGGCCCCAAGACTTTTGGGCCCACCCTTTCAGTTGTAAAAGCATCGCCCCAGCCAACCCCAAGACATAGAGACAGGCAGCACACACCTCAAGCCAGGAAGGCCATGGGGTCGGAAATAACTAACCCAAAAACATGGCGCCTGTACCTTAAGTACCCTTACCCAGAATGCACAGCAGGTGAACCACTCCCACTGGGCTATTTCTGAGTAAAAGGGGTACCCAATGCATTCAGCCTGTTGCATTTCCAATACTTGGTGGTGACAACGACACCCACGGCCAAGTAGAAACTAGCACAACCCAGCTGAACTGATACAGAAACCAGAACTTTGACATAATTAGTATGAGCCAAACTGGAGCTTCAGACAAACTTAAATTTACAAAAACAATAGCGTCTGCTCATTAGGAGCAGGGCACTAGATATATATTGTTAGTGTGACTTTATATCTCTGGTTTAAAAACAAAAGAGATCTTAAACATTATTGGATATATGTTTTCATTATAGGGGAAATCGGCTTTGTACTTCCTGTGACTTTAGCAGTCTTGTTGGTTCTGCTCTTTGCCATCATTGTAATCTTCCTGTACAGAAGAGTACGCCATTATTTTTCTGCTGGCACCCAACAAAGTGAAGGTAGGTCAAATAAAAGGTAAATAGACAACTCTAGATTATTAGTGTATGTTCTCTGTGCACTTTTTTTTCACCTATCACAGATTTGTACCTGAGCTTCTTGAAAAGTTAAAGCGGTATTAAACCCCAAAACAAAAAATGCAATATATTGCAGAATACTAGGTCCTCGATGTGTGACTGCATTTGTTTTATTTTTTCAGACTTTTTTCCTTTATTTCACCTTGTAATCTGGTTAGTAACCCACTTTCTGTTATGTTGGCCATAGCTGACTCATTTTCTTTTTTTCAATCAGCCAAAAAGCAGATAAAAAAAATGGATAGATTCTAATCCACATGAGCAAGACGGATGGAGAAATCTTCCATGATGTGACATTGGGGGTTATTTACGAAAGGTAACGCCACTTTGCACTGCAAGTGCACTTGGAAGTGCAGTCACTCTGAATCTAAGGGGTAGATCTCAAATGAGGGGAAGCTCTGCTGATTTTATCATCCAATCATGTGCAAGCTAAAATGCAGTTTTTTATTTTCCTTGCATATCTCCCTCAGATCTACAGCGACTTTACTTTCAAGTGCACTGCAGTGCAACGTGAATTTGCCTTTAGTAAATAACCCCCAATGTGTCCTGATAGTGTGACTCCTCCTCTCTCAGAATGCATTGATCAGCAGCTGTAGCCAATTGGTTTCAGCCATTGATTGAAATGTTTTTCAACACTCCCCTTCAACAGAAATCGATCGTTATATTGATTTCTGTCAAGTGGGAATGGCCATCAATGGTCCCTGCTGCACCAACCAAATTGTGATCCATCTATGGCGATCCATCTATTGCGAAGCTAAATCCTAGCTAACGCTTTATAAGCAGTTACACTGGGGGTTATTTACTAAAGTAAAATCCACTTTGCACTGCAAGTGCACTTGGAAATAAAATCACTGTAGATCCGAGGGGGACATGCAAGGAAAATAAAAAACAAGCATTTTAGCTTGCACATGATTGGATGATAAAATCAGCAGAGCTTCCACTCGTTTCAGCTCTAACCCCTTAGGCTGCTTTCACACTGGGGCGGTATTCAGGCGTTACAGCGCTAAAAATAGCGCCTGTGTAGCGCCTGAAAAAAACCGGCCCCTTTAACTCCAGTGTGAAAGCTGGAGGGCTTTCACACTGGAGCGATGCGCTGGCAGGACAGTGAAAAAAGTCCTGATAGCCGCATCTTTGGAGCGGTGAAGGAGCGGTGTAATCACCGCTCCTATACCGCTCCTACCCATTGAAATCAATGGGACACCGCGGCAATACCGCCGGCAAAGCGCCGCTGCAGCGGCGCTTTGCGGGCGGGTTTAACCCTTTTTCGGCCGCTAGCGGGGGTTAAAACCACCCCGCTAGCGCCCGCAGACCGCCGCTAAAACGACGGTAAAGCGCCGCTAAAAATAGCGGCACTTTACCGCCGACGCTGCTCCAGCCCCAGTGTGAAAGCAGCCTTAGATTTAGAGTGACTGCACTTCCAAGTGCACTTTCTACCCCCACTATGTTTTAGTTTTTTTAGATAAAGGATTACCAATGGATAAAAGCTGACCATTCTAAGCACCCCAGTCAGTGATAAATGGTTTGTCTCAACCCTCTAACTGTTACTTTATTTTCACTTGATGATCTAGTCAGTAAGAATTTTTCAATTCCACTTGCTATTCAGACAAAGGAAAAAAGCCCACAAAAAGAAAACTAACGCAGACAGCACAAGGATTGGTGATCTGCAATTTAATATACTTTTGCTTTTGTGTTTAATTCTGTTTTAAATAGTAATTTAAAGCTAAAAAAAAAATCACTACAGCTTTATTCAAATCGCCTTTAAAGAAGGATGTCTCATGTTGGGCAGGCGACTGGATTCCGGCGAATACTTCACTGGAGGGACTTATTATTAAAGGGGGCTCCCGGATTCTGATAAGCCCCCTTCCCGCAGACCCTGGCCGTTGGTTGTCGGGAAGAGGCCCTTGTCCTAATAACATGGGGACAAGGTACTTTGGGGTGGGGGGGCCGCGCGGCCTCTCTTCTCCAAAGCACCCCCCCCATGTTGAGGGCATGTGGCCTGGTATGGCTCAGGAGAGAGGGGTGCTCGCTCATCCCCACCCCCTTTCCTGACCAGCGGGGTAGCGTGCTCAGATAAGGGTCTGATATGGACCTGGGGGGAACCCCCACGCCGTTTTTTCGGCGTAGGGCTTCCCCTTTAAGTCCATACCAGGTGACAGGGCCAGCGACGTGACATTGACTTCCTTCTCTGGTCCCGGCTACCTGGAGCCGCGTTCAAAGTGAATGGACTTTCCTCCGTGTGTGGGTAAGTCCGTTCATTTCAAAAGTACGGACCTAGTCCAGTGTGTGGGCAGGTTCACTCGTTCAGGAATTTGGCGGACTTTCCGGCGGTTTGTCCGCCAGACTAAGTCTGATCGCCGGATAGTCTGATCGTGTGTACGCGATATAAGTATAACTGCCCGACATACAGTCATGTGAAAAAATGTTTACTTTTTCAACATATTTGAACAGGCAAACGTTAGATTTTTTCAACAGTGTACAGATAGGTGATAAGTTCTGGGTGTGGTGGTAGATCGTGGACCAAAGCATCCTGAGGAGCTGGGCAGAGGTTCCTGGTAAAGCTCAGATTTTTCACCAAAAAAGAAAAGAGATGGAGGCAGGAGAGCCCTTTTAGTGTAGTAAATTCATTCAAAAACAAGAATGCAGTGCTTCTACAATAAAAGGAAAAAAGATCAAAATGGACTTACAGCTGTTGAGGTCTGCGGTCACGCAACTTCGGGGGAACACGTGGCCTTCCTAGTGCGCAGGTGGACAAGACCTGTCTCCAAGCAGGGTCAGTGTGGTTGCTTTCTATGCCTCAGGCATTATCATCCTAGGTGCTCTTAGGGGGTTCTCAAGTGGGGGAATGAAGTAGTAGAAAGAGTCAGTGCAAAAAGCGCCCGTAGGCAAAAAAGTATTTAGTTAGCCACCAATTGTGCAAGTTCTCCCACTTAAAAAGATGAGAGGCCTGTCATTGTCATCATAGGTATATCTCAACAATAAGAGACAAAATGTGGAAACAAATCCAGACAATCACATGGTCTGATTTTTGAAAGAATTTATTTGCAAAATTATGGTGGAAAATAAGTATTTTGTCAATATCAAAAGTTCATCTCAATACTTTGTTATATATCCTTTGTTGGCAGTGACAGAGGTCAAACGTTTTCTGTAAGTCTTCACAAGATTGTCACACACTGTTGCTGGTATGCTGACCCATTCCTCCATGCAGATCTCCTCTAGAGCAGTGATGTTTTGGGGCTGTCGCTGGGCAACACGGACTTTCAAGTCCCTCCAAAGGTTTTCTATGGGGTTGAGATCTGGAGACTGGCTAGGCCACTTCAGGACCTTGAAATGCTTCTTACGAAGCCACTCCTTTGTTGCCCGGGTGGTGTGTTTGCGATCATTGTCATGCTGAAAGACCCAGCCACGTTTCATCTTCAATGCCCTTGCTGATGGGAGGAGGTTTGCACTCAAAATCTCACGATACCTGGCCCCATTCATTCTGTCATGTACACGGATCCGTCGTCCTGTTCCCTTTGCAGAGAAAGAGCCCCAAAGCATGATGTTGCCACCCCATGCTTCACAGTAGGTATGGTGTTCTTTGGTTGCAACTCAGAATTCTCTCTCCTCCAAACTCAACGATTTCTGTTTATACCAAACAGTTCTACTTTGGTTTCATCTGATCATATGACATTCTCCCAATCCTCTTCTGGATCATCCAAATGCTCTCTAGCAAACCTCAGACGGGCCCAGACATGTATTGGCTTAAGCAGGGGTACATGTCTGGCACTGCAGGATCTGAGTCCATGGCGGTGTAGTGTGTTACTGATGGTAACCTTTGTTACATCGGTCCCAGCTCTCTGCAGGTCATTCACTAGGTCCCCCGTGTGGTTCTGGGATTTTTGCTCACCTTTAATGTGGTCATTTTGACCCCACGAGGTGAGATCTTGCGTGGAGCTCCAGATCGAGGGAGATTATCAGTGGTCTTGTATGTATTCCATTTTCTAATAATTGCTCCCACAGTAGATTTGTTCACACCAAGCTGCTTGCCTATTGCAGATTCACTCTTCCCAGCCTGGTGCAGGTCTACAATTTTGTTTTTGGTGTCCTTCGACAGCTCTTTGGTCTTCACCATAGTGGAGTTTGTAGTGTGACTGTTTGAGGTTGTGGACAGATGTCTTTTATACTGATAACAAGTTCAAACAGATGCCATTATTACAGATAATGAGTGGAGGACAGAGGAGCCTCTTAAAGAAGAAGATACAGGTCTGTGAGAGCCAGAAATCCTGCATGTTTGTAGGTGACCAAATACTTATTTTCCACCATGATTTGCAAATAAATCCTTTAAAACAAATCAGACATGTGATTGACTGTCTGGATTTGTTTCCACATTTGGTCTCTCATAGTTGAGGTATACCTATGATGATAATTACAGGCCTCCCATCTTTTTAAGTGGGAGAACTTGCACAATTGGTGGCTGACTAAATACTTTTTTGCCCCGCTGTACATTCTACCTAGTGTCCATTAAAGAATATTTCCCAAGTGGATCTCACTAGCAGCTGATACTAGACACCAATTGTATCACCTTGAACAGAGGAATTGGCAAATTAAAGCCACAAAACATGTTTTATTTGGTAAAATAAAGTAATTGGATATTTTAATAAAGCACACAATTCGTGCCTAACCCAACCATTTTTGTGCTGACTTTTTCTACAGATAGGTGATATACTTGAATAATGTGCCTTTTCAAAATATTTATATAACAAAAATATAAATTTATGTATTGGTATACTGTAGAACAAGTAAGGCCGCGTACACACGCGCAGACTGTTCGCCCAACTTTGTCCGTCCAACAGTTTCAGCAAACAGTCCGCTCAAAATTAGCATGGACGGACATGCCCACACACGACGTACGAACAGTTTGCTGAAACCGTGCGCGATGACGTGAACGGCACGTACGACGGGACGAAAAATACGACGTCCTATACACTGCATTATAGCTTTCGGCGTGAAAATCCTTTCTGAGCATGCGCGCAACTTTGACGAACAAGCCTACACACGAGCGGGCTGTTCGCTGAAACAAGGTTTCAGCGGACAGTTTTTCGGAAATTCCGAAAAACCTTGTCCGTCCAACTGTCCGCTGAAACTGTCCGCTGAAAGCCCACACACGAGCGGACTGTCCGCCCAAACACTGTTCAGCGGACAAAGTTGGGCGAACAGTCCGCCCGTGTGTACGCGGCCTGAGAACAAGAGTTGCAAGAGTTACCTCAACACACCTTAATGAGATGTTGGGGTTCTTAGAACCTTCTTTTAGCATCAGATGGTCAGCTCTTGTGTTGAATTTGCTGGGCTGATCAATCCTGAACAAATTAGCAGTTGTTTGAAATCAAATCCATTTAAAAATGTATTGAAAGTGCAATCCACTCCATTAGTAAATTAGTAAAAAAATATTCTACGTGGTTGTTTTCAAATAATTTGAGGAACTTTTTAAATCTCTTGCCAAACTCATAGGCATCTACAACTTTCTTTCTGAGGGTCTTATGCCGCGTACACACGATCAAACAAGCGGGTGGAAAAGTCCGGCAAACTCAAGTCCGCCAAACAATCCCCCCGTGTGTAGCCTCCGCAATACTTTTTTGACCCGAAAGTACGGCGGACTTAGAATGTAGTTTTACACTCCAATCTTCCCGCCGGACTCGCATTTCGGCGGACAATCCGGCCGTGCGTGTGCCAGTCCGCCGTACTTTTGAAATGAACAGACTTTTCCTGCCCGGAGAAAAGTCCGCTCATTTCGAGCGGGTCTCCAGGTAGGCGGGGCCCGCGAAGGAGACGTCGCTGGCCCCGCCGCCTGGTATGGACTTAAAGGGGAACCCCAACGCCGAAAAAAATCGGCGTGGGGGTCCCCCTAAAGTCCACAACAGACCCTTGTCCGAGCACGCTACCCGGCCAGGAAAGGAGGGGCGAGCGAGCGCCCCCCCCTCCTGAGCCGTACCAGTCCGCGTGCCCTCAACATGGGGGGTGCCTTGGGGAAGGGGGGGCCGCGCGGCCCCCCCACCCCAAAGCACCTTGTCCCCATGTTGATGAGGACAAGGGCCTCTTTCCGACAACCCTGGCCGTTGGTTGTCGGGGTCTGCGGGCGGGGGGCTTATCGGAATCCGGGAGCCCCCTTTAATAAGGGGGCCCCCGGATACCGGCCCCCCACCCTATGTGAATGAGTATGGGGTACAATGTACCCCTACCCATTCACCTGTAAAATAAAGTACAAAAAAAAACACAACACACAAGATAAAATAATTTATTGCACAGCTCCGGGGGTCTTCCGTCTTCGGGGGTCTTCTCGCCGGACTCCTCCGATATCTTCTTGTAGCTCTTTTACTAGCGGAGGAGCCCGGCATTCTTCTTCGTCGCCGCGGCCTCTTCTTCCGACTTCGGGGGTCTTGTCCCCCTCTTCTGTTCTTCTGCCGGGCCACCGCGCCTTCTTATAGCTCTTTTACAGGCGGTGGCCCGGTCTTCTGTCGCCGCCGCCTTCCGTTCTTCTTCTTCTTCTCCTGGAGATGTTGACTCGACGTTCTCTCCGGCCGCAATGCCAGGGACGCGCTGCGCTGTGACTTATATAGGGACAAGGGGCTGTGTCACATGGGTTGATGTCACATGGGTTGGTGTCACATGGTGACCCCGCCCCCTTACGATGTCACAGTCCCGGAGGATGCTGGGACTGTCGCCATGTGACATCAACCCATGTGACCAACCCATGTGACATCAACCCATGTGACACCGCCCCTTGTCCCTATATAAGTCGCAGCGCAGCGCGTCCCTGGCATTGCGGCCGGAGAGAACGTCGAGTCAACATCTCCAGGAGAAGAAGAAGAAGAACGGAAGGCGGCGGCGGCGACAGAAGACCGGGCCACCGCCTGTAAAAGAGCTATAAGAAGGCGCGGTGGCCCGGCAGAAGAACCGAAGAGGGGGACAAGACCCCCGAAGTCGGAAGAAGAGGCCACGGCGACGAAGAAGAATGCCGGGCTCCTCCGCTAGTAAAAGAGCTACAAGAAGATAGCAGAGGAGTCCGGCGAGAAGACCCCCGAAGACGGAAGACCCCCGGAGCTGTGCAATAAATTATTTTATCTTGTGTGTTGTGTTTTTTTTTGTACTTTATTTTACAGGTGAATGGGTAGGGGTACATTGTACCCCATACTCATTCACATAGGGTGGGGGGCCGGTATCCGGGGGCCCCCTTATTAAAGGGGGCTCCCGGATTCCGATAAGCCCCCCGCCCGCAGACCCCGACAACCAACGGCCAGGGTTGTCGGGAAGAGGCCCTTGTTCATCAACATGGTGACAAGGTGCTTTGGGGTGGGGGGGCTGTGCGGCCCCCCCTTCCCCAAGGCACCCCCCATGTTGAGGGCACGCGGCCTGGTACGGCTCAGGAGGGGGGGGGGGCGCTCGCTCGCCCCTCCTTTCCTGGCCGGCCGGGTAGCGTGCTCGGACAAGGGTCTGTTGTGGACTTTGGGGGGACCCCCACGCCGATTTTTTTCGGCGTTGGGGTTCCCCTTTAAGTCCATACCAGGCGGCGGGGCCAGCGACGTATCCGTCGTGGGCCCCGCCTACCTGGAGACGCGCTCGAAATGAGCGGACTTTCCTCTGCGTGTGTGGGCGAGTCCGTTCATTTCAAAAGTAGGGCGGATAGTACGGCAGACTTAGTACGCCGTATTAGTCCGCTGAAAAAGTGCCGTGTGTGGGCAAGTAGCCCGTTCGGAAAGTCCGACGGACAGTCTGGCGGGAACTCCGCCAGACTAAGTACGTCGGACAGACGGCTACGTGTGTACGCGGCTTTAGAGAGCTTTATTGAACTTGGAATAAAGGCACCACACACATCAATAGCAAAGACATCATTGGACCCTGGATGTCTTAGGTTTAAAGAAGACCTGCATAGTCCCAAAGAAGGTTCTAGTCCAGTAGTTCTTAACCTTTTTTTAGTCAAGGACCCCTTTAAGAATCTGATGAAAGCTATAGACCCCCATGATGATACAAATTTAAATGTTAAACATTGGCCAAGAGTGAGTCAAGAGACACGGCACTATAAGCAGTGGCAGGGTGTGTTTTCTTGAATTTCTTTAGTGGTTGTAAACCCTTACAACACACTTTTTGCTACAGGTATGCCTATAATAAGGCTTACCTGTAGCTACCCTGGATATCTCCTAAACCTGAACGGTTTAAGAGATATCCCCTGCATTTGCATGTGCCGCCGTCATAGGCACTTGTGCACTGAAGCAACAGCACGTACGTACCGTTGCTTCAGTGGGTGTGCCGTTACTGCATTGAATGAATGAATGAATGAAATACTTATATAGCGCACAATGCGAACTGAATCGCCTCTAGGCGCTGTGGCGAGCTTTGATCATCTGCTAAAAGAGGAAGGTCTTGAGTTTTTTCCTAAAAGCCAGGTGATTTTCTTCCAGGCGGATGTTGATTGGTAGAGCATTCCATAGCCGAGGCCCTTGGACAGCGAATCTCCGATCACCCTTGGATTTATACCGGGCTTTGGGCACGAGGAGGAGGTTTTTGTTGGCTGATCGAAGACTGCGGTTTGGTGTGTAATGATTTATTTTCTCCATTAGGTATTGCGGAGCTTCTCTATGCACGCATTTGTGGGTGAGGCAAAGGGTCTTGAACGTGATCCGATTTTTTACGGTTAGCCAATGTAAGCTCCTCAGTGAAGGAGAAATGGATTCCCAGGGTTTTTTTCCTGTTATCAGCCTTGCCGCCGTGTTTTGGATCAGTTGTAATCGCGCAAGTTGATATTGTGGTAATCCTATGTAAAGCGAGTTTGCGTAGTCCAGTCGTGAATTAATGATTGTTCCAACTACCACTGCTTTGTCATTCTTTGGGATAAAAGGGATGAGTCTGCGAAGCATTCGCAGCAGATGGTGAGATCGACTGACTACAGATCCTATTTGCGCATCCATTGACATTTGTGCGTCTAAAATAACCCCGAGACTCTTCGCTTTGGTCTTTGGGGAGATAGTCTGCCCAAAGACGGTTGGTGGAGACCAGGAGGTTTTGGTTGCGGGCTTATGATTTGGGTGTAAGATAAGAAGCTCTGTCTTTGATTGGTTCAGCTGGAGGGAGTTGGTGGTGATCCAGTCCTCTATTGATTTGAGGCAGTTTTCAAGTTGTTGTTGGTGATCTTTTTTTCCATTGATCCGGAAATAAAGTTGCGTGTCGTCAGCGTAAGAGTGGAAGCAGAGATCTGAGCATCTGATGATTTGAAGGAGTGGGCGAATGTAAATGTTGAAGAGAACGGGTGACAACGGAGAGCCTTGAGGGACTCCGCAGGTGACTGCCCGAGTTTTGGAGAGGAATTTTCCTAGTTTCACTGTCTGTGACCGATTTCCTAGGAAGGACGCGAACCATTGGAGATCTATGTCTTGGACTCCGGCTACTTCTGTGAGGCGGACGAGTAGAGTATTGTGATCTACTGTATCAAACGCTGCACTTAGGTCTAGCAGTACGAGGAGACACGGCTCTCCGTCATCTGCTGCTTCGAGGGTGTCATCCCAAATCTTGAGGAGAGCCGTTTCTGTTCCATGACCCGGGCGGAAGCCTGATTGCAGCGGGTCCAGGAGTTTGTGAGTATCCAGGTGAAGTTGTAGCTGATGTACTACAGCTTTCTCCATGATCTTAGAAATGGTGTTGAGGCTTGTAATCGGCCTACGGTTGTTTGGATCCTGAGGGTCCAGGTTTGGTTTCTTGAGTAGAGGTTTGACGATGCCTTGTTTGAGGATGCTGGGAACAATCCCTTCGTGGAATGATCGGTTTATGAGGTGGGTTATGGTTGGAGCCACGATGTCGGAGCATTCTTTCAGTAGTTTTGTGGGGATGATGTCAATAGGTGAGGTACTGTCACGCAGTTTATTAATGATGTTTTTTGCGGTGTCTACGGTAATTGGGGATAGTGAAAATTTTGGCGGTTGCGGTATGTTGGTGCGGACATCCTCTTTATGTATTTGCTGGCTGAGGTTGGATGTTTTCTTCTGACAAATTGTTTCCCTGATGGTTTTGACTTTATCGATGAAAAAATCCGACAGTTTGTCACAGTAATCCTGGGATTCGCTTTCTGGGGGTTCTAGGCACACCGGATTCATTGATTGATTAACCAGTTTAAACAGTTCCTGTGGTTGGTTTGCGGCCGTTGAGATTGTATATGAGAAGTGGTCCTTTTTGGCTTTGAAGATTGCTTTCCGATAATTCTCTGTCAGACCTTTGTAGTTAAATAGGTTTTCCTCGGTGGGATTTCTTCTCCATGTTCTTTCCGCTCTTCTGCGTTCTTGCTTTAGTACGGAGAGGGAGCTATTAAACCATCCAGCATTTTTCTTCCTGTTGAGAGCCCTGCGTTTTGGTGCTACCGAGTCTGCTGATTGCAGTAATGCCTTGTTCAGGGAGTTGAGTGTTTCCTCCGTAGAGTGGTTTAAGGTTATTGTAGATATTTTTTTGGACAGAGTGGTTTTGAAGGCTTCGGAGTACAGTTTTTTATGCGATCTGGTCCAGTGCGTTGTTACAGGTTTCCGTTTTGCGTTGGTCATGTTGGTAGTGATTTTGAATTTGATGGCGTGGTGATCCGTCCATGGCAGAGTTATGTTGTCGAGTATGTTGACGTCGATGTTCTGTTTGAAAATGAGGTCCAGGGTGTGTCCTGACCCATGCGTGGGAGTCTTTATCAGTTGCTGTAGACCCAGTTCTTCTAGTTGATTGATGCAGGCAGTTGCGATGGGGTCTTTAGGCTCGTTTGCCCAAAGGTTGAAATCTCCGAGTGCCAGGAAATTTTTGAATTTTAGGGTGTGCATTGCAAAGGATTCCGTGAGGGGTGAAAGAAGATTGGACTTTGGTCCCGGTGGTCTGTAGCACAGTAGAATATGAGTGGTGTCATGGGGTGTTGTTTGAAAATGTAGCGTCAGGGTTTCCATAAAAGACACTGGGTTCTGAGATGATGGTTTAGTGAGATCCAGGTGACCTTTAAAGATCACTGCTAGGCCTCCTCCTTTTTTCCCTATCCGGTGTTCGGTTAGGATCCTGTAGTTTTCCGGCACCAATTCGGTGAGGATGGTGTTGCAGTCAGAGGTTAACCAGCTTTCGGTGATGAAGAGGCAGTCTACATTGTTCTCGATGATGAAGTCGTGTACTTCCAGTCTATGTTTGACTGCAGACCTGGCGTTAATCAAGGCGCAATCTAATTGTAGTGGTCGAGTAGATGTCTTCCTGTGGTTGGGAGCTGGTTGTCGTCCGGTTTTTAATAGTTGTTCTCTTTGAAGTATTTTTTGTATGGAAGATGGCAATGTGGTGTTGATGTTCCTTAGTCTGTGCAGAACTTCAGCTGAGTATTTGAAGTAGCACATGGTTTGTGGATGCTGTTGATGGTACTATGGGCCTAAGATGATGATCCTGATCAGGGTATTGATCCTGAGGTGGGGTTGGTATCAGACTTGCCGCCGTGCTTGAGGCTATTAGCGCGCAAGTTGATCAGGGGATGCCTATATGGATGCGGAAGGAGTTGTTGTATTCGGTTGCTGGCTGTTCCAGTTGCCTTTACTTAAGGTGGAGGTCTCCGCTTAGAAAAGAAGTCTGGCTGTGATCTGGAATAGTCGTCCTAGGATATCGTAAAAATGGAAAGGAGGCCGGAGGTAGGGGTATGCTAACCTATGGTTGTTCCAGAGGAAGGCGAAAAACCCCCTGACAGTAGCAGCCAAATGCACCAGTGGGCAAAAATTCCTTCCTGACCCCCGTAGGCGGTCGGACGGAGTCCCTGGAACAATCACTGGGGGGGGGGGGGGGGGGGGAGTGGAGGTGCGAGCTTACCTGGCTGCGGTTGTCCCCTTTAAACACTCTGGTTCCGGTGAATCTGGCTTGCTGTCAGCCTGACATTTCTGGAAAGCTGTCTGGTTGCCCCTTGCAGTGGGATCTTTAAAATGGAGGTGAGGATGGAGGTTAGAGACTCCTGTCTTAACTCCTGGTTATTAACTCTCCACTTTAGTTCAAAAAAATCCACTTGTGTTCAGAAAATCCACATGCAAGCCACAATCAGGGAGCAAGCTCAAGGGGGAGTTTGTATAACTACCTTTATACACCTGTGAACAATTAACCCCTCCCCTAATTTGGTAGGAAGAAAGAGGGGGAAAAAAATGCTACTGCCAGCTACCACACGTGAGCGCATGCGTGGGACTGACGTCATCATGGCCACGGCCATTCACAGCGCCAGAGCCCACGATACCCGGAAGTAACTCCAGGAGCGATGTCGGCCGCCAGAGCGGTATACGAGGATGGCTGTAGGGGCTTTGATCTCAGGTAATTCATAATGAGCTAGTATGCTATGCATACTAGCTCATTATGCCTTTGTCTTGCAGTTTTTGTTTTTTTTTTGTCCTAGGGTTTACAACCACTTTAAGGCTGGGTTCACACCTAATACAGATGTGACTCAGGCAGGGGTCTGGTGCGTCTCTGTTCTCCATTTCAGGGATGAATCGGACCCAAATTTTGCCTGAATTCAGACCTGAAACTGAGCCAAAGGCACCCAGGGCTCTTGTGCAATGCGCTCTGCGGCCGCCCCGGAGATGTGTGAACCGGTTCCATTGGGTGCCGGTCACACTCTCCTGTCATGCGGATTAAATGCTTAAGTGCAAACCCAGCTTTAATGAGAAACCAGGAAATTAGATCATGATTTTAATAAACATATCAATTTTATGTGTCATTTGTATAGGCACATCACCTTTATCTGCAGACAATATTTTAATCAAGATCTAATGTTGGTTGTGCTTCTAATGACTGTATATCTTTACACTGTTTTTATCTTCCCACTATTGTCCGCACATCCTAAAAAAAGGAGGGCTTGCATTATAAGTCAATTAGGGGCATATTGCATTGGATGTTGTTGTCAATCGAATAGATTTTTGGGCATTGGAGACTGTATCGTGAAGGGTTTCAGGCAGCTTAGGGAGAACACTTCTAATGCCCCGTACACACGACCGGACTTTTCAACATCAAAAGTCTGACGGAATGATTCCGGCAGACTATTCGATCGTGTGTGGGCTGCAACAGACTTTTGATTCACAAAAGTCTGACAGACTTTAGAAATGGAACATGCTTCAAATTTTTCCGCCAGAACTCTGCCGGACCCAGAAATCCGCTCGTGTGTGTGCTAGTCTGACGGACTAAAACCGACGCTAGGGCAGCTATTGGCTACTGGCTATGAACTTCCTTATTCTAGTCCAGTCATACGTCATCACGTTCGAATCCGTCGGACTTTGGTGTAATTGTGTGTGGCCAAGTCCGTTCATTCGGAAAGTCCATCAGAACTCCGTCAGAACTCCGTCGAAAGTCTGCCGGACTTAAGTCCTGTCGTGTGTACGCGGCATAAGGCCTCATTCACATTGGCACTCCTGTGTTTACTTTTCTAAGCACAGGAGAATTGTTCTGGGAAATATAAATTACTTTTTAATGCTTCCCAAATCACTTTTTTCCTGGGTTTAGCCTTTTTGTTTTAAAGCAGGTTTTGGCACATTTAGAGCTTCTAATCAAATCCTAGAGACACAGAATTCTATTTTCTCTAACTGCAGCTAAACTGCGTGCACCAAAACATAGGTAAATGCTCAAAGTGAATGGCGCCATTGAAAAATCATTACATGCATTTATGTGCATTTATAAATGTTTTTTAAACACATACAAAATGCAGCAGAGTGATGACGTTCTTCCATGATCTAATGAGCATGGAAGTGTTACCATGAAGCTGCAACAGGAAATAGTAACACTTTCCTGGCTATACAGTGCATCAGTGATATGTGTATCACAAAAATATCTGGACAGAACTACAAACATTTTGGCATTTAAAGCAATTCATATGTGTATTGTAACTGTAAAAGTTTTGATTTCCCATGGCTTACTGCCCAAATAGAGAAAGTGAATTTCCCAATGAGGACACAGACAGCTATAAAAAAAAACAGGGGTTTTTCCACGTCCATATTTTAAACCTAAAGAAAGAAAACATTATCGGCTTTAGATACCCAATATTTCATAAATTGATATTGAAGACTATTTAAAGGAAAAATAAATAAATAAATAGGTTATACTTACCTGCTATGTGCAAAGATATTGCACAGATAGGTTGCTTTACTCCTCTCCTCTGGGTCTTTGACCCCACTGCCCCCAGTGTCTCCTGTGAAAACAAGAAGTAGAGGTGCGGTGCTGATACCAGGACAGTGCTGGAGCCATGACATGGAGCCAGGTAAGTGTTTATGTACAGAGAGGGGTAGGACAGATAGTGGAGTGTTTTTTATTTTATTTTTTTACTTTAATAAAAAGAATGCATTAGGGGAAAAAACATTTAGACTTTAATACTTCTTTAATTCTTACGGACCAGTTAGCCGAAAACTATTTCTATCTAAACCATTTTATGTCTGTGCCAAAGATGGCAGCATGTTAACCAAAAAAATGGAATGATAGTCTGCTTTTTCCTCGCATTGAACAAACATTTTATACAGTGACTATAGTAAAAAAAAAAAAAAATTTAAGTAGAAGAGGAAATAAAATGTGACTTGTTTTTAGCTCAACCATTTCTGGATCAACCTCCTGGATATCGAGCGACAGTCTCAGAAGATTCCTACATTGTGATTGACAAGTAGATTCTTATGACCGGCAACAATGTGAGTAAAAAAATATATATTTGGGGAAAGGAGGACAGCTGGGTCTGTTGAGGGGGATTATAGGAATGCCATTCAGGCAACAGTGATCAATTCTGCCTAAATAGTCAACCTTTTCTTTGTGTGATGAAGATGAATGGTACTTGGCTTGGTTATTTCATGATCTGAATTCATGACTCAATGTAGTTATTTTAATTTAGGTCTTTTCATTTTAGAGTACAGATCATTTACTTTAGAACAAAAAGGAAGTCATAATGAAATATTTATAGAACCCAGAAAAATACCCGAAAGGGGATAAAAAAAAAGAGAGATTGTACTTGTACCAAAGGAAGACCCCATTGCTTAAAATTACATTTTATTTACAATCACATTAAAAGAGATAACATTAAAAAATAGGGGCTATGCATTCCCCATTATGCAGTTACATCTTCCATATTTACAATTATACAAATTTATGCATAACTTCAAGAATGGAAAGTTGATAATGTCAACGCGTTTCATAAAAATCGTTTCCTCAGGACCTCTCATTCATAATGCCCAAAAGAGGCAATCACAGGGCAGTTGGATAGAATGCAAGTCATTAAGTGTTTAAAATATGAATGACCTTCAAGGGACTATGCTCAGGTAATCTGGTTGAAAAAATTAGTATGTACGCGGATGACACCCTTTTATACCTGGCAGATCCGGGTTCCTCCTTGCGGGTGGCACTACATACAATCGAACAATTTGGGACCTTCTCTGGTTTAAAAATTAACTGGGAAAAATCGCAAATATTACCAATAGACAGTTTCCCACCAACCGAGTCACAGGCCAGTCTGCCACTTCAGAGAGTTAGTACCATGAAATATCTTGGGATCCATGTATCCAGAATGTCGACAGACTTTGTACATCTCAATATTGAACCCCTCACGTCCTATGTAAAAACTAAGCTGAGGACCTGGGCTCGCTTGCCACTGGGGGTATGGGGCAGAATAAACTTAATTAAAATGGTTCTACTTCCCAAAGTATTATATGTTATGTGGCACTCCCCAACATACTTACCTTTGAAATACTTCAAGACTCTAGAAGCCCTCCTCAAACCTTTCGTATGGGGTCCTAACAGACACAAACTGGCATGGCAGATGCTAAAAAACCCACCTGACCTGGGAGGTATGGTACTACCAGATTTCAACCTATACTATATTTCGTCCCAATTATCACAACTATACCACATTGACAAGACAGACAGGGAGCGGTTCCTCCAGCTGATGTGCCCCAAGTGGGCCAGATGCACTAAAGACCCTATTTATGCGATAACAATAAACACCGGAAATACTGATTTGAGGACTCGTGAGCTGGCCCTACTGCGTCAATACAGACGCATATGGGACATTGCCTCCGCTAAACTAGAGATTCCCCAATATAACGACTTCACCCCATTATGGCACAACAAGGTCCTACTTGAATTTTTGCAAATTCCTGATGTAGATTGCTGGTCCACCTATGGAATCTTCTATCTCCATCATTTACTTACCAATGGGACTCTAAAAACCTTCCACACACTCCAAGAGGAGTACAATCTTCCCAATCATATGTTCTTTAGATATCTGCAAGTCAAGCATGCAATCCGCACTCAATTCCCATTGTCCCCCCCTAAGCCCACTTTAAATGTCGCTATGGCAATCATCAAAAACACTGATCCTCAAAAACTCATTTCAACCTTCTACAATCTACTCTCCACCCCAGTAGCAACTAAAATAGCTTATGGACTTAAACCTCGCTGGGAAAGGGCGGTGGGACCTATCGAGGACGGGGAATGGGAGGAAGCTCTGGAATCCTGTAAGGCAGTTTCCCCAAAACTGTCGGACAGGCTGACCCAAATTTACATACTCCATCAAGCGTACCTCACCCCCCTCAGGGTTGCCAGGTACAGAGGCTCCCAGTCCACTTTGTGCCAAATGTGTGGAAGGGAGACAGGAACATTCATTCACTTACTGTGGTCATGCCCCAAAGTACAGGGACTATGGACATAGATAGTAAGATTCCTCCATGACAAAATGGGCTCTCCAGCCACGCTGGACCCAAAAATGTGCCTTTTAGGACTCTTGCCAGACTCGACCGACAGGTACATGAAGACATTTCTACACGAGACGTTATTCACAGCACGAAAGACAATAGCTAGGAAATGGATGAGGACTTGTCCCCCGAGCATTGCAGAATGGAAAGCAGAAATAAACAACACCCTCCCCTACAAAAAAATTATATACACCAATAGGGGATGTCCTAAGAAATACTACAAAATCTGGGACAGGTGGCTGCAGGAGTCTAGCACTTGTTCATAGCCGGTTTATGCACAATACATAGTGATGTAAATGACAAGTAGATCCTCCGGCCCATGGGTAGTGAGGTAACCCAAACCACTGACACAAGGTACCTTTTTGCTTTATTTATTTCATGCATAAAACGTGATGTGACATTGAAGATTTGAGATGGTTATACAATTGTTATTTGAGGATCTGTACGATATGTAGCATTTTTGTAAATGTAATCTGTAACATGTATGCACTGTAAATCGAAATAAACCTGGTTGATTTAAAAAAAATATGAATGACCGGTAGCAAAAAACATTTAGGACACCTCCACAACATATGGATTAAGGTATCGGTGTCCCCAGAACATCTGGGGTAGTAGAGAGATGTGGCTGAACCCTTTGATTACAATTTTTGAGGTGTGTAATACACCCTATGTCGGATATACAGTTGGGTTAGTTTTGAGATGCAGGCTTCTGCTCTCTCAGTGCTGTTTCCCTGAGATTCTGGCCTTTATAGTAAAGAGTTAACAGTGAACAGTACGGCCTAGAGTCAGTCTGTTAGCTTGTAGAGGGGAGGAGCAGGGAAATGCCTTGCCACCCTAGGCTATAAGGCTGTGTGTTTCTATTGATGCACACAATGTAGGGAGAAACAACACTAGCCCCTGCATGAATGTGTGGCTGTCAGAAACCATGAATCAGACTGAGACAGAAGTACAATTAAATTACACTTGTTTATTAATAAAAAGGTAACTAGAGTAAGCGTAGTCAAAGCATAGCCAGAGTCCAGTAACTGGATCGAGTAGTCAGCCAGGCCAGAGTTCAATAACCAGTTCGGGTAATCAGCCAGGCCAGAAGTCAGGGATCCAAGTGGAGGAACAGCAAGCAGGATAAGGAGCCAGAAGGGATGTCAGCAAGCCAGTCTTTAAACAGGAATGCAGAAGATAGTTGTTTGTGATGTGACCAAGGCGAAGGCAGAGGTGAAGTGAGCTGGACAGCCTTAAGTAGGCAGGTCAGACAAGCAGGATCAGGAACAGCTGGTAACTGTGGAGAGAGATGAGAGCTGGCAATTAGCCAACAGCTGAGCAGCCAGCCCAGAGAAGGAAGGGCTAAGCCAGCCCTGACAGTGGCTCCAGACTCTGGAAGAATAAGGAGCCACCCTGAAAGAGGATACCAAGGGTGCAACGGTTGTGGCACCAGTTAAAAATGGAATATAAAAAATATTAAAAAAATGTTGCACTTGGTAAATAATTATCAGTTGCTGAAAGCGCTTAAAACCTGAGAGTTAACCACTTAGGAGCTGGTCACCCGCAATGTACTGTGAACGGGTGGCCCGTGCAGGCAAAGCAATGTATATCACGCTTACTTCTGAGCAGTGGTGGTGCATCGATTAAGGGCACACAGGCGCCGCCCCCTCTCTTCAGCCACCCCCCCTCTGTGTATAATGGATAGATTCATGCATTGCATGAATCTATCCATGGGCGCTGTATCCACCCCCAATTCAGGCGCCCGGCCCCTTTTTTGGACACAGGTTGCCTGAATTACAGCGATGGGGGTGTATTTTTGAAGCACCTGATTAGAGCCATAGGCTCTAATAGGCTTCAAAAAAAGTGAACTGCGAGTGCAAACCATTGTGCTCGCAGTCCACCCAGGTGTGTTAGAAAAGTTAATGAATATTCACTTTCCTAACACTGAACTGCCTCTCCACCAATCAGGTAGCGTGGGTCTGTTACCTGTCACCTGATTGGCTGAAAGGACAAGTGCTGCAATTGGACGCCTATAAGAAGGAGGGGAGGGGATGCACAGAGGACACAGGAGCTGCTGTCTGACCCCCTGCAATGTCCCACCGCTGGCCGCCGCCCCCTGCTGCCTGACCTGCCACTGAGACACATTAGATAATTAATATAAAAAATGCATACTTAAAGCCTATCCCTGGGCAAAACAAATAAGTTTTCCCATGCAGGGGGGCTGTGCAGTAGGTTAACTGCTTGTTTTTGTCTAGGGGAGAGGAAACTGAAATTGACTTATCTAATCCTCCAATCCTCACAGCACAAGAGCGGTCCAGCACCCCCACCGTCTTGAGTTGTGGACTGTCCCTGACGTCATCAAACCCAGAGCAGGCTCCGGAGACCAGGAACAGTCCACCTCTGCCCAATGGGGGAGCGCTGTTTTCTAGTGGAACAAAGGATCCGGTGAATATAAACTTTCTTCTCATCCCTAGACAAAGAGCAGCTGACCCATGCAGATTAATTCTCAAAACAAATTTGTTTGGGGATATTTTTTCAGCACTGTGTTTATTGATGTTTACTGAGTTTTAAGGGATTTACTTATATGTAGCAACCGATCAATAAACTATTTGTATATTGGTAATATTTTCTTTGACCATAGGGTGTAAATGTCTTACTTTTCTAGTTGTTTCTTTGGAGAGGGTTTGCACATACAGTGGTGTGAAAAAGTGTTTGCCTCCTTCCTCATTTCCTGTTCCTTTGCATGTTTGTCACACTTAAGTGTTTCGGAACATCAAACCAATTTAAACAATAGTCAAGGACAACACAAGTAAACACAAAATGCAATTTGTAAATGAAGGTGTTTATTATTAAAGGTGAAAAAAAATCCAAACCATCATGGCCCTGTGTGAAAAAGTGATTGCCCCCCTTGTTAAAACATACTATAACTGTGGTTGTCCACACCTGAGTTCAATTTCTCTAGCCACACCCAGGCCTGATTATTGCCACACCTGTTCACAATCAAGGCATCACTTAAATAGGAGCTGCTTGACACAGTAAGGTCCACCAGAAGATCCTTAAAAGCTACACATCATGCCGAGACCCAAAGAAATTCAGGAACGATTGAGAAAGAAAGTAATTGAGATCTATCAGTCTGGAAAGGGTTATAAAGCCATTTCCAAAGCTTTGGGAATCCAGCGAACCACAGTGAGAGCCATTATCCACAAATGGCGAAGACATGGAACAGTGGTGAACCTTCCCAGGAGTGGCCGGCCGCCCAAAATTACCCCAAGAGCGCAGCGACGACTCATCCAAGAGGTCACAAAAGACCTCACAACAATGTCCAAGGAACTGCAGGCCTCACTTGCCTCAGTTAAGGTCAGCGTTCATGCCTCCACCATCAGGAAAAGACTGGGCAAAAATGGCCTGCATGGCAGAGTTCCAAGGAGAAAACCACTGCTGAGCAAAAAGAACATCAAAGCTCGTCTCAATTTCTCCACAACACATCTTGATGATCCCCAAGACTTTTGGGACAACATTCTGTGGACCGATGAGACAAAAGTGGAACTCTTTGGAAGGTGTGTGTCCAAGTATATCTGGCGTAGAAGGAACACTGCATTTCATAAAAAGAACATTATACCAACAGTAAAATATGGTGGTGGTAGTGTGATGGTCTGGGGCTGTTTTGCTGCTTCAGGACCTGGAAGACTTGCCGTGATAAAAGGAACTATGAATTCTGCTGTCTACCAAGAGATCCTGAAGGAGAATGTCCGACCATCTGTTCGTGTACTCAAGCTGAAACGAACTTGGATTCTGCAGCAGGACAATGATCCTAAACACACCAGCAAGTCCACCACCGAATGGCTGAAGAAAAACAAAATGAAGACTTTGGAGTGGCCTAGCCAAAGTCCTGACCTGAATCCTATTGAGATGTTGTGGTATGACCTTAAAAAGGCCGTTCATGCTCGAAAACCCTCTAATGTAACTGAATTAGGACAATTCTGCAAAGATGAGTGGGCCAAAATTCCTCCAGGACGCTGTAAAAGCCTCATTGCACGCTTGGTTGCAGTTGTTGCTGCTAAGGGTGGCCCAACCAGTTATTAGGTTTAGGGGGTAATCACTTTTTCACACAGGGCCATGATGGTTTGGATTTTTTTCCACCTTTAATAATAAACACCTTCATTTACAAATTGCATTTTGTGTTTACTTGTGTTGTCCTTGACTATTGTTTAAATTGGTTTGATGTTCCGAAACACTTAAGTGTGACAAACATGCAAAGGAACAGGAAATGAGGAAGGGGGCAAACACTTTTTCACACCACTGTAGGACTCTCTAAGAAGCTGCTGTTGGTCAGAATACGAGTTAAAAGAACCTCAGCACAATCACTATAGAGGACAGTATAATGCTTCATAACCTAATCAGAGGCAATAGGCTTACAATCACCAATATATGAAAAAATTATATAAAAGGATATGAAAAAGACCTAAATAGAGTAATATTAGAACCAATAATAAATAGCCTAGTGTCAGTACTGCTGTCCACACCTCCTGTCTTCCAACAAGTGTCAACAACGTAAAAATATATCAAATCAGTGCCGTGCAGTACTTTACAAGCTTGCAATGTGCAATTAGGGGTCAAAATTAAGCACAATTTTGTTTAACAATGCATTACTAAACAACTATCCTAATTACAACTGATAATGAGATCTGTCAGCGCAGTACAGACTGGGTTGATTTTGGTAAACATTAACTCCCCAACCTCCTCCTTAACATTACATACCGGTAGAAGGGAAAAAACAAAGTAGTGTTTTTTAGCAAGTAAAAAAGCAAGGAAATAGGTCAGCATCTACTGTATTTCTTAAAGTGATACTAAAGACTTGTTCTTTTTTTCTTTAAAAATAACAAACATGTTATACTCACCTGCACTGTGAAGTGGTTTTGCACAGAGCAGCCCAGATCCTCCTCTTCTCGTGTCCCTCTTCTGTGCTCCTTTCCCCCTCCCTCCTGTTGAGAGCACCCACAGCATGGGGTCAGCCAACCCGAGCCACAGCTCTGTTTGTCCATTCAGACATGGAGCCGCAGTTTGGCCCCACCCCCTCTCTCTCCTGATAACTGACCTTGATTGACAGCAACGGGAGCCAATGGCGCCACTGCTGTGTCTCAGCCAATCAGGAGGGAGAGTCCCAGATGGCTGAGGCAGTCGTGCACATCGCTGATAGTTATACAGGAATAAGCGGCAGACTTTTTAACAAAGTTTGTTTAAACAAAATCCATATGTAAGTGAAAATATAGCATAAGCAAAGCTGCTAATGATTACAAAATGTATTTTAACGATTTTTTTTAAACAAATAAAGCATAAATAAACATGACTTAGATACTGTGACAGTCTTCATTTGATTAACCTAAAAAATATTGAACCAGCTCAAAAATTTCATCTGAAAAAGGCTTGTTTCACCCAAAATGTGTAAAAAGATTCAAGGAGAGCTTAGAAAAGACCCTTTATTGGGGAAGATTGTTCCCATACAGTGCCTTGAAAAAGTATTTATACCCTTTGAACGTTTCCACATTTTGTCATGTTACAACCAAAAACGTACATATATTTTATTGGGATTTTATGTGATAAACCAAGTGGCACATAATTGTGAAAAGGAAGGAAAATGATAAATGGTTTTCAAAATGTATTATAAATAAATATGTGAAAAGTGTGGGGTACATTTGGATGGCGCCCCCCTGAGTCAATACTTTGTAGAAGCCCCTTTCACTGCATTACAGTTGCAAGTCTTTTTGGGGATGTCTACCAGCTTTGCACATCTAGAGAGTGAAATGTTTGCCCATTCTGCTTTTCAAAATAGCGCAAGCTCTGTCATATTGGATGGAGAGCGTCTGTGAACAGCAATTTTCAAGTCTTGCCACAAATTCTCAATTGGATTTAGATCTGGACTTTGAATGGGCCATTCTAATACATGAATATGCTTTGATCTAAACCATTCCACTGTACCTCTGGCTGTATGTTTAGGGTCGTTGTCCTGCTCCGTCCCAGTCTCGAGGCTTTTGCAGACTCTAAAGCCCCATACACACTATCAGATTTTCTGCTGATTTTTGTTCTTCAGATTTACCAAAATCATATAGTGCAAGGGCCTGCCTGTTTGCATACACATTGAAACTCCTAAGGTTTGACCTCATATTATATGGTTTTGGTAAATCTGAAGGAAAAAAAAAAATCTGAAAATCTGTGTATGGGGCTTAACAGTTTTTCTTCTAAGATTGCCCTGTATTTGGCTTCATCCATCTTCCCATCAACTCTGACCAGCTTCCCTGTCCCTGCTGAAGAAAAGCTTTCCCACAACAGGATGCTGCCACCACCATGTTTCACGATGGTGATGGTGTGATCAGGGTGATGTGCAGTGTTAGTTTTCTGCCACACATAGCGTTTTGCTTTTAGGCCAAAAAGTTAAATTTTGGTCTCATCTGACCAGAGCACCTTCTTCCACATGTTTGCTGTGTCCCCATATGGCTTCTCACAAACTGCAAACAGGACTTCTTATGGGTTTCTTTCAACAATGGCTTTCTTCTTGCCACTCTTCCATAAAGACCACATTTGTGGAGTGCACAACTAATAGTTGTCCTGTGGACAGATTCTCCCACCTGAGCTGCAGATCTCTGCAGCTCCTTCAGAGTTACCATGGGTAACTTGGTCTTGGCTGCTTCTCTGATTAATGCTCTCCTTGCCCGGCCTGTCAGTTTAGGTGAATGGTCATGTCTTGGTAGATTCACAGTTGTGCCATACTCTTTCCATTTTTGGATGATGGATTGAACAGTACTCCATGAGATGTTCAAAGCTTGGGATATTTTTTTATAATCAAACCCTGCTTTATCCCTGACCTGTCTCGTGTGTTCCTTGGCCTTCATGATGCTGTTTGTTCACTAGGGTTCTCTAACAAACCTCTGAGGGCTTCACAGAACAGCTGTATTTGTACTGAGATTAAATTACACACAGATGGACTCTTTACTAATTAGGTGACTACTGAAGGCAATTGGTTACACTAGATTTTAGTTAAGGGTGTCAGAGTAAAGGGGGCTGAATACAAATGCAAGCCACACTTTTCACATATTTATTTACAAAAAATGTGGAAAACCAATTATCATTTTTCCATATCATATCCTTC
Source organism: Lithobates pipiens (assembly GCF_037356315.1). Classification (NCBI taxonomy): domain Eukaryota; kingdom Metazoa; phylum Chordata; class Amphibia; order Anura; family Ranidae; genus Lithobates; species Lithobates pipiens. The sequence continues at coordinate 107,377,350 of NW_027507788.1, read as the reverse complement.
CACTTCACAATTATGTGGCACTTTGTGTTGGTCTATCACAGGGGTGTCCAAACTTTTTTCAAAGAGGGCCAGATTTGATGAAGTGAACATGCGTGAGGGCCGACCATTTTGCCTGACATTCTTTGAACCATTAAAATTCGGTCTAAGTGTGTTCGTTTGAGCACTAATACACTGCCCAACAGTGGCTGTGTGTGAGTAAAGAGATGAGCTCGGGCCTGTTAGGATAGACCGTATTTTTTGGCGTATAACACGCACCTTCACTTTACGAGGGAAGTTTCAGGAAAAACAAAATGTACATTTTAAATAAAGAGCTATGAAGCAAAATAAAGGTCAATGCCCATCTGCAGCCTCACAAGTGCCATGAATGCAGCCCCACCATTTCCATCAGTGCAGCACCCCCATTTCCAGGAATGCAGCACCCACCATTGCCATGAATGCAGCCCCACCATTTCCATCAGTGCAGCACCTCCATTTCCAGGAATGCAGCACCCCCATTTCCAGGAATGCAGCACCCACCATTGCCATGAATGCAGCCCCACCATTTCCATCAGTGCAGCACCTCCATTTCCAGGAATGCAGCACCCCCATTTCCAGGAATGCAGCACCCACCATTGCGAGGAATGCAGCACCCACCATTGCCAGGAATGCAGCACCCACCATTGCCAGGAATGCAGCACCCCCATTTCCAGGAATGCAGCACCCACCGTTGCCTGAAATGCAGCACCCACCATTGCCAGGAATGCAGCACCCACCATTGCCAAGAAAAAAGACTCATCATTGCCATCAGTGCAGCATGATTGATGCCCATCCATTTGCAGTCTTGGAGGGGACAGGGAGGGGGCAGGATTAGCGCCAAAAGATTACATACAGGAAAAACTCCTGTTTTCATGGTGGCCTCGTTAATAGAAAGTCCTGCCTCCTTTGATGGACAGAACAGTCATCCAATGGCAGCGCAGGAGACGGGACTTGCTACTACAGAGGTTGCCGTGTAAACAGGAAATACTCCTGTATGTACGCCACTCGCCCCTTCCCCCCCAAGGCAGCCAGCATATATATCTTTTGTGGCCCCGGCGCTGGTAGATCATTGGGGGCCATAAAAGGTATATATGTCCAAATAACCAGGCGGGCCGTTCAAAACCAGGACGCGCCTTTGGACATGCCTAGTCTATCACATAGAATCCAAATAAAATACATTTTAGTTTTTGGTTGTAACATGACAAAATGTGGAAAATTTCAAGGGGTGTGAATACTTTTTCAAGGCACTGTACACAGCGGAATGCAGTCCAGAAATGTTAAAGGGGCACTGTCGTGGCTGCCATTACTGAACCTCTTTTGAGAATGCAAGTTCCCTGGTTCTCATCCTGATACTTTGAATTTAATGCTGTTGAAGTTGCTGATCTGGAACACAGTTATGACGCTTTCCTGATACTCATTTACAGCATGTTTGTTTTGGGATTGTGACTGAGAGTTCATTCAGACGGCCAGAAAAAAATGCGTTTAGATGTGCACTGAGCATAGTTTTGTGTGCATCTAAATACAATCCTATAGTAATTAACAAGCCCATACGCACAGCTGCGCCTGCTTGAGAAAATGTTTGCTGCGTTTAGCTCACGCAGAAGTAAGCATTTTCATAAGGAGGCCTGCGATGGCAGTCTAATACTTTTACACTACCTTTTTACAGAAATAAAATAATCTCATGAATGTGTCCCAGAGATGCGTCTTCCTCGTAGTAACCAATGATATTTCTCTCTTTCAGGTGTAACAAATATTACGACAAGAACAGGAGTTCTTCCAGACATGTTTATTCAAGGTCAAGTTTTATTATGCGCTATTTGATATGATATCTGTACTTCAAAACTGATTTCAGGCTAGTCTTTTTTTAATAAATAAAATGTTAATTGTAAAGTGTATCAACATTTAAACTCATGTATTCACTTCCATGTTGTATTTCAATTATTTCCAGCCTATTCCTGTTACTCTTTAAGTCTGTAAATTTACTTTACAAAGCTCCCCACACTTCCTTGAACTCAGCAGTACATATTCACACGTTACAATAAATGGTATTCATTCATTGTCATTTCTTAAATCCATGGGTTACTTGTGCTATTATACACTCGAGAAAATCACCTAAATCACCTACAAGAATCAGAATCGTTGAAGATTACTGGAGTTTAAACTGAGGGATCACATAGGGAGAACATGAAAATCGTTTATTCGATTTATCAAACAAATGTAGACAGTAACATATGTTCCTTCTTGAAATTTTTCCTTCATACATAAAGTACATGGTCATTTGTCCCTAATTTTGGTCTGATCTACAGTAAGGGGAAAAAAGTATTTGATCCCCTGCTGATTTTGTACTTTTGTCCACTGACAAAGAAATGGTCAGTCTATAATTTTAATGGTAGGTTTATTTTAACAGTGAGAGACAAAATAACAAAAATATCCAGAGAAACGCATTTCCAAAAAGTTATACATTGATTCTCATTTTAACCACTTCAGCCCCGGACCAATTAACAGCCTAAGGACCAGAGGTCTTTTTACAATTTTGCACTGCACTGCTTTAACTGGTAATTGCGCGGTCATGCAATATTGCACCCAAACGAAATTTGCGTCCTTTTCTTCCCACAAATAGAGCTTTCTTTTGATGGTATTTGATTGCCTCTGCGATTTTTATTTTTTGCGATATAAATGGAAAAAGAGCGAAAATTTTGAAAAAAAAAGATATTTTCTTCTTTTTGTTATAAGAAAAATCGAATAAACTAAATTTTAGTCATACATTGAGGGCAAAATGTATTCAGCCACATGTCTTTAGTAAAAAAAATGTCAATAAGCATATATTTATTGGTTTGCGCAAAAGTTATAGCGTCTACAAACTAGAGTACATTTTCTGGAATTTACACAGCTTTTAATTTATGACTGCCTATCTCATTTCTTGAGGTGCTAAAATGGCAGGGCAGTACAATACCCCCCAAATGACCCCATTTTGGAAAGTAGACACCCCAAAGAAATTGCTGAGGGGTATGTTGAGCCCATTGAATATTTTTTTTTTTGTCCTAAGGGATTGAATAATGACAAAAAAATTTTTTTTTACAAAAAGTTGTCACTAAATGATATATTGCTCACACATGCCATAGTTATATGTGGAATTGCACCCCAAAATATATTCCGCTACTTCTCCCAAGTATGGGGATACCACATGTGTGGGACTTTTTGGGAGCCTAGTCGCGCACGGCCCCCCGAAAACCAATTACCACCTTCAGAATTTCTAAGGGTGCAAATTTTTGATTTAACTCCTCACTACCTATCACAGTTTCGAAGGCCATAAAATGCCAAAATAGCACAAAACCCCCCAAAATGACCCCATTTTGGAAAGTAGACACCCCAAGCTATTTACTGAGAGGCATGTTGAGTCCATGGAATATTTTATATTTTGCCACAAGTTGCAGGAATATTACAAACTTTTTTTTTTTTGCACAAAGTTGTCACTAAACGATATATTGCTCACACATGCTATAGGCATATGTGAAATTACACCCCAAAATACATTCTGCTGCTTCTCCTGAGTACGGGGATACCACATGTGTGGGACTTTTTGGGAGCCTAGCCGCGTACAGGACCCTGAAATCCAAGCACCGCCTTCAGGATTTCTAAGGGCATTCATTTTTTATTTTACTCCTCACTACCTATCACAGTTTTGAAGGCCATAAAATGCCAAGATGGCACAACCCCCCCCCCCCAAATGACCCCATTTTGGAAAGTAGACACCCCAAGCTATTTGCTGAGGGCCATGTTGAGACCATTGAATATTTTTTTTTTTGTCCCAAGGGGTTGAATAATGACAAAAAATAAAAATAACTTCAAGATTTCTAAGGGTGAAAATTTTTGATTTCACTCCTCGCTACCTATCACAGTTTCGAAGGCTATAAAATGCCAAAATAGCACAAACCCCCCCCCCCCCTCCAAATGACCCCATTTTGGAAAGTAGACACCCCAAGCTATTTACTGAGAGGCATGTTGAGTCCATAGAATATTTTATATTTTGCCACAAGTTGCGGGAATAGTACAAACTTTTTTTTTTTTTGCTCAAAGTTGTCACTAAATGATATTTTGCTCACACATGCTATGGGCATATGTGAAATGACACCCCAAAATACATTCTGCTGCTTCTCCTGAGTACAGGGATACCACATGTGTGGGACTTTTTGGGAGCCTAGCCGAGTACGGGACCCCGAAATCCAATCACCGCCTTCAGGATTTCTAAGGGCATTAATTTTTTATTTCACTCCTCACTACCTATCACAGTTTTGAAGGCCATAAAATGCCAAGATGGCACAAAACCCCCCCAAAATGACCCCATTTTGGAAAGTAGACACCCCAAGCTATTTGCTGAGGGGCATGTTGAGACCATTGAATATTATTTTTTTTTTGGTCCCAAGGGATTGAATAATGACAAACAAAAATATTTTTTTTTTTACAAAAAGTCACTAAATTATATATTGCTCACACATGCCATGGTTATATGTGGAATTTCACCTCAAAATACATTTTGCTGCTTCTCCTGAGTACGGGGATACCACATGTGTGGGACTTTCTGGGAGCCTAGCTGCGTACAGGGTCCCAAAAACCAATCGCCACCTTCTGGATTTCTAAGGGCGCAAATTTTTGATTTCACTCCTCACTACCTATTACAGTTTCGAAGGCCATAAAATGCCAAAACAGCACAAACCCCCCCCCCCCCCCCAATGACCCCATTTTGGAAAGTAGACACCCCAAGCTATTTGCTGAGAGTCATGTTGGCTGAACGAAAAAAAAGAGATTGATCGGTGGGTATGCCCACCATTAGAATACCTCCCTTCATCCACCCACTTCTAATGATGGACATACATGCACCATTTATATATGCCGAAGCATGGGGGCATCCTCCCGCAAAAAAGTTATGCCGCGTACACACGGTCAAACTATTCCACGGGCAAGCCCTCCGTTGGAATTTCGACCGTATGTACGCAGCATTAGGAACAAAATCGCTCCTCCTCCCCAGCTGCCCCCATGCTTCGGGCATATATGCTCTTTTTTAACTGTGGTGGTGAAATCACCTCCTACAGCACTGGAGTCACGGCTTTATGTATCGTGGGAGCAAACGCTGTTGCTGTCAAGATAAATAAATCCGCGCTGCAGCTGAATGGCGTACCTGAAAACAAGAAAAATGGTTAACAATAAATCACAGTAAACAGTAAAGTATAAAAAATTAGAGAGAAGAGAGAGAGAGAGAGAACAATAAAACGACAACTATTTTTGGTTTTTTTATTTTACTTTTTTTTTTATACACTTTTTTTTGAACTGTAAACTGTAAAATTTCGGGTCTCTCAAAATGTGATGGCATCTTGGGAGACCCTGTGTTAGTGTGCCTAGCCTGTGAAATGCTGTACCCTACGCTAATACTTCACTAGTTCATGGTAGCGTTCAAAACACTCACCAAGGCAAAGACCAGGATTGCCAGGACAGCGTGGACAATAACAACGGGTGTCACGCCTATATCCGCGCTTGGTACAGACACAACATCTTTTTTGGGGGGCTCGTTGGGTAGGGGTACTCGGGATGGCATAAGAATAATGCCTCTCATGCAGCCGGCTTACTGCATTTGGTTGGGAATGGTGAGGTGCAGAACCGTCTGGATACAGAAGCTCTGTGACAACCTCTCTCTGGAAGAAAAGAAAGGTTAAAGTCCCACCTGAAGTTTTGTATAGCGCAAAAGTAAGTAAGTAAGCAGACCTTTTTTTGTACCAGCGTCTGGCCTTACGGGAAACTAGATACTGCGCCAACAACTGGTCATTGAGGTCCACCCCTCCCATATTTTTGTTATATTCGTGGACACAGAGGGGTTTCTCCACAATACCAGTCGCCGTAGAAATTTGGACCGTCGTGTCTGCATGAAGGGAGGTAAGAACGAAAACATTCTTATTATCCCTCCACTTCATAGCGAGCAAATTATTACACCGATAGCAGGCTCTCTCCCCCAGCCTAAGACGGGAATCTACAAGCCGCTGGGGAAAGCCCCGGCGATTAGGTCGCACGGTGCCACATGCTCCAATCTGATGATCAAACAAGTGACTAAACAGTGGCACGCTGGTGTAATAATTGTCCACGTACAAGTGGTACCCCTTTCCGAATAAGGGTGACACCAAGTTCCACACTATCTTGCCAGCACTTCCTATGTAGTCAGGACAGTTCTCCGGCTCTACGTAACTATCTTTACCCTCATAAGCCATAAAGCTCCATGTATAGCCTGTGGCCCTGTCACAGCACTTATAGAGCTTGACCCCGTATCTGGTACGCTTGTTGGGAATGTACTGTTTGAATGACAAGCGACCAGTAAACTTAATCAGGGACTCATCAACGCAGACAACTTGGGGAGTAAACAAGTCTGCAAAACGTTGGTTGAAGTGGTTTATGAGGGGCCGAATTTTGTAGAGCCAATCGTATTCAGGGTCTCCACGATGATGACAAAGTTCATTGTCACTGAAGTGCATGAACCGCAAGATCTGCTCGTATCCTTTCCTGGACATGGAGTTACAGAACACGGGCATGTGGTCAGTCGGATGCGTGGACCAATAAGCCCGCAACGTCATGAATTTATGTGTGCCCATGTTGAGGGAAAGGCCCAGAAAGGTCTTAAATTCGGAAACCGTAACTGGTTTCCAATCTCTGGCAAGGGAAGGCAACTGGGGATTAGCCGTGATGTGTTGACCAGCATATAAATTGGTTTGGTCCACAATAGATCTATAGAGATCTTCCGTGAAATACAGAGAATAAAAATCAAGTGGCGTAAAATCATCTGTATCCACCTGAATACCGGGTTGGGCAGTGAATGGGGGAAGTACTGGTGCTGCAGAAGTGGTGGGCACCCAATCAGGATTGGCGAATTCTGCAGGAAGGGCACTATGGGAACGACGGGCCTGCCTTTGTCTTCTTCTTGGTGGCAGTGGGACACTACTTGTGCTTGCCACCTCGCCAGCTTGAACTGCACTTATGGGACTCGCCACGTCACCATGTGATACTGCAGTGCTGGATGTACGTCCAGGGTGTACTAGGCCGCTGGTGCTTGCCAGTTCACCAGAAAGATGAGCGGCTCTAGTACTGACTCTCTGCTCCATACGAGGGACCTGTGGTTCCTGCACCTCAACAACATCAGAAGATCGGGGTTGGGTACGCCTGACGTTAGCAGGGACCTCATCTTCGTCATCAGAGCTATCTGTCACAGGTTCGTATTCTGAGCCTGAATCTGACAGATCAGTGTCTTCCTCTTCACTATCTGTCATGCTCAGAAACGTGTAGGCCTCTTCACTAGTGTACCTTCGCTTTGCCATTTTGGGCTCTAAATTAAGGGGTACACTAGTGAGACTCACAGGTAAAAAAGCACCTAGGCTGTCAGCGACTGTATCAAAACGCTACAAAAAAACTGTTAGCGATCGCAGGGATCAAGCCTGACTCGGCGAACGCTGCAGTTATATGTGTTGTGTTTTGTAAGTGACAGTGATCGATCGATACTGCACTTGGGTGGGCTGGGCTGGGCGGAGGGGCAAATCACAGGTGCTAGCAGGTATCTGGATTGATCCTGCTAACAATTTTTTGTTTTTTTAGAACCCTAAACTGCTGGGCACGCTAGTATAGATCTGATCAGATCAGATATTGATCTGTTCAGATTCTATACCACTAAAGCCGCATACACACGGGCGGACTGTCTGGCCAACTTAGTCAGTCGAAACACATTTCAGCGGACAGTCCGCTCGTGTGTGGGCTTCAGCGGACTTTTTCAGCGTGCAGTCTGGCGGACTAAGTATTTCGGAATTTCCGTAATATTGTCCGTCATACTTTGGTTTCAGCGGACAATCCGCTCGTGAGTAGGCTAGTTCGACGGACTAAGTATGGCGCATGCTCAGAAAGGATTTACACGGCGAAAGGTTGCATTGCTGTGTATTGGACTTCCTATTTCTAGTCCCGTCGTACGTGCTGTACACGTCATCGCGCAAACTTTCGACGGACTGTTTGTGCATCCGTGTGTGGTCAAGTCCGTTCATTCGAAAGTAGGACGGACTGTCCGTCGGATTGCCTGATGGACTAAGTTGGCCATACAGTCCGCCTGTGTGTACGCGGCTTCAGGGAGGTGTATGCTTTGCGCGTGGGTGTTAGCGGTACTGGCACTAACCTAGCACTGCCTGGGGTGACGCAGACCCTATCTGACCCTAAAACCGAATTGATATCACCCGCCGGGTGATCAGGGGGTTAAACCTTTATTAGGTAATAAATGGCGGGTGCCCTGATGCTATAAAAAGTGAACTACCTAACCAGCGTCACCCGTAACACTTATACGGTGATCACTGGTGAAAGAGTTAACTAAGGGCAATCAGGGGGTTAAAACCTTTATTGGGTATTTATATGGGGGTACCTGACGCTATATAAAAAACTGACGGGGAACCTAAATAACTAAATAACTAACTGGCTAACCAGCGTCATACAGCGATCGCTGGTGAAAGGGTTAACTCTAGGGGCAATCAAGGGGTTAAAACCTTTATTAGGTTATATATCTGGTTACCTAACGCTATAAAAACCTGGCGTTGAACCTAAAAAAAACTAGCTTCCTAGCCGGACCAGTGACACTAATGCAGCGATCAGAAAAACGATCGCTTAGTGACACTGGTAAAAAGGGGGTGAAAGGGTTAACTGGGAGGGCAATCAAGGGGTTAAACCTTTATTAGGAGGGGTATAGGGCTACCCTGGGCCTAAAGGGGCCTAACACTAGCTGCCCTGACACTTTCTACAGTCACAACTGACACTAAATGCAGTGATCAGTAAATAAATGATCACTGCAATCAGTGACACTGTGACTGGGGGGGGGGGGGGCGGGGGCCGATCGGGGGGGTGATCGGGGGGTGACTGGGGTGAAATGTGTGCCTATGTGTACCTATGTGTCAGTGGACTGTTGGTGCAAAAAGACCGACACGAGGAGTGTAACATCACTTCCTCCTGCCTGTGTTTACACTTACCCAGGGGAGGAAGCTTCTCATTCGCCAGGAGCGAACGAGAGGGGACGGCCATCCCCTCATCCCGGATCGCTCCTGAAGCAAACCGGTCCGCCGCATCCGATCGGACCCCCCACCCGCTGGAAGGCAAGCACGTACATGTACGTGCTTGTGCCTGTACATGCCATTGTGATGACGTACAATGGCATGCGGCGGTCCTTAAGTGGTTAATGAGTGAAATAAGTATTTGATCTCCTATCAATCAGCAAGATTTCTGGCTCCTAGGTGTCTTCTATGAAGGTTACGAGCTGAGATTACGAGCACTCTCTAAGCCCTTGTGCACACAGTCTGACATTCCGACAGAAAATGTCCGATCTGACCCCGTTGTCGGATAATCCGACCGTGTGTGGGCTTCATCTGACTTTTTCCATCGGAATGTCCGACCAACAAAGTTTGAGAGCTGGATATAAAAATTTTCCGACAACATGATTTGTAGAGAATTCCGATCGGACAAAGTGCCACGCATGCTCAGATCAAATTCCTAGACCAAAGCTATTGGCTACTAGCCTGAACGTAGTCCCGTCGTAACTAAATAACGTCATCACGTTCCGAACGATCAGATTTCCCGACAACTTTGTCCGACCGTGTGTATGCAACACCAGTTTCGGACAAAATCCGTTGGAAAAAATCCGACAGATTTTGTTGTCGGAATGTCCGACCGTGTGTACAAGGGCTTAAAGGGAGTGCTTCTAATCTCAGCTTGTTACCTGTATAAAAGACACCTGTCCACAGAAGCAATTAATCAGTCAGACCCCAATCTCTCCACCATGGCCAAGACCAAAGAACTGTCCAAGGATGTCAGGGACAAGATTGTAGACCTACACAAGGCTGGAATGGGCTACAAGACCATTGCCAAGCAGCATGGTGAGAGGGTGACAACAGTTGGTGCAATTATTCCCAAATGGAAGAAACACAAAATAACTGTCAATCTCCCTCAGTCTGGGGCTCCATGCAAGATCTCACCCAGTGGAGTTTCAATGATCATAAGAACAGGGAAGAGCCCAGAACTACACAGGAGAATCTTCTCAATGATCTCAAGGCAGCTGGGACCATAGTCACCAAGATTACAACAATCAACAATTGGTAACACACTACACTGTCAAGGACTGAAATCCTGCAGCTCCCGCAAGCTCCCCCTGCTCAAGAAAGCACATGTACAGGCCTGTCTGAAGTTTGCTAATGAACATCTGAATAATTCAGAGAACTGGGTAGGGGTGCAACGGATCAAAAAACACACATATCGGATTGTTCCTCAGATCAGAGTCACGGATCGGCTAATTTTTCGATCAGCAAATAATAATTTAATTTGCAAAAACCTGTGAAAATTCCACCACCATATAGTCCCCACTGTAATATCCTCGTCATCTCCCCCACTGTAATATCCACAATCTCCCCCACTGTAATATTGGCTGAGTATGGCTGGGTATGGCTGAGCATGGCTGGGTACGGCTGAGCATGGTTGAGTATTGCAGAGTATGGCTGGGTATTGCAGAGTAGGGCTGGGTATCGCAGAGTATTGCCAGGGTTATGGCAGGGTATTGGCTGGGTTATAGCAGGGTATTGGCCGGGTTATGGCAGGGTATTGGCAGGGTATTGCAGAGTATTGGCTGGGTATGGAGGGGTGGCTGTCACAGAGCAGTGCTGTAGGCACTACAGATCCAGCCCACACCGCTGCTGACACCGATCTCTCCCCTCCACTGTACAGATCAGTACAGAGACGCTGGTTTGTTACAAGTGATCGCTCCGTCATTTGACGGAGCGATCACAGTGTAAACGGCTTGGGTGTAGAAAGATGGCTGCTTGGCCGAAGCCGCGGCCTTTCCTAAGGCCGTGACTGCGGAGCGTTCCATGGATCAAGGTGTGTTTCCGATCCGAGTGGGGCGACCCCTTCGGATCACGGATCGGTGACGATCCTTTGCAGCCCTAGAACTGGGTGAAAGTTTTATGGGCAGATGAGACCAAAATCAAGCTCTTTAGCATCAACTCATCTCGACGTGTTTGGAGGAGGAGGAATGCTGCCTATCACCCCAAGAACACCATCCCCAACGTCAAACATGGAGGTGGAAATATTATGCTTTGGGGGTGTTTTTCTGCTAAGGCAACAGGTCAACTTCACTGCATCAAAGGGACGACGGATGGGGCCACGTACCGTCAAATCTTGGGTGAGAACCTCCTTCCCTCAGCCCGGGCATGGAAAATGGGTTATGGATGGATTTTCCAGCATGACAATGACCCGAAACACACGGCCAAGGCAACAAAGGAATGGCTCAAGAAGAAGCACATTAGGTCCTGGAGTGGCCTAGCCAGTCTCCAGCTCATAATCCCATAGAAAATATGTGGAGGGAGCTGAAGGTTCAAGTTACCAAATGTCAGCCTCAAAACCTTCATGACTTGGAGAGGATCTGCAAAGAGGAGTGGGACAAAATCCCTCCTGGGATGTGTGCAGACCTGGTGGCCAACTACAAGAAACGTCTGACCTCTATGAATGCCAACAAGGGTTTTGCCACCAAGTACTAAATCATGTTTTGTGAAGGGGTCAAATACTTTCACTCATTAAAATGCAAATCAATTTATAATTATTTTATTTTTTTAATTCTGCATTATTGTATTGTTATTCTGCCTCTCACTGTTAAAATAAACCTACCATTAAAATTGTAGACTGATCATTTCTTTGTCAGTGGGTAAACGCTTAAAATCAGCAGGGGATCAAATACTTTTTCCCCTCAGTGTATATATTTGTATATAAAATGCACTATTTATCAATCCAGAAGTGTTTCCCATTACTAAAACTTTTATCCAATTTTTAAATTGCTGCATCTGTAAATACCAAAACCCAATATACAGGAATAATAGTGGTAAAAAAAAACACCTTTTTATGCATCAAAAATGCATGGAAAATAGGTTATATGGTTTTCAATGGCATAGTTCACACCAGTGCCTGCAGTTCAAGTGCGTTCCAGTGCCAGAAAAAAAAGGAGAACATACTGCATTTTTCCTGCATTAGACTGTACTGTACTGTAAACCGCATCAAAAACACACTAGAACGCACAGGAACGCACCTAAACACCAAAAATGCGCTGGAACACATATGTCCTTATTAAGGGCCAGTTCACACAGATGCAGTTCCGTGCGCTTTTTGTATGCACAAAATGCATGCACAGTGTTTGCCATGTATTTCAATGGCTCTAGTTCATACCATGTAGTCAGTTTCCGGTCAGTTTCTGCACCGGAAAAAGACCGCAAACTCACTGCATGGTGTGAACTAGAGCCATTGAAATACATGGAAAACACTGTGCATGCATTTTCAGTGCAGAAAAAAAGCACACAGAACTGAACAGAACTGCGTCTGGTGGGAACTAGCACTTAAGGTTAAGAAAAAAAGAGAGGGAAAATGCACTGGACTGCATCAAAAATGCACTGGAACAGATCAAAAACACGCATGCAGAAAAGCATCTGGAACGCATTTGGATAGTGTTTCTATGGTGTGAACTGGCCCTTAGTCTTAGTTATAGTCTTTTGACTAAAATGCCATTTTAGCTTTAGTAATTTTTTAGTCATCTGAATTTTTAGTCGACTAAAATCTCCACTACATTTTTAGTTGACTAAAATCTAATTGGTTTAGTTAAAGGGGTTGTAAAGGTAAATATTTTTTCACCTTGATGCATTCTATGTTGTTCCCATGTCCTCTCTCACGCTGCTGTCAATCACATCCAATGACGCAACGCGCCGGGGGCGGGGCTGAGTGATACAGCAAGCGGCTATAGCCACCGGCTGTATCATGGGAGTGCGCCCACAAGTACTTCTCACCATGTGAGGGAGCTCGCATGAAAGTACTTGCGGGAGGGATCCGAGACAGCCGCCAAGGGACCCCAGAAGAGCAGGTTTGGGGCCACTCTGTGCAAAACGAGCTGCACAGCGGGGGTAAGTATAACATGTTTGTTATTTTAAAAAAAAAAAAAAATTAACTCTACAATCCCTTTAAATGTTAATGCATTATTTCTTTAGAATTGCTAAACAATATATACTCCTGGAGTAAAAAACTAATAACATGTTATTATTTCTGGTATGAAGGTTTGAACATGCATACAGACACAGATTTAGCCGTTGTAATATATACTGTCTTTATAAATAAAACCAAGTTTTATAAGCCAACAAAAATATTGCTTTTTGACGAGCAGAAGTATCACTTGAAAATATAAAAAACAAACAAAAAACTGTCATCTCTATTGGTTGTAATGTCATTGCACATATTACCTGAATATATTACCAACATTAAATATTAAAGCGGAGTTCCACCCAAAAGTGGAACTTCTGCTATAAGGCCTCCTTCCCGGAGCCTGTTTGTGAAACTGAGCTTTTGGGGAGGAGGGGGGGGGAGCAGGTACCCCAATTTGACAGGTCCCTGCTCCCACTTCCGTTACGTTCAGCCTAGGTGACCGGAAGTAAAATCTCTCTGTCCCAAAGTCTTCTGGGACATATGACAGGTCCTAGAAGACCCCGGAATCAGTTATGAGGTGCAGCACCGCTCGCGCATGCGCAGGGGGCACCTGGCTGTGAAGCCGCAAGCTGTCACGGTCGGGTGCCCATAGTAGAGATGTTGGCACCACCGAGAGAGGACATGGGAACAACACAGAGTGGGCGAGTGCCCCGCTGGATCGCAGGATAGGTGAGTGGCTGTTTATTAAAAGTCAGCAGCTACACTTTTTATAGCTGCTGACTTTTAATAAACACAAATATGACTGGAACTCTGCTTTAAGGAAAAAAAAAATAAGAAAAGCCTTTTTCTTTTCTTTCAGCAGCTTAGTAGATGGCCCCTGTGTATTCTTATACCGTAGTGAAGTGTTAATTTTGAAGTCTAATTTCAAATTAGTTTTAGTCATAGTCTTTTGACTAAAATGCCATTTTAGTTGTATTTTAGTCATCTGAATTGTTTGGGTTTTATTTTTTATTTTTATAATTAATCTTTTATTAACAAAATTTTACTTACAATTTTAACATAAATAACATTTATCAGACAAAACAAATACATTTATGTGGTTTTACCTCCCTATTCTTTCTTCTCCAGAAGAGAGAGAGAAAAAAAAAAGAAAAAAAAGGGGTTTGGGAGTGGAGGGGAGGAAAAGGGGGAATAGGAGCCGAATGATGTAGAGAGAAACCCATTTACTTGTTCTTCTCGTGTTAGTGGCGTATGTGTTATATTTATTTCCACCTATCTCTGTGAATTAAAAAAAAAAAAAAGTGAAATGGTTGACTTTACTTTACTTTCAATCCTTCCTTCCTGTTTACATATGAGATCATCTCTTATTGGACACTCAGATCGCACTGTAAACGGCCGCTGTGATTGGCCATTTATAGTGATCTGTGACTGGCTGTGTCCAAGGGACACAGGCAGCACGAAATTTCCCTGATGCATGCTTGCGGGAGCGTGCATTGCAGAAGTAAACAGGAGGACTTCCAGGTACGGCCTCCCGGCAATTGGCGTCCGCGCTGTAGCAGTCTTTCGGGTATAGCGTGGGCGCCTAGTGGTTAAATTCAAATGAATGTGTTACGTGGGTAAATTATCTCTCTTCCTCTTCTTCTCCATATCCCCCTTCCCATAATAAATCCCCCCCCCCCCCAAAATGTATTTTAAATTAAAAAAATTAGGGGGCGGAGGGTAAAAGCGAGACAAGGATATTCCAAGGGAGGACCGCTCTCCGTAATCCACATGTATCATTTTGACAACAAAACATTACTTAATAAAAAAAAGAAATTTAAAAAAATGTTGTAGTTCCTTCTTCTTTCATCATTCTATATATAGGTGTCCCATATGTTTTCAAATTTCTCCTGTTGATTTGAGTTTTAGCCTCATAGACCCATCTTTCCGCTTCCATTATTACCCACTTCCCTTTTCCATTCTGCTAGTGTAGGGCATGCAACCTGTTTCCAGTATCTGGGTACCAGCCTCTTGGCTGCGTTTAATAAGTGTGGTATTACACCATTTTTATAGAATTTCATACTCCCATGGAACAGGAAATGCAAAGGAGTTAGTTCTATTGGTCCCCTAGACATTTTCTCGATCAATGGGGCTCTTTCTTCCCAAAATACTCTAATCTTTGGGCAGGACCACCAGATATGAAGGGAAGTACCCTTTTCTTTGCATCCCCTCTATCAGCAGTTATCTGTATTTGGACATATCTGTGCTAATCGCATTGGGCTCCGATACCATCTAACCAGGAACTTATATGATGTCTCCTGGATGGATGAACTTATGGATGCCAAGTGTGTTACTTTTATTAATTTCTTTATTTGTAATGAGGAAAATATACAGCCCAGTTCTTTTTCCCATTCTTTAATAAAATAAGGTGTGGTAGTGTTGTATTCCCTAAGTATTAATTTGTACATTTGGGATAATAAATGATTGGGTTTTGACATCTTCATACAGATTTTTTCAAATGTCGTTAACAAATTCAGAGTCCTCACTTTGGGTTCTACTTTGCTAAAAAAAAGTGCTAATTGATAGTACCTCCATCCTGCCATTGCCATATCCCTCTGTGCTGATATCAATTACGTTTGGGGGATAAGAACACCCAATGGGGCGAACCTCATACACATTGTGTTCCCATCTGATTCCCATGGGCCTAATACTCCCTTTTCTTCTCCAGGAGGGAACCATGAATAACCTCCCAATGGGGCTAATGGTAACATACTAGGTGCATATTTACCACTTTTATTTATTCTGTCCCACACTGCCAATGTATTTCTTGTTAGTGGGGATGCCCATTTGGACAGTCCCCTGGCTTTGGATGATATCCATGGTGCTCTCGCTAATTTCCTACCTGCCATGTTTTCCTTATGTCAAAACCCAAACTTTGTTTGCGGAGTCATGGCACCAGTTTAGGATGCATACCAAAGATATTGCTCTGTAATACAGTGCTCTGGTAGGCCCACTTCTCCTGCGGTAGTGAAGTGTTAATTTTGAAGTCTAATTTCAAATTAGTTTTAGTCATAGTCTTTTGACTAAAATGCCATTTTAGTTGTATTTTAGTCATCTGAATTGTTTTTGTTTTATTTTTTATTTTTATAATTAATCTTTTATTAACAAAATTTTACTTACAATTTTAACATAAATAACATTTATGAAGTTTTAGTTGTATTTTAGTAATCTGAATTGTTTTCGTTTTAGTAGTATTTTAGTAGACTAAAATAGTATTAATTTAGTCAACGAAAATAGTTTAGTCAACAAAATTAACAGCATAGTTTCTCAAAAATAATTTAGAGACACTTTTCTGTCTGTGGACGGAGTCTTATTTTAATTGGGGGTGGGACATTCATTTGTAGGCGTGGTCTAGTAGGAGCGAAAAAAAAGAAAGAAAGACAGAAAAAGAGGGATGGAGGGACAGAGAGGGAGGGATGGAGAGAGAAAGAAAGGAAGAGAGAAGGAAAGAAAGAATGAATGAAGGAGAGAGAAAAAAAAGAAGCCCCAGCTGGTTCGGTTACATTTTGTTCTTCACAGACAGATTCTAGTACTGTTCAGGTATATGACCCTTAACACTGTTCTTCCTCACCTGAATCACTAACGCGTCTCCACAGCAGCTCCATGCACATGGCCGATAATGGACAGCGCACCCATTGCCTGGGACGCAGTGCAGGCAGCCCACCTCATGCTACCTCCTTAGGCAGTAGCCGGTTGATGTTATCTGTTATTCGCCTCCCTCTCCTTCCACCACCCAGTCCCGACTCCCAGCCCACCCGGCTCACTATGTGGGCGGCCTGGGATAACGCTGGGTGACGGCAGAGCGGTGTGGCTTTCATATGAGGGATCAGACACCCGAGCCAGTCTGCCCCTGCCCAAGACAGAGCCAATTTCCTGGGCTTCTGCCCGGGACAGGCTCAGACTGGGACATAGGTCTGTATTCCGTCAATGTTCTGGGCAAATTGGGACTGTTGGCAGCTATGTAATAGGTGTCCCTCATTCCCATCTCAGAATGTTGGGAGGTATGTACATTGCTGCTATGGCACATCATATAGCCCCATTGATTGTTATCAACCAAGCATGCAGGGCAGCCCAGGCGCTCAATGCCCTGCTAACCAATGGCAGGAGGTTAGATAAAAAAATGGCTGCCTCGAGTGGTACCTGCCCCCCTACACAGCCCTGCTCATGGTCAAGGTTCTCAACTGTTCTTCAGTTAAAAGGACTACCTCTCTTTGTGAACCAAATCCCTCTGTCTCCTTTTCTTCTATAGCTGTCCCTCTAATTGAACTAATGCATGCTTTTATGGAAATCACTTTTCTTATGTGAGTACTATTTTATTTATTTTAATAAAATATCACTATAAGGAGAGCACTAGATCGTTTAATTTATTTATTGAGGAATCTATCTACTAAGATTTCTGGGATACAGTTATAAAAGGTCCTAGTTGTGAGCACAGGATGAAAGAACTCATGATGTTATACTGCCAGACTCATCAACCATTGCTGGCAGGGCGGTAATACAACCCAAGTGGTCCTGGCCTCCAAAAATGTAGAGGTCGTTGGAAAGGGTTCGCATACATCTACTTTGAGCATGTATGGTGGTGTTTAGAAGGCATGGAATTTTGGGGTTATAGCAAGAAAAACGCCATAAAGATTTGATTTGGTTGGAATCAAATTATTGAGAGTTGTTTGATGAACTGGCACAAGGACTTTAATTTGACAGATTTATTCATTATATATGTTTCACACTTTTATTGGTGTCATCGATTTGTTTCATCAATTTTTAATTAGTCATTAATTTATTAATGAATTCTATTTATGACACATATTTACTGCAGTGTGAGCACTGATGGAGCTAGGAATCAATTGTTTGATAACTATTGCATAGCCTTTGTATTTATTCATTTGTTACTGGAATACATGGAGGGTAGATTGGAGGTATATTGAAAAATAGATATAAAACTGCCCCAGAAAACTCCCCAGATGACGTTGCAACTGGGAGGGCAGATCAGACGCTAATAGGCTCATTCCAAAACAATAGAAGGAACTCCATAGCGTAATCCTGTTTAAAACTGTTTATTTATATTCAAAACTCCCCCCCCCCCCCTTTAGGAATTGCACTTACAGATAATCAAATTCAAACAAGCATGTCATGTCAGTATACCAATGGGGATCCCGCAGGTGTCTCCTACCACACTCTGCTCTGCTTTCTATCAATACCAGTGTTCCCGAGTCGCGTGCCGATGTCAATGTTGGTCGTCATATTGTCCCTACTCTGGCGCATTTCGTCATCCCGATATCACCTTCAGATTTATCCAAATCCGGCTTTAAACTTCTCCACAATAGTATTACGGACCTATATAAACCTGGATACACCCTTAATAGACCGTCCCCTTAGTGTATCATCACAGCGCTCAATACCCTCCCCCCCAGCTGCTACTTAAAAAATATAAATATATAGATCAGAAGGTGAATATACGAACAAACAGTGATCCAAAAAATATATATATACACACCAATCACCTTGTAGCGCTTAATTACCCCTAAAATAGTAGTGCACATTCATTGCAAAACTTGGTAATCCTCAAAAACCATATATAATGAGAACCTTCACATGTGCATAAAAATTCAATAGTAGTGCAATATACTGTGATCCAATGCAAATGTAGAAAATAGTTTGAACACAGTCCCAAACTAGAAAATATAAATAAATAAAGTCCGAAATCAGTCCTACAAGGAAGAAAACTGCTTATCATGTGAAAAGTATAGTGTCCATATATCCGAAAGCCTTCACCACACCCTTGGTGTTCGTGCCCCCCCTTCTTTGGAACACTCACCAGCTATACTGCTCAGCACTCTTGTGTCGAGCCAAGAAAGCGTATTTAAGATCTTTAGGTATGATGTTAGTCAATATCCAGCAATCACTTGCACTGTAGTTCCCATCAGATATTAATAGAATGTCCTCTCAAACATACCTCGGGAAGAAAAAAGGCTTTCCATAGTGTAATAATGTAAAACTCTTTTTAATCTCAAATAAAAAATCAATCTGTATCACACTCACATGAACTTTTGACTTTTTCCAAGTCAGGTTCATGTGAGTGTGATACAGATTGATACAGATTGATTTTTTATTTGAGAGGACATTCTATTAATATCTGATGGGAACTACAGTGCAAGTGATTGCTGGATATTCACTAACATCATACCTAAAGATCTTAAATACGCTTTCTTGGCTTGACACAAGAGTGCTGAGCAGTATAGCTGGTGAGTGTTCCAAAGAAGGGGGGGCACGAACACCAAGGGTGTGGTGAAGGCTTTCGGATATATGGACACTATACTTTTCACATGATAAGCAGTTTTCTTCCTTGTTGGACTGATTTCGGACTTTATTTATTTATATTTTCTAGTTTGGGACTGTGTTCAAACTATTTTCTACATTTGCATTGGATCACAGTATATTGCACTACTATTGAATTTTTATGCACATGTGAAGGTTCTCATTATATATGGTTTTTGAGGATTACCAAGTTTTGCAATGAATGTGCACTACTATTTTAGGGGTAATTAAGCGCTACAAGGTGATTGGTGTGTATATATATTTTTTGGATCACTGTTTGTTCGTATATTCACCTTCTGATCTATATAAGTATTACGGACCTGCCTGGTGTGTTCCTTGGTCTTCATGATGCTCTCTGCGCTTTCAACAGAACCCTGAGACTATCACAGAGCAGGTGCATTTATACAGAGACTTGATTACACACAGGTGGATTCTATTTATCACCATCAGTCATTTAGGACAACATTGGCTCATTCAGAGATCCTCGCTGAACTTCTGGAGTGAGTTTGCTGCACTGAAAGTAAAGGGGCCGAATAATTTTGCACGCCCCACTTTTCATTTTTTTATTAGTTAAATAAGTTTCAAAAATCCAATAGATTTCGTTGCACTTCACAATTGTGTCCCACTTGTTGGTGATTCTTCACAAAAAATAAAAGTTTTATATCTTTATGTTTGAAGCCTGAAATGTGGCAAAAGGTTGAAAAGTTCAAGGGGGCCGAATACTTTCGCAAGGCACTGTATATATATCCCATAGTTTGAAGACGCTAGAACTTTTGCGCAAACCAATCAATATTAGCTTATTGGGTTTTTTGTTTTGTTTTTTACCAAAAATATGTAGCAGAATACATATTGGCCTAAATTGATGAAGAAAGTAGATTTTTTTTCCATTTTGTTTTTATTGGATACGTTTTATAGAAAAAAAGTATAAACATTTTTTTTTTCAAAAAAATTTTTGGTTGTTCTTTGTTTATAACGCAAAAAAACAAAAACAAAAAAAGTCAAGGTGATTAAATACCACCAAATATTTGTGGCAAAATAGGACATACATTTTTTTTTTTGGGGAGCAGGGTTGCATGGCTGTGCAATTGTCAGTTAAAGTAACACAGTGCTGTGTAGCAAATAAATGGGCTGATCAGGAAGGGGCTAAACCTTGTGAAGGTGAAGCGGTTAAAGCATGACATGTTTGGTATCTATTAACTTGGCGTAACATCATCTTTTATATTTTACCAAACAATTGGGTATTATTTTGTGTTTTCATGCATTTAAATTCATGAAAGTGGATTTCCACCTAAAAGTTCCGCTGATCCCCCCCCCCCCCCCCCCCCCACATTTGGCACCTTTCAGGGGGGAACAGGGGCCTGTTTTTAACCGCAACGCAGTCCCTTGGAAGTTTAGTCCCCCTCCTCCTTAACCCTGCCGCCAGGCCAATTAGAAAGCGCAGTGTGCTTCGCACGTGCGCAGTAGGTAACTGTGAAGCTGAAAACCCCAGTTGATCCGAAAATCGTCTGCGGTGCCGACACCTCAGGCTCCCTGGACAGGTCTGTGTCTATATATTAAAAGTCAGCAGGTACAGGATTGGTAGCTGCTGACTTTAAAAATACAATTCCCCAGGCAGAATACCGCTTTAAAGTGTATTTTTTCAAAACATTTTGCGTTTGAAAAACTGCTGCACAAATATTGTGCGTCATAAAAATATGCAACACCCACCATTTTATTCTCTAGGGACTCTGCCTTAAAAAAAATATATATAATGGCTGGGGGTTTTAAGTTGTTTTCTTGCAAACAAATTATGCTTCTCACGTGTAAGCGAGGAATTGTCCCGGACTGAAAATGGTTAACACATGCCGCACATATTTCCATCACCGATCCGTCCATATTAGAATATAACAAGCGATTCAGGTGTAGTGTCACAGTTTGATGCCTATCACAGGATGGTGCGGAAGTGACGTTGTTGCGTACTGCGCATGCGCGATGCGCTCCAAACGCTCGCGCCGTGCGTTCCAACATAGTTTCGGCAATACAGTTCAGCGAAACCATCACATAATGTTACGGAAGTGATGTTACACACAACACAAACACGGGCCACGTTGTTGCGTACTGCGCATGCGCGATGCGTTCCAAACACTTGCGCCGTGCGTTCCAACATAGTTTCGGCAATACAGTTCAGCGAAACCATCACATAATGTTACGGAAGTGAAGTTACACACAACACAAACACTGGGCCGTTCGTTACAACACTAATACTTCCCTTGTTACCTAGTAGGTTTTGCATTGCTGGGACTTGTAGTGCCTATCCTGAGCTACATGCTTCAATGTTCAGTGTCCTCATCCCTATCCCCGAGCTTCAATGTTCAGTGTCCATCCTTATCCCCGTGCTTCAATGTTCAGTGTCCTCATCCTTATCCCCGAGCTTCAATGTTCAGTGTCCATCCTTATCCCCGTGCTTCAATGTTCAGTGTCCTCATCCCTATCCGCAAGCTTCAATGTTCAGTGTCCTCATCCTTATCCCTGTGCTTCAATGTTCAGTGTCCTCATCCCTATCCCCATGCTTCAATGTTCAGTGTCCTCATCCCTATCCGCGAGCTTCAATGTTCAGTGTCCTCATCCTTATCCCTGTGCTTCAATGTTCAGTGTCCTCATCCCTATCCCCATGCTTCAATGTTCAGTGTCCTCATCCCTATCCGCGAGCTTCAATGTTCAGTGTCCTCATCCTTATCCCTGTGCTTCAATGTTCAGTGTCCTCATCCCTATCCCCATGCTTCAATGTTCAGTGTCATCATCCCGATCCGCAAGCTTCAATGTTCAGTGTCCTCATCCTTATCCCTGTGCTTCAATGTTCAGTGTCCTCATCCCTATCCGCAAGCTTTAAATGTTCAGTGTCCTCATCCTTATCCCTGTGCTTCAATGTTCAGTGTCCTCATCCTTATCCCTGAGCTTCAATGTTCAGTGTCCTCATCCCTATCCCCCTGCTTCAATGTTCAGTGTCCTCATCCCTATCCGCGAGCTTCAATGTTCAGTGTCCTCATCCTTATCCCCCTCCTTCAATGTTCAGGGTCCTCATCCTTATCCCCGAGCTTCAATGTTCAGTGTCCTCATCCCTATCCCCCTGCTTCAATGTTCAGTGTCCTCATCCCTATCCGCGAGCTTCAATGTTCAGTGTCCTCATCCTTATCCCTGTGCTTCAATGTTCAGTGTCCTCATCCCTATCCCCATGCTTCAATGTTCAGTGTCCTCATCCCTATCCGCGAGCTTCAATGTTCAGTGTCCTCATCCTTATCCCTGTGCTTCAATGTTCAGTGTCCTCATCCCTATCCCCATGCTTCAATGTTCAGTGTCATCATCCCGATCCGCAAGCTTCAATGTTCAGTGTCCTCATCCTTATCCCTGTGCTTCAATGTTCAGTGTCCTCATCCCTATCCGCAAGCTTTAAATGTTCAGTGTCCTCATCCTTATCCCTGTGCTTCAATGTTCAGTGTCCTCATCCTTATCCCTGAGCTTCAATGTTCAGTGTCCTCATCCCTATCCCCCTGCTTCAATGTTCAGTGTCCTCATCCCTATCCGCGAGCTTCAATGTTCAGTGTCCTCATCCTTATCCCCCTCCTTCAATGTTCAGGGTCCTCATCCTTATCCCCGAGCTTCAATGTTCAGTGTCCTCATCCCTATCCCCCTGCTTCAATGTTCAGTGTCCTCATCCCTATCCGCGAGCTTCAATGTTCAGTGTCCTCATCCTTATCCCCCTGCTTCAATGTTCAGGGTCCTCATCCTTATCCCCGAGCTTCAATGTTCAGTGTCCTCATCCCTATCCCCCTGCTTCAATGTTCAGTGTCCTCATCCCTATCCGCGAGCTTCAATGTTCAGTGTCCTCATCCTTATCCCCCTGCTTCAATGTTCAGGGTCCTCATCCTTATCCCCGAGCTTCAATGTTCAGTGTCCTCATCCCTATCCCCCTGCTTCAATGTTCAGTGTCCTCATCCCTATCCGCGAGCTTCAATGTTCAGTGTCCTCATCCTTATCCCCCTGCTTCGATGAGGACACTGAACATCGAAGCATGGGGATAAGGATGAGGACACTGAACATTGAAGCTTGCGGATAGGGATGAGGACACTGAACATTGAAGCACAGGGATAAGGATGGACACTGAACATTGAAGCTCGGGGATAGGGATGAGGACACTGAACATTGAAGCTCGGGGATAAGGATGAGGACACTGAACATTGAAGCAGGGGGATAGGGATGAGGACACTGAACATTGAAGCTCGGGGATAAGGATGAGGACACTGAACATTGAAGCTCGGGGATAGGGATGAGGACACTGAACATTGAAGCTCGGGGATAGGGATGAGGACACTGAACATTGAAGCATGGGGATAGGGATGAGGACACTGAACATTGAAGCTCGGGGATAAGGATGAGGACACTGAACATTGAAGCAGGGGGATAGGGATGAGGACACTGAACATTGAAGCAGGGGGATAGGGATGAGGACACTGAACATTGAAGCTCGGGGATAAGGATGAGGACACTGAACATTGAAGCTCGCGGATAGGGATGAGGACACTGAACATTGAAGCAGGGGGATAGGGATGAGGACACTGAACATTGAAGCTCAGGGATAAGGATGAGGACACTGAACATTGAAGCACAGGGATAAGGATGAGGACACTGAACATTTAAAGCTTGCGGATAGGGATGAGGACACTGAACATTGAAGCACAGGGATAAGGATGAGGACACTGAACATTGAAGCTTGCGGATCGGGATGAGGACACTGAACATTGAAGCATGGGGATAGGGATGAGGACACTGAACATTGAAGCAGGGGGATAGGGATGAGGACACTGAACATTGAAGCTCGGGGATAAGGATGAGGACACTGAACATTGAAGCTCGCGGATAGGGATGAGGACACTGAACATTGAAGCAGGGGGATAGGGATGAGGACACTGAACATTGAAGCTCAGGGATAAGGATGAGGACACTGAACATTGAAGCACAGGGATAAGGATGAGGACACTGAACATTTAAAGCTTGCGGATAGGGATGAGGACACTGAACATTGAAGCACAGGGATAAGGATGAGGACACTGAACATTGAAGCTTGCGGATCGGGATGAGGACACTGAACATTGAAGCATGGGGATAGGGATGAGGACACTGAACATTGAAGCACAGGGATAAGGATGAGGACACTGAACATTGAAGCTCGCGGATAGGGATGAGGACACTGAACATTGAAGCATGGGGATAGGGATGAGGACACTGAACATTGAAGCACAGGGATAAGGATGAGGACACTGAACATTGAAGCTCGCGGATAGGGATGAGGACACTGAACATTGAAGCATGGGGATAGGGATGAGGACACTGAACATTGAAGCACAGGGATAAGGATGAGGACACTGAACATTGAAGCTCGCGGATAGGGATGAGGACACTGAACATTGAAGCACGGGGATAAGGATGGACACTGAACATTGAAGCTCGGGGATAAGGATGAGGACACTGAACATTGAAGCTTGCGGATAGGGATGAGGACACTGAACATTGAAGCACGGGGATAAGGATGGACACTGAACATTGAAGCTCGGGGATAAGGATGAGGACACTGAACATTGAAGCACGGGGATAAGGATGAGGACACTGAACATTGAAGCACAGGGATAAGGATGAGGACACTGAACATTGAAGCTTGCGGATAGGGATGAGGACACTGAACATTGAAGCACGGGGATAAGGATGGACACTGAACATTGAAGCTCGGGGATAAGGATGAGGACACTGAACATTGAAGCACGGGGATAAGGATGGACACTGAACATTGAAGCATGGGGATAGGGATGAGGACACTGAACATTGAAGCATGTATCTCAGGATAGGCACTACAAGTCCCAGCAATGCAAAACCTACTAGGTAACAAGGGAAGTATTAGTGTTGTAACGAACGGCCCAGTGTTTGTGTTGTGTGTAACTTCACTTCCGTAACATTATGTGATGGTTTCGCTGAACTGTATTGCCGAAACTATGTTGGAACGCACGGCGCAAGTGTTTGGAACGCATCGCGCATGCGCAGTACGCAACAACGTGGCCCGTGTTTGTGTTGTGTGTAACATCACTTCCGTAACATTATGTGATGGTTTCGCTGAACTGTATTGCCGAAACTATGTTGGAACGCACGGCGCGAGCGTTTGGAGCGCATCGCGCATGCGCAGTACGCAACAACGTCACTTCCGCACCATCCTGTGATAGGCATCAAACTGTGACACTACAGGCAATCCGATAAATAGAACAGGTGTAACCCCGCCCACTATTTGCCACGCCTCCCTGCTTCTGTAGCTACAAAAGTTTACTGACCCTTGCTCCTCATCTCCTCCTCTGATTGGCCAATGTCTGGAGGTAAGGACAAAGCACCCATTGGTCGCAGCCTATCAAAGCAGGGCGGGATAGAAGCTGATTGGCTGATCTTTGTATTTTCGGGGTGACAGGAAGTGAGCTGGTGACGTGCGGTGAAGGTGAAGTAGTGCTATGATCAGTCTCTATATGTATTATATATGTCGGTCTCCAGCGTGTTATTACCGATACTGGGAGAATGTTATGGTGCAGCTCAGCTGGCTATATATGTCCTGTAGACAAGGGGTAGGCAAACTGGGGACGTCCAGCTGTTGCTGAACTACATTTCCCATGAGGCATTGCAAGGCTGGCAATTACAATTACTCCCAGAGGCATGATGGGACTTGTAGTTCTGCAACAGCTGGAGGGCCCCTGGTTGCCTACCCCTGCTGTAGATAGATCCTCCCCCATGTATTGTATCTGCGTGCCGACTCCACATTATTCCTCTGCAGGATCTCCTGAATCCTGTGATCCATCCACACAGAAATCATTCATTTATTGTAGGCTCAGCATGCAAATCACAACCTGACCGTGCAATCAGTTTTCTGCTCAGCACACATGTTACAATCTGATTGTACAATCAGCAAGGGGCTGCCTGATTGGATAGAATAGATAAGCCCTCCTATTAGCTTTGGTCTAAAGCAGATTGTATAGTGTATGGTGAGCCTTAAATATAGCAAAACCGTGTAAATATCAGGACCAACCTAGTCTATTCAATCTGTCTGCATCCAATCAGGCTCTTGCTCTACATTCTTGTTGGTGGATCTAAAGAAGATTGTACAATCAGATTGGAATGTGCGTGTTGAGCTTTAGCCGATCTTTTATTTAAATATCAAAGAGAAATTGCTGAGATTATCCACTTTGCATACTGGACAATTCTGGAATTCTTCTCCTACAAATCCTCATTTTGTTTGCTAAATTACCCCAAACATGATATCTATTTTTAAGCAGAGACCCTGGGAAATAAAGTGGCGGTCGTTGCAATTTTATATGTCACGCGATATTTGCGCAGCAATTTATCAAATGCGATTTTTTTTTTTTTTTTTTATTCTTTGGGGGGGGAATACACTTTAATGAATTTTTAATGAAATTCGATTATTTTTTTAACATTTTTATACCATCTCCTTAATTTTTTTTTTTTTTTTTAATCACTTTTATTCCGATTAAAATAAGTGTAAACATCCCTTGTAATAGGATTAAGGGGTGACGGGTCCTCTTTATCCATAATGCCCCAAATCTCTCCTCTACCCTGGGAAGCGTGAGATACAGAAAAAAAGAAAACTCATCAATCTCGGCTTCTCAGGATAAAAAACTGTCCGTGTTTACATCTGCCAGATCCAGAAGTGATGTCATGACATCGCTTCCAGCCTCCCAGGATCATAGAGTTGGCTGGGGACCATCCAGTTCACGGCCAGCTCTATGGTAATTCGCCAACAAATCTGTTCTTTGGGTCCCTGATTACATAGGAGACCCTGGAGAGGCATCAGAAGAGGGGGACATCCCCTCCTGCTGCCTGTTAGACCCCTTTCACACTGGGGCACATTGCAGGGGTTACAGCGCTAAAAATAGCGCCTGCAAAGTGCCCTGAAAGAGCCACGAGGGCTTTCACACTGGAGCGGGGAGCACTGGCAGGATGGTAAAAAAAAGTAGTGCTAGCAGCATCTTTGGAGCTGTGTGTGTATACTGCTCCTTCATTGCTCCTGCCCATTGAAATGAATGGGGCAGCACAGCTATAGCGCCGCTGCTGCAGCACTTTGCAGTGGTTTTAACCCTTTCTCGGCCGCTAGCGGGGGGTAAAACCGCTAGCAGCCGAATACCGGTGCTAAAAATAGTGCAGTTTTACCACTGGCACCCGCTAGAGCTGCACGATTCTGGCTAAAATGAGAATCACAATTTTTTTGCTTAGAAGATAAATCATGATTCTCTCACAATTCTTGTGGCGTAGCATCATCTTTCACATTAAAACAAAAAAAAAAATGGGTTAAGTTTACTGTTTCGTTTTTATTTATTTTTTTCATTTAGTTGAAGTGAATTTTTTTCCCCAAAAAATTGCATTTTGAAAGAGCGCTGGGCAAATACAGTGTGACATAAAATATTGCAGCAATTGCCATTTTATTCCCTAGGGCAGTGATGGTGAACCTTGGCACCCCAGATGTTTTGGAACTACATTTCCCATGATGCTCAACTACACTGCAGAGTGCATGAGCATCATGGGAAATGTAGTTCCAAAACATCTGGGGTGCCAAGGTTCGCCATCACTGCCCTAGGGGTCTCTGCTAAAATATATATAATGTTTGGGGGTTCCAAGTAATTTTCTAGCAAACAATATTGATTTTAACTTAAGAAAGAAGTGTTAGAAAAAAATCCGGATTATTTATTTACACAGAAGTTCTATCCCTTTTGATCTAAGAAGGAAGCTTAGTTACAATGTTGCAAGTTAAGAAAACTTGGCAGACTGCTGGATGTTTTCTTTTGACAGCTGAGTGAGCAGATAAGTCTTTCCACTTGTTTATATGAAAGAATCGCCTACTCTCAGAAGGAGAAATCGTCAGAGGGGGTGAATCGGGATCACGATTTTTTAACGATTAATTGTGTAGCTCTAGCGCCCGCACCGCCCCAGTGTGAAAGGGGCCTAAAATAAATCCAGTGGCTCGTGAGCCGCTAGGGTGGCTTTTACAAGATAGAGAATTGCTGGCTGAAAACAAAGCTATGCGGATGATGCTTGTGGCTGCAGACATCACCTGGATATCACCACTTCAATCCAAGACGTCATATGACAGCCCTCCAGTGGGAAGTGGTTACACTGAAATGGATTTCCTGCCAGGACAGGTTTTTTCCCTTTGGATAAAAATGTTTCTTTATGGATCAAACCTCCAAAGCTTTATTTACACGGATGCTCCTGTGTGTAGCTCTGGACACAGCAACACTTTATGCCATAGACGCATACAAACTGGGTGACAACGCTGCAATGATTTCACTGAGGAGCTTTGTCACTCTGTCAGAGGAAGTGCCTGTCGCTGATTCTTCTGGCAGGAGTAAGAGGCATATAGAAGATGTTCCAGAGAGGCCAGCGGGTCTTATTGCTATGGATAGCGGACATGGGGTACCTGCACAGTTCCTCCCTATATGCTATATGCTATAGGTGTGGTGGACGATCGGTCTATGGAGCCAAACTTCACAGGTGCAGATGTTGGATCAACGCAATGCCCCGGACCTCAGAGCGAGGTCCTGGTAAGCATAGTGGTTGGTGGGGGGCTAGACTTCCTCAGGCAGATGGGGTTCAATGGGTGAGGAAAGTTTCCTTACACTTTTTAAGTGTTTAAAAAAAAAAAATCTAAAATTTAAAGTAGAATTCCAAGCTAAACCTAACTAGTCTTAAAAAAAGCCCCCCCCCCTCCCCCCCAACACCTATGCCGACTAACCTGTATGAGAATGATCCGTATACTTCCCTATTTTCAGGTTGTGCCGGTGTCCTATCATATATGGTCCCCCATCAGATAGTGTCCGTTGTGTACTGCGCATGCGCAGTACACAGCACACAGAGATTCCGAAAATAGCCAAGGATGAACGGCGCCTGCGCCGTGAGTCCAGGTTCTATCCCCACCATCCAAGTGGACATAGAGCAGGAATATAAAAAAGCCAAGCATAGCAAGGCCGAGCCGAAAGCCCTCTAATTTTCCCAACCCTATGTCCGCTTGGATGGTGGGGCCACCACCTCCACTCATGGCGCAGGCGCCGTTCATCTTTGGAGATTTTCCGAAGCTTCTTCTGCCCCGTACTGCGCATACACAGTACGGGCGGACACTATATGATGGCAGGACACTATCTGCCAGAACACTGGTCTAGTCATATGATCCCCTGTGTCAGCTGATGTAGCTGCAGGGGAGAGGAGAGAGCCGCTCGACAATAGCCTGTAATTCCTGGTAGCATTAGCGCCATTCATTGTCGGCACTCCCTCCTCTCCCCTGAAGCTACACTGGCTGACACAGGGGAGGTGGATCACATGACCAAACCAGGACAACTTAAAAAAAAGGATACAGACTTTTCTTACATTAGTCAGCATAGGTGTTGTTTGTTAGGTATAGCCTTATTCCAGATGTTTTTTTTTTTTTTTTCTTCTGTGACCCCTCTGGGGAGATTTTTCCATGGTGTCCTGTGACACTAGGGTATGGGGGGGGGGGGGGGGGTGCTTGTCAACAGATGGCACAGACATTAACATCTGTTATACATTTTAACCCTTCTTTACTTGATTCACAATATCTTCAGTGTGCCTCCAGTGTTCACCGGAGCCCCGGGCTGTGGAGGGGGAGGGAGCAGCTGGCTCAGGTTCTCAGCAGTACTCTGAAAGGCTGAGCCAGCCTTTCAGAATCTGGGCGGATCACAACATTCACCACTTCAGCCCCGGAAAGGGTTTTCCCCCCCTTCCTGGCCAGGCCATTTTTTTGCAATACGGCACTGCGTTACTTTAACTGACAATTCCACGGTAGTGCGATGCTGTACCCAAATAAAATTGATGTCCTTTTTTTCCCCCTACAAATAGAGCTTTCTTTTTTATTTTTTACAATATTTTTTAGTTTCTGCTATAAAACATATCCATTAAAAAAATGTAAAAAATCGAGTTTCTTCACCAATTTAGGCCAATATGTATTCTTCTACATATTTTGTTAAAAAAAAAATCCAATAAGCGTATATTGATTGGTTTGCGCAAAAGTTATACTTTAGGTTTAGGGAGTTCTTTTTTATATTTTTTACAAGTAATGGTGGCGATTAGCAATTTTTATTTATTTTTTTAGCTGGATTGCGACGGACACCTGTGTCACTTTGGGGACTAGCGACATTATTACAGTGATCAGTGCTAAAAAAAATGCACTGTCACTGTACTAATAACACTGGCAGGGAGTTAACAGGGGCAATCAAAGAGTTAAATGTGTCCCTAGGTGGTGCTTTCTTACTGCAGGGGATGTACTTTGATTGAAGGAAAACAAGATCTCCATTTTCTCCTCTGGCAGAACGGCAGTCTGCCTCTTTCCAAACAATCGCAGCCGCAGAGATATGTGAACCGGCTCCATAGAAAGCCAGTCAGTCTCCTGATATGCGAATTGGATGCAGGTTTATTGGATGCGGGGAAACCTGCATCCAATTCGCACCAGTGTGAACCCAGCCTTAAAGTTGGTTAGAAATCAGTTTGTGCTATTCTTTTATTCCTCTAAACAAGTCAATGTGATTGTATGGCAAAGACCTTTCAACATATGTAAACGTTTGGCAAAAGGATGATACATTCATAGTATACACATCTCCATTGGCCATGTACCCTAACCCTTAAAATTCAGCAAAAGCTTTGTGTTGCATATCATATAATAATGGGCAGGTGCTATTTTGAAGTGATTGTAAGGGGTATTTTTTATTTTTGCCTTTAATATAAAAAATATTTTATATTTCCCTGCTGTGTGCAACAATATTGCACACAGCGGTCCCTTACCTCCTCTTCTGGCAATCTCCCACCGGCGCTGTCTGCTTCTTCCTCCAAATCCCCCCTTAGCAAGCCGTGTGCTGAGGGGGCACTCCCAGATTGGGCTATTTGCATCCATAGACACACACAGTATTGGTAAGCCACACCCCTGCTCCCTTCTCACAGGAGTTTGACAGCAGTGGGAGCCTATGGCCCTGGATAAGTGAGAGGAGCCAGGCATTTGCTGAGGGATGGGTGGAGGGCAAGGGCATACCTACAGGGGTCGCATGGTGAGCTGGTGCCATGCAGCCCCCTGTACACCTGAACAGGAGGGGTGGCGGCATATAGGGGAACTGATCCCCTCCCTCCTACAACCACCAAATGTCTGCTTCTCCTCCTCTGCCTCCTGCAGGCATATAGCAGCTGTAGGAGGGAGGGGATCAGTTCCTCTATATGCCGCCACCCCTCCTGTCCAGCTTCCTAATGCTCCCCCCTGTCCTCTCTTCCAGTCCCCCTGTGCTCTCTCTGACCCCCTTAAGGTATGCTGTCAGGATGGAGAGCAGGTAAGGGGCTGGTAAATGTGTAATTTACCTGCCCCTTCCGTGTCTGAATGTATAAACTCAGTGATCCATACCAAATCACTAATTCTTAAATGAAACGTAGTAAACTGTGTTCATCTATAACAGTTTTTACTATGTTTCAGTTTGTGAATGAATGGGAAGCTCTGTACAGAGGTATTCTTGTCCATTCATTTTGTACAGCTGAGGCTGCAGAGATGGAGATTGTGGGCTGTGTCCTCAGTCTCCAAGCTGAAACATCAGAGGACCGTTTAGACCCCTGATATTTTACCAAACCTCCAAAAAATAAATAAATAAAATGGTAAAAAAAATCAAATAAAAAACTGACACCAGTGGCGGAACTACCAGGATTCCAAAGGTCGCACTTATGACTGGGCCCTGGTGTTCCGCCACCAGACTCGGAAGTAAGGGCCCCAGCCAGAGGTCAGAGGGGCCCTTCACGGTTTCTTGGAGGGGTTAAACAAGAGTCTATTCTCTAATGCAGTGCTATTTAGGAATGAGATTCAAATTCAGGTACCACAAGCAGATCTCAGCAAATTCCCTGAAAATACTAACAGCCAGGGTCCAGAACTAGGCTTTGGGGTAAAGTGACCCGCTGTTGGGCTTTCTGATCCTTTTATAGCAGTGCGGTTACATGAGAAATCCTGGTAACATCGCAGCAACACAGGATAAAAGTGAGGCCCTTTTATTGCAGAGGTGAATAATGCAAAGAAAATCTTTGGATCTTTTTAATAAAAAAAAGTCTATGGTACTAAAATGGTTGACCCTCACCAGGAATCAGGCATGTACTGGCCATCGGGACTACCGGGAGATTCCCGGTGGGCCGATGGCTCAGTGGGCCAGTCTGGTGCAGTCCTGGAGCCGCTCCTCTCTGACAGTGAGTGATCGCGATTTCACTCCTGTCAGGAGGAGCAGTTTCTGTGATATGCTGGAGAGAGCATTAGGCTTTCTGCTCCCTCCAGCCTGCAGGGGGAGATAGACACGGTCAGCAGACTTTCCTTCCTCTCTCCCCTATCACTTGTTATCACATGACTGGAGAGAGGAAGAAGAGAGGCTGCCTTGCCTTTAGAACTGTGAGTACATGTGGGAGGGGGACACTCTGATGTAAGGGAGCTGGTGGTGGGACTCTGATGTAAGGAGCTGGTGGTGGGACTCTGATGTAAGGAGCTGGTGGTGGGACTCTGATGTAAGGGAGCTGGTGGTGGGACTCTGATGTAAGGGAGCTGGTGATGGGACTCTGATGTAAAGAGCTGGTGAGGGGACTCTGATGTAAAGAGCTGGTGAGGGGACTCTGATGTAAAGAGCTGGTGAGGGGACTCTGATGTAAAGAGCTAGTGATGGGACTCTGATGTAAAGAGCTGGTGATGGGACTCTGATGTAAGGGGGCTGCTGATGAGAATCTGATGTAAGGGGGTGTTGATGGGACACTCAAAACGTAAGTGGGCCAGTCTGGATGACGTCCAGGGCCAAATTTCTGTCCCAGTCCAGCCCTGCCAGGAATGTGAAAGTCTGTTTTCTCATTGTAGCCGGGCCAAATTCATAGGATAGAAAAATATGAATTGCGCTAGCCTGTAAATAATAAAACATATAAATATATGTGTAAAACGCAAAATCAACCTTGTGCTGATACAACTTAATATCACCAATCATCAGATTAAAAATAATCAAAAAAAACACAATCAGTGTTATGACAACCAAACCTCCAAGGGCAGGTGCCAATTAATACCTAACAAATGTTTGTGATCCCCACATTTAAATAGACATATGAACCAAAATTGATAATAGTGCTGGTAAATAAATATTAATAAATTATGTCCATTTTGAGTAGCCAGCCACCCGTGATAAAGGGAGAAATGCTGAATTCCAATGAAACGCCTCAAAAGTGCAAGCCGTGTTATCTCCACCACCAGATATATAGAGACTGGCTCCTTACCAGACAGATATGACCCCCTGTTACAGAGGTCACAACAGGTGTGAAAGTGCGGTATATGGGCTCTCACGCTGTTAAACTGGCCCTCCAATCCTGTATCTTCCACAATATGAAAATGGCTCAGTCAATCACAGATCCTCCCCTCCCGTGCACCACTCTCCACTCAGTACATAAAAGATATAAAGGCTCCGGATAGTGTAAAACCTTTAACTTTAATTACATAAGTATATAAAAATATTGCACTTACAAACTTAAAATGGCATAAGGCCTTAAGAAGTGTGTGCCGGCCGGATGCACACAAACAAACCTGTGCTTCCTGGAATGCCAACAAATGAAAACGAGGAGACGTCAGCGCGTCGTTCTTCCCTACGCGTTTCGTAGTAACTTACGTCATCCAGGGGCACGGGTGGCGCGCCACGTCACCTCCTTTATACACATCACAATAAACCAAACCTCGTTCTGGGTCGGCGGCCATCATAGGAGTGTAAACAAATGCTAAAAACACCACGAGGTCGTGAACCAAGCCTCGTTCCCAATTGGCTGCCATCACGGAAGTATAAAGTAAGATCCTAAATCATCCCGGAAAGACCCGCTATTAAAAATATAAATAAAAATAAAAGGTGTATCCAATGACTAAAACGTTAAAAGGAATATGGCCATAAAATTTGTGTTTATGCTTATTATACCCACCATGACCCATATGGGCTAAAAAATATACTGAAAGACGTTTGATCCATGGTATCCTTAGATCAACACAGTCTTGTTTGTGCAAATTGTGCCGGAAGTGAATCCAATCACCCTACTGGAGGCACCTAACGAGAATAAATAAAATGGATAAAAAATGCATGAATAAAAATGAAAACAAAAATAGAAATAAGAAAACATGATCTTATAAGTGCACGACAAGCACATACTCTTAAATCAAAGATTTCAGCTTATATGAGCCTGTGTTACAATGTCACACAAAATCAATCGCAAACCAAATAAATTCACACACTCAAATCAACCAGGAACATTGGTAACTGTCAAGAGTGTGAAATATTAATGAATAAAATAAAAATAGCTGTTATTTATAGCTGCTAATCTGTAGTCGCAAACTCGACTCAAAAGCCCAGGACACTGGCCCGTCCGGGCTAACATTTTATAATAAGCAACCCTAAAAAGGGGTATGAAAAGTAACAAAAAATACCCACATTTGGGTAGAAAACTACCCAAAGCGGTAAGATTAATAATTACAAAAAACAGTATCCAAATTGTTAGCTTGTCGGCTTTTTTAGAAATTTAAGTCATACAGACCCTCAGTCTAGATGGCAAGCGGATCCAGAACAGGAAACATCCCAAATACATAATGAAGTTGAAAAATACAGACATCATTATTATAATTGACACTGAATGCACAGGGTCATAAGTATAAAATTCTTGCAATGAATAAACAGATATCTGATGAAAACATCTGTACACAAAACCTTTCATATTAATCTCATTAACCAGTTCCCGACCGGCTCACGCCGATGTATGTCGGCAGAATGGCACGGGCAGGCAAATGGGCGTAACTGTACATCCCTTTAAATTTGCCGCCCTGCCATTGCAAGCACGCCGGCTGGGACCCCCGTGAGTCCGGTCGCGGGTCCCGCGGACTCGATCACCACAGGCATACCCGCGATCGTTTCACGGGGCGGCTGAACTGGGAGATTCCATTGTAAACAGCATCTCCCTGTTCTGCCTAGCAACAAGTGACAATGATCTCTGCTCCATGTGATTGGAGCAGAGATCAGTGTTCACTAAAAGAAAGCCCAGCCCCCAACAGTTAGTAACACGCCCCTAGGAACACTTAACCCCTACACTGCCACCCCTTCACTGCTAGTGTCATTTACACAGGAATCAGTGCATTTGTATAGCAGTGATTGCTGTATAAATGACAATGGTCCCAAAAATGTCCGATGTGTCCGCCATAATGTCGCAGTCACAATAAAAATCGCTGATCGCCGCCATTACTAGTAAAAAAAAAAAATTATTAATAAAAATGCCATAAAACTATCCCCTATTTTGTAAACACTATAACTTTTGCGCAAACCAATCAAATTTTAACAAAAATATGTAGAAGAATACGTATCGGCCTAAACTGAGGGAAAACATTTTTTATATATATTTTTGGGGGATATTTATTATAACAAAAAGTAAAAAATAATGTGTTTTCTTTCAAAATTGTCGCTCTATTTTTGTTTATAGCGCAAAAAATAAAAACTGCAGGGGTGATCAAATACCACCAAAAGAAAGCTCTATTTGTGGGAAAAAAAGGACGTAAATTTTGTTTGAGAGCCACGTCGCATGACTGCGCAATTGTCAGTTAAAGCGACGCAGTCCCAAATCACAAAAAGTGGCCTTTGGCCAGCAAAATGGTCCGGGCTGAAGTGGTTAATCATATGTTCAAAAATGTAAAAGTCTTTGAATGGATAAACACTAGATATCTGAGGAGCATCTGTGCACAATACCTCTCATATTAATCTCATTAGTCTCCAATTTATATCATAAGAATTTAAAAGTTTCCCTCCCAGGGCATATGTAATTAGGAATTGCTAATAAAGGCATTCACGTCAGTATCCACATTGAGGCCAAACGGAACGTAAGGTTTGAGTCTATGGATCCAAGCCATTTCTAGTTTAGAGATTTCCCTGACTAGGGACCCTCCCCTCCAATGGGGTTTGTACTTATCAATACCTATAAACAAGGTGCCTGAGGGATCTCTTTTATGCATCTGATCATAATGTCTAGAGACAGGGTGTTTATCAAAGCCACGTCTTATATTACTAATATGTTCATTTAACCAAATTCATAGGACCTTAACCCTGTGATCCAGTAAAGGGATCTAATAAAACAGAGGTCTCTGCATGGCTATATATATATATATATATATAATTACACACACATTCGGAAATAAACCATGCCAAGGCTCCTCTGTGGGGTTCTATCAATGTATATAGCAGTGACTAAATAGGAGGTTAGCTCATTTTTCCTAAAGGTATGATCATATATGAGAGCCATACTCAGAGCAGCTAAAGACCTCTCATATGTACTAATCACAGCAGAAAGAAAATGGCAAACAGCCCAATCAGTTTATAGAGTATACAGGTCACAGCGAGTGCTCAGTGGAAACTGTGCAGGACTCTAACCTGCTAACTAACAATGTTTACCTAATTAAACCCAGAATCCAATCTAATTACTGATTAACTATCTTCAGGTTTTACAATTTGGTTTTATGTTGAGTTTGGGTACATTAGGTTTCACTGTAACGTTGTCACGTTGTCATTTTAGGTAATTTTGCTCTGTTTATTCATTCCTACAGTAAATGTGTTATCTTCATATTTGGAAGAACCACAAATACGTAGTATTTTTGTCCATTTTATATTTGCTAATTTCTCTTAATTTTTTTTTTTTTTTTTAGAAAGTCGGGATGTCACTAAGTCGCCTAGGAAGGCTGGGCCAGAAGTCCAGTGTCCTGTTTTTATGTGACATGCAGGAGAAGTTCAGACCTAACATTGTGTTCTTCCCTCAGATTGTGTCCGTGGCTGCTAGGCTGCTGCAGGTAAGAGAATCACCCAAATGGCGATAAATGTACAATACAGGACATGGATATTGGGTGGAATAATGTGTGTGTGTGTGTGTGTGTGTGACTACATTTATTTTATTCAGGTTTCTTTTTAGCACTTACTATTTCATTTTTTTAGTACAGGTACTTGTATATCAGCACACACACACACACACACACACACACACACACACACACACAAAATATACATTCACATCCGTTAACATGCATGACGACAAACTCTGATCACTAACTGTGACGAAACGTCCCACAAGCTGATATCTATATTCAGCATGAGAGGAAGCGGTATATGACGAAAGCACTCAAGCGGAGTGTAGGACGTTTCATTACACCAACCAATGTGGCAGCGAGTGACTAGACTGTGGCAATGTTGGCAAGCTGACGTGTTTTGTGGACGCATCCCCTTTCTGAGGAAAGGGTAGAGCGGGGAGGGAGGGACTTTTTGTGTCCTATGTGATAAAACAAAAAGTTGAGATTAATATTCTTTAGAATTTTTTTTAATTCTTTTTAAGTTACACCCAAGCACAAAAAATTCTGCCCCCATCCCAAAAAAAAGGTTTTGAGGCCCCCACATACATGAACATAAATGCACATATTGAGGGCTCATATGCACAAAAACGTTGATTGCGATACACGTTACATGTTCCTGTGCATGCTGGAGTGAGTGCAATAATTTTAGCCCCAGAGCTCCTGTGTAACTCTAAACCAGGGGCGCCCAACCTTTTGAAGAACAAGGGCCACTTAACCGACTTGGTAACCGGTCGTGGGCCACAATGAGCGGAGCGGGTGGATGGCATATTTGTGTCCACTCTGCATACTTTTTGGTGGATCGTATTGGAGGTAGAACACAAGTCGGTTTATGTCTGCCACTACTTAGAGGTGAGTGGAGGGTCCTATTGGTCGGACTGTCAGACACCGTGTGAAAGGGGTCCAAGGCTGCTTTCACACTTAAACGCTGCGGTTTACCCGCACCACGTGTGCAACGCAGTGTACCTTTTGGCTTTCCAGCAGTTTGCAATAGACTTCTATTATATTCTGCAGGTTTAGTGCACTTTCAGAAAGCTCACCAAACTGGCAGGTAATAGAAGTCTATGGCTCGGTGCAAGTAACCCGCAGGTAAACTGCTCTGCACCTGCGGATTAGTTTAAAAGAAGCCCGGTAACCACTGCAGAAAAGATATGCCCATATATACACTGTGATTTTAGTAACAAACTGACCTTTAAAAAACATATTCTTTCTAGTCTATCACAGAGCAGGAGGTCATGGGCCACATCAGAGGGCTCCACGGGCCACATGTGGACCCCGGGCCACTGGTTAGGCACCTCTGCTCTAAACTGATGACTTGTAGGGGATTTTTAAATCCTCACCAATAGAAAATATAGGATACTGAAGGATGTCAACATTTTAAGAGCACACTCAATTTTAAACCTTGGCATGTTGGGTATCTATTTACTCAGCGCAAACTCATCTTTTATAATTTACCAACATTTTTATTTCTTTTGCGTTTGTGTGCCCTAAAATTAACTTTAGTGTATTTTTTTATTTTTTTTTTACTGACATTTTGTGTCTCCTATACCTTGCTAATGTGCTAATATCGTAACATAAAAAAAATAACTACCTCTATTTTATTCTCTAGGGTGTCTGGTTTAAGAAAGTATATATTTGTTTCTGGGAGTTTTATGCAATCTTCAGGGCTAAAAATATATTTTTTTAAACGTGGGGAAAAAAAAATTAAAAAAAGGCTCTGGCAGATAAAGGGTTACTTCTGAATTGCAGGTTGGCGTTATTTGCATAGTTAAATTGATCCAGCCTGGACAAATGTAAGTATGCAAATGCCATACCTGTGAAAGTCAAGAGTCTGTAGTAGTCCCTGGTAATTCAGTGATTGTCACTATTTTCTGGGTCCTGTGCCAGCATCATTCACAGAACGCCTTGTCTTTTTTCTCAGTGAATGCAAAGCATTCTCTTATTGGACAAGTTGAAGATTGTAATGTCACATGCCCACTTTTCCACCTTGTCCAATCAGAGAACTTCTTGGATTCATTGGGAAAATCATGCAAGGCATTCTATGAATAGTGACCATGAGTTAGTGACCCCAAGTGTCCACTATGCAGCAGGGAAGCCGAGACTCAGAATATAGCGGCGAGCACTGTATTAGTGGTGATTACTACAGTGATTCCCAGCTTCCATTGGGATCCCACAGGTATGAAATATGTATATTTACATTTTTCCAAGCTGAAACAATGTAACTGTGCAAAAAAAGGACATACCTGGAATTCTGTTAAACCTTACATGAGATTTTAGTAATTACCTTTTAATAATCAACTTTGAATAATTTATCTACAGGCTAGCAAAATTTTAGACATACCAGTAATAGTGACTGAACAATATCCTAAAGGACTTGGCCCCACCGTGCCGGAGCTTGGAGCTGATGGCATCAAGAAATACTCCAAGA
This sequence comes from Lithobates pipiens, assembly GCF_037356315.1. Lineage (NCBI taxonomy): Eukaryota > Metazoa > Chordata > Amphibia > Anura > Ranidae > Lithobates > Lithobates pipiens. The sequence goes on along the minus strand of NW_027507788.1, from coordinate 107,337,574 downwards.
CCTGCTTCACTATGCTGATTCCAGAAGTGGAGAAGGAACTCCAGTCCTTTCCTGAGAGGCGTTCTATTATCCTCTGTGGCATTGAGACACAGGCCTGCATTACGGTAATTGTAACTTTGTTTTTTGGATAGGGGGAAGGGAGAGTTGGACCCCCTGCCAGTTTTTATTGATTTTTGTGTTCCCTATAATTACACCTCCATCTATTATTATTTTTTAATTTTTTTTTGAACACTGTGTGACTGAGACAGAAAATTCAAAATGTTACAATTGTCACAAGAACATATCTTTCAGTGGGCACACATGTTCCCTTGACAACCAGTGATTGCCAGTGGATCCTTGAACTGTGGCTGATTGACCTACTATCTGAATCTGCCTGTAGAGTTCTGGGGCCAACATTGCTGGCAGAGCCAGCTGCAGGACACAAATTTTTTTTTTTTTTTTTTTTTTTAGCTGTCTATATATTTCTTATAGTATCCTGTTAGGTCTTCAGGACAAGAATTGAAGGGAACTCTAAGCAGGACATAGACAGCAAAAAATAACCTGCTAGGGGTTTTTTTTTTTTTTTTCACAATCAAAACCTGCTAGGGGTTTTAACCCTTACTTAAGCTGGCTATGCATGGGTGAGTTATGTTTTTGTTCAACCAGTAGATTGATCAGAAAAACTGACCTGATTTCCCACATTGACACATTCGATGTGGATGGTGGAATCCTCCCCCGCTATGTCATTGTACTCTGACAGCGAGGCGACTCCCCTGCCATCAGAATACACAGATCAGCACTGAAGTCTATTACCTGCAGTGCCAATCAAGCAAAAATATATCAACAGGGAGGTTGAACAGAAGTTGATCAGTAGATCAATGCCAATTCAACTATAGTGGCCACACACAATCCCTGCTGTAATGGCCAAATTTCAATCCATGTATGGCCAGCTCTACTCCAGTCACAATAAAAAAAAAAAAAAAAAAAAAAAATGGAAAACTTTATCAAATACTTATTTTAATTTTCCTTTCCTGACGCCAAGACATGGCAGCAATATATATGATATAGCTCCCCCCTATATCCACCCACAGGACCTGTTTAGCTCTATAAAAGTCTGACTGAGAGCTACTGCCCCCATTCTCTGTATAAAGCAAAAATATCAGAGGGAGGGTTCGTATGCTGCCATGTCTTGGCGTCAGGACACGAAAATTACGGTAAGTATTCGATACAATTTTCCATTTTTCTGACGCTAGACATGGCAGCATACATATGATACATAATGAGCTTTTGAGAGGGAGGGTGCTACAAACTTAGTCTTTGACAATAGACATAAAAGCTTGGATGGTTTTCCTCCCAAACTCGTATGATGTGATGACCAGCTAGCCTCTTTGCAGACTGTCTGCAGAGACAATCCTGCCCGTACCACCCAAGAAGATGACATCACCCTGGTTGAGTGATGAGCTCTAACCGCCTCTGGAGGATCATTCCCGGCTCTGTATGCCCGGTGAATATTTTTACTATCCAGGCCGAGGTGGTTCTGGCCGAGGCCCCTTTCTCTTTAAATGTTTCTGATAAAAAAACTCTGTCAGAGCTTCTGAATGTTTAAGTAGCCTGGAGATAGGCTTTGACGACTTTTGGAATGTCCAACTCGTGCAGATCAGCATCTGATTCCGCTGGGAAGGCTGGAAGCTCCCATTCACTGGAGAGGTGAAATATTGATGCCACTTTTGGGACAAAATTATCCAATGGTTCCAGCACAACCCTGTCTGGGAAGAACATGGAATTAGGTTCTGTCGCCCCAAATTCTTGGAGTTTGACACCCTTCCCCTCCCCCTGAAGTTATGGTTAATAGGAAAGTCGTTTTTAAGGCGATATCCCATGATGTACAGTCTTCTGTCAGAGTACGAGGAGGGTTTGCTTGAACATTGAGGACTACTGCCAGGTCCCATTGAGGGAACCTATTTCTCTTGGGGGGAGCGTAGTCTAAGTACCGCTCTCATGAAGTGCTCCACCAGCCGGTTTGCTGCCCGTTTCTTTTGGGTAAAAGTCAAGATGGCAAAAATTTGCACCTTAAGTGAACTGAGCCCCAAATCCAATCCAGATTAGAGGAAAGACAGGATTTGAGATACATTTGGGTTACTAGGGTCAAACTGACGTTCAGCTGCAAAGCTTGTGAACCTATTCCATATTCTGGAGTAGATGGCATTGGTTGACCCCTTTCTGGAACTCTGTAAAGTTCTAATACCCTCTGGAGAACATCCAAATTCTTGTAACCCCTGCTTTACAATCTCCAGGCCGCCAAGGTTAGTCGTGATGGTTGTAGATGTAGGGTATCCCCTTCAGACAGAAGAGGAGTCACTGGCAGAGTGATTGGTGTGCACACGCTGAGATCCATTGCCAGAGAGACCCATGGTCTGTGAGGCCAGTAAGGAAAAACTGATGACTGTCAAAAATCTCCTAAGGGATTTCAAGATTAAAGAAATTGGAGGGAAGGCATAGGCCAGTTGCCCAACCCAAGGATGGGTAAAGGCATCTGTCCCCTCCACTAATGGATGAGATAGCGTGAGAGGAACGGCTCACCTTGCAGATGTTGATGAGGCCAAAATATCCATCTTGCGGACACCCCCACTTGTGGATGATCTGTTTGAACACTTCGGCATGAAGGGATCATTCGTTGGGGTCCATGAATTGTCTGGATAGGTGATCTGCTTCCAAGTTCTGGAAGATATATGGCCCTTAAATCTGGGAGATATTGTTATGCCAATGTCATGATTGGTTCTGCCTCTCTCAGGAGGGATTGGCTGTGCTCCCCGCCTTGTCGCTGTATGTAGGACACTGCTGCCGTGTTGTCCCAAATGGAGCAGGACTGCGTGACCCTGTATGTGAGGCAGCAAGGTGACCAACTCCATGAATGCTGCTTGAAGTTCCAGAGTATAGGAAACTAGGCCCTGAGTGAGAAATTCCCCTCTGCCTTGGATCTTGAGTTGTTCGCAAGCGGGCCCCACATTTCTGTGCTGGCATCTGTGGTAACAATGATCCATGGCTGTGGTCCTAATGGACTAAGCCATTTCGCGTTTTTTTTTTTTTTTTATATACCACCAGAGACTCTGGCGCCTCCAGCTTGTGATCCTGATTGGCTGGGCTAGACAAACTCTTCCACTGCATCAGGAAGCCTTGTTGGAAAACTGAGTTTCCAGCGAGCCCAGGGGATCATCGGAATACATGAAACCATTGTCCTGAGAGGACTCATGCACTGGGATGCAGACATCACTGGTGCAGCCAAAGCCTGTTGGAATGTCTCCCTGATTTTTGGGAGTTTAAGGTGGCAAAGAAACTGAGGCCATCTTGAGTATTAAATTGGGCCCCTAGGAAGACCATATTCTGTGTAGGCTCCAGCTGGCTCTGGTAATGCCTGTCCCTCAATGCAAAACTGAGGAACTGCTGGTATGACTGAAGGATCGGAACATGTTGATAGGCATATTGCAAGTCCACTGAAATCCTCCAGTCTCCTGGTTGAATGACCTGGATTATGGTATGGAGAGACTCGATCTTGAGTCTATCTGGATAAATTGATTCAGCCTCTTGAGGTAGTCCTGGAGGTTGCGGTTTGAACAGCCAATAATGGCCTTGTGCTGCTGTGGACTGAATTCGCCCTTTTTTGGCATTGGTCCTGCCGAAACTGGGTCACTTTGAACCCCCTGGCTCCAACTGCCTCCTGGGTGAGGCCTGACATTAAAAGGGCTTCTGGGTATCTTGGGGAGCCACAGGTGTCTTAGCTCTTTGCAATCTTACGAAGGTTGACTGTGTACCCCTCCAACATCTTCTGTGGTCCTTGGATGGGCGTTTAGCTGTCTAAGATGTGGGACTGCGTGCTGGGAGAGGCTGAACCCAGACGGACTCTGATGTAGTCGGCAGGTAAGAGCCGTATCCTGAGTGTAACAGTCTGTAGGTGTTGTTCTTTTGAGGACAAAAAGGAGAAAGAATGGGCTGGGCTGTCACTTACCTGACTAATGACCTACCTACACTGACGGTAGTGACCTACCTACACTGACCTGCTTGACCCACATACACTGTCTGACCTATCACAGCTCAGCCATGGTGTGCGGTGTCACAGCAGCCAGGCAGTCAGTCGGTCCTCAGAGGAGGAGAAGAGGAGAGGAGAGTAGAGCACCCTGCCCAAGCGGGGATGTGGGGGAGGTAGCTCTCAGTCAGACTTTTATAGAGCTAAACAGGTCCTGTGGGTGGATATAGGGGCAGAGTTATAATATATGTATGCTGCCATGTCTGGCGTCAGGAAAAAAGGTTTTTTGGAACCTGTGCTGTGCTCTGTTGTGACCTACCTATCCTTATTACACTTACCGTCCCAGTTAATACAGACACGTACTCATGCGCCTAAGTAGAGACTGACAGTTGCAGGGAAAGCTGAGATAATAGATAAGACAGGGCAGAGCGTCGGCAGGTTTCTATTCAGCGTTTCCTACTCTCAGATCTGGCCACATCTTGTTTTTTTGTTTTTTTTGTTTAACCAGCTGTTCTATGAATTGCCTTTTTAGAGTACCACATTGGATCTTCTGGAAAAGGGTTTTGATGTCCATGTTGTAGCTGATGCTTGCTCATCCCGCAGGTAACTTTTATGTTCAGTTTCCTTTTTATATTACATTTAGACATATTCATGAAAGAAATAATTGAATAGCTAATACACTGTACTGCTGGCAGTTAGCTCATGCCAAGGTTTTGAGAAAAAGACCAACCAACATTGTGGACCCTTTTCTCGAATTGCATTATGCAGTTGGTTTGATGCAGCTTACCTTCTGGGGGAAACAACTGTGTTATTTTTAGAGGCATACTATTGTTACAAAGGAAAATGTCAGCTTGTTCATTTGCTCCAAAGCCAACGCAGTGCATAGGCATGTGATTTCACCCCTCGGTGTTTAGGATCTGATTTCACCCCTCAGTGTTTAAGATCTGATGGGACAGCATCACAGGAGATTCTGAATTGCACTGCATCCCAGTGGATTGCCTTGTGATTTTAATCATTTCTGAACAAGAAGGGTGTTTTTTCATTTACAGCATTTTGTATTCATTGTAAGGGCCCCTTTATCTTATATTTAATATTATATCAGTTCACTGGAGGTGTACAAGGACCTGTCCCCATTTGGTGCCAATGGGCATAAAGCCTGGTATCGACATAAAAGGGAAGCTTTTTTTTTTTTTGGCCACTTGACAAGTTAATTTTGGGTTGCTTTGACTTGACTTTAAGTAGCTCCTAGCTACCTCTAGTTGGTTTTGCATTCACATTGCAAGGCAGGCAATTCAGAAATCAAACCCCCTAGGTACACAAGTTCCAAGGAGGCAGTAAAATGACAATTAATATATTAAATAGCAAATAATGTCGCCCTTACTAAAAATAACTAAATTCGGGGGGCGTGGCCTGACGCGAATGGCGGCGGACGTGTAGTTGAGGAGCTCCCGCCGGTCACGGAGCAATCCGTCGCCATCCACCTGCCAACGAGCACAATCTGCCCAGAAAATTGTTGCGCCCGGTCCGCGCTGTGCCGCCACGGGGTCCTGGACGATTTTCCCTCGGAATTGAGGCCTCCAGCCGCCCGGACCTGCCACTAGTTTCTCCGCCGGCCGCCGCCATCTTGGGCCTCCGGGATCGCCTGAAGCCATCGGAGCCACGCCGGCGGGTGAGGTAAGGGGCTGTCATCGGTCCCCTCCAGTTGTCTCCCCCCCCCGCCCGGATCCTATTTGGGGTGGTTTCGAGCTTCCGCGGCCCTCGGGGGGCCCGCGGCCGGCCCCGGCCTAATGCGGCCTACTGAGGCCTGAGGATCCCCAGGGTTTCCTGCAACTGCTGCCCAGAAACGTGCTCCGCGGATGTTTTGGCTCGCATCTGCGGTCTGCCTGCTTGAAAACCCCCCCTCACGGAGGATTGCTTTAGTAGACTTATCTCTCTGCTTGTGGTCCCCCATCCACCTTTGATTGTGACCCCAGCCTGCTCTCCTGGTCCACTACTCCAGGCATCCCCTGCAGCCCTCTGCACACAGACTCTGCTCTGGCTCCCTTGTCTATTCATTTACTCTACTGCAGCAGGGGACTGACCACTTTACATTCCTTCTACCTGGATGATCCTTTAATCCTCTCAGATAATCAGCCACTATACCCCACAGAATTGCTACGGCGGGGGTCACCTTGATCTATCTCAAGATTGTACCTATAGAACCACGTTCTGCTTTATATGCAAGCCCCCCTGAATGATCTGGACTTTCACCTCTAAGGACCTGCCCCCACGTATGGAGAGGTAGGTCGGGCCTATACTCAGCTCCTGGCTCCCCCGGCCCTTCTTTCGGACAGTAAACCGGACTATACACAGCACCATGGGGAAAGACAAGCCCAAAGCACACAAGAGTGGCAATAACCGTCACCCGGGAGGGGATCTCGATGATTATTTTGGCCATGGACGGTCGTCCTCTCAGCACCGACCGGCATCCAAAGGGACGCCGGCCCCTCCATCCCCGGCACGCTCTGAATCAGCTCTGCAGTCTCAGGTGCGTCCCCACAGCCTGCTCTCACACTCTGAGGACACTGCCCTCTCCCCCAGGCTTACCAGAAGCCGCTCTAATGCCTCCCTAGGATCGGGGGATGGATGGGACATGGAATCGCAGATTAGATCTCTGCACAGCTACATGAGGTCTCTACCCACCAAAGCTGACTTTGAACACTGTGTACTCCGGATCGAGGAAACATACCGCAAGGAAATCTCTGACTTGAGAAAAGATGTGGGGGTGCGCTTTGATGATGTGGATAGCACAGTAGATAGCCTGCGGGACACTGTACAATCACATGATCGGATCCTCAATACCCACACTGTCCTGCTTCAGCAGCTCTCATACCAACAGGACGACCTCGAAAATCGCAGTCGCCGCAACAACATCCGTATACGGGGGATACCCGAGTCGGTTGACCCCAAAAACCTGCCTGCAGCTGTGACGACTATCTTCAACCAACTGCTCCAACGACCCAAGGATGACCCGATCGAATTGGACCGGGTGCACCGTACATCGGGTCCCCGTACCCCTGACCCCTCCTTCATTCGTGACACGTTGTGCCGTGTCCATTTCTACAAAATAAAGGAGAACATTATGAGGGCCGCCAGCACGCAGCAGTCGATCCTCTTTAATGACGCACCCATCATGCTCCTTCCTGATCTCTCTCGCCAAACACTGGCTTTGCGGAAATCCCTACGACCCCTCACGCAACTCCTGCAAGCAAGACAGATCAAATACCAATGGCGTTTCCCGTTCCATCTTCGAGTGCACCACGCGGGTAAAACCGCTGTATTTCGTACGTTGGGGGACCTGCCTACATTTCTTAGTACGCTTGAACTGCCCCAAGTTGCCCTGCCTGACTGGCCGTTTGCACCGACCACTCCAGGTCTACCCTACACCCCGCAATGGCAGAAGCAAGGACGCAAGCGCACCACTCGGTCCCCGCAGCTTCAGGATCCCAACGACTGACCCGATCCAGTGGGCCCCCCGGGCCTGTTTTCTCCTCCCGCCGCTGGGGCCTTCCCCTGTGATGGCCTTGGACCCGTATGGGTCGAATATCTCACATGTTGATTAACCCTTTTGTTTACAGGTTTTTTGCATATCTTTTACAACCCCCGTTGCTGTGTTCCCCTCCCCCCTTTCCCTATAGTTGGGGTTATCCGTTGTGCTGATAGTTCCTGGACTGATCTCAAGACTTGTCTTTGCAACCCACTGTATACAACGGTCCCCTCCGTGTTGCCCTTGACATACTTTATGATTATTGTTTTGTTTAATCTGATCCCTTTGTTGGGCCTATTGCATGTTCTTCCCCCTATGACTCATAGATGTTCTCTATTTTATGCCGGTTTACAATTGCATTTATTGATGACCACTAAGATGTTTATGCTTACTATGTTCTTTAGTTTACTCTTTAGGTCGCAACTGATACTGGTTTACCCATGGGGCCGGGGTGCTGGGAGCTGCCCGACTCTGTGTTTTTATCCCACACTCCCCCCCCCCCCCCCTTTACGGGGTTTTTTTTTTTTTTTTTTTTGTGCGCCCCACGGTGATCCTATGATCACTGTGCGATGCACTGATTTGTGCCTTTATGACAGGCTTCTTTTCTTTGTAATGTTTGCCTTTTGGAGCCACCTAGTGGCCTTTTTTATTTTTATTTTTATTTTACTTTTCTTGCCTACTCCTCTTTTCTGCCTGACCTACTGGGCCCGTCTCCTATCACTGATGTTTCTAAATGCCCTGTTTCATGTCCCCCTGCTTATTGTGCTGGGAACGGGTTACCATACCTGCCACTGTTGTTACTACTTATGCAAGGTTGTCATACTGTTCTTTCTCTCTATTCTTTCTTTTCTTCTCCCCTTCACCTTCTCTCTGCCTTTACCCTCCCACCCCTCCCCCCCTCCCTTACCTCCCCTGTACATCCTCTATTCCTGTTCCTTACCCCAATGGGGTTTGCCCATAGTGTCACTTATCCTATTGATCCCGAGCTCCACCCTAATGATCCCCCATGGCTAGTGACGATTCGATAACTTTTGCTTCCTTTAATTGTAGGGGTTTCAACACTCCCGAGAAGCGGAGCCAGACACTTTACCATTTTCACAAAAAGCACGCGAAAATTCTGTTGCTCCAGGAAACACATTTTCGAGCTGGAGCTATTCCGGCACTGCGCAATAGGTACTACCCTCAATGGTTCCACAGTGTTAATCCGCAGGCCAAATCCAAGGGGGTGTCTGTTGCCTTTCATAAATCTTTTAACCCGGAGGTCCTGGACTCTCTCATAGACGATTCAGGCCGCTATGTATTTTTGAAATTGAAACTAAACGATTTTCTCTTTACAGTAGCTAACGTTTACGTGCCGAACGTGGGCCAGGCTCGGTTCCTCTCTTCAGTCCTCACCAGACTATCCTCCTTTGGAGGGTCGGCTTTTATTGTTGGAGGTGATCTCAATGTTGCCCTCTCCCCATCCGCAGACACATCCTCGGGTAAGTCTTCTGTACCTTGCTCCACCTTGACACGTATTAAATCACTCCTCCATTCCTCCCATCTGGTGGATGCCTGGCGAGTCCAGCATCCCACGGAAAGGGATTACAGTTATTTTTCAGTCTCACACAACTCCTACAGTAGATTGGACCACTTTCTCATATCGCAATCACTTCTAGACACGCCTCTCCAAACGGCGATCGGTAACCTCCTATGGTCCGATCATGCCCCCGTCTATCTGACTCTAGTCCGCCCCCCTGTTGCCCGCCGGGGGGCGAGCTGGAGGCTTAATGACAATCTGCTGCGGGACACCGTGTGCGTGGCGGATGTCTCCAAAGTCATTAAAAATTTCATAGGTGACCACTCCGCGGACACAACCTCCCCTTTGAACCAGTGGGACACACTCAAATGTGTGATCCGGGGTACCCTCATACAACACGGCTCCCGCCTTAAGAAGGCCCGCGCTCATGATATACGCAAACTCCTTTCTACCATAGCGGACCTTGAATCCCTTCATAAAAAAGACCTGGACCCTACGGTTTTTGTCCGGCTTTCCAACGCCCGCAGAGACTTGCTACAGCTCTTAGACGCGCACTCCCTCATTGCCCGGGATAAAGCGCGGAATCACTTCTACTCCCTGGCGAATAAATGTGGTAAACACCTGGCCAGAACTATTCACCCTAGACCCCCACGACATTCTATCCCCTTTATCGTCCAATCGGACCTTAGGAAAACGTTTAACACCTCCGGGATATCTGAATCCTTCCGGCAATATTATTCACAGCTTTATAACCTCCCGCGTGCAAACCCCTCCGATCGGTCCCCCCCCTCTCCCGACCCCACACAGGATTATATTATGGAAACTGCTCTACCCACTATTGATGATGCAGACGCGACATCCCTAGATGAGCCCCTAACTACTTCTGAATTTCTGCAGGCCATCAAAGCCCTTAAAGTGGGCAAATGCCCGGGTCCTGACGGCTTTACACCCCGGTTCTACAAGACATTTGCCCCACAACTTGCACCCCTTCTGACAAAGGCCTTTAATTCGGTAGACAGTCTTAACCTCCCCTCCAAGGAATCTTTATCTGCCAACATCTCTATTATCCCTAAACCAGGCAAGGACCCATCCCAATGCAGCAGCTATCGACCCATATCCCTGCTCAACATAGATATTAAGCTATTTGCGAAAGTTCTGGCTACCCGTCTGTCCCCTTTATTGCCTAAAATTATTCACAACGATCAAGTGGGTTTTGTCCCTGGCAGAGAAGCGAGGGACAACACCTCCAAGACGATACATCTTATCTCCCTGATCCAACGTAAAGGCCTGAAAGCTTGCCTTTTATCTTTTGACGCTGAAAAGGCCTTCGATAGGGTCAGCTGGAGGTTCCTACAGCTGTCTCTACAACAACTTGGCATCGGAACTCCCTTCATCTCTAAAGTTATGTCCCTATATTCACGACCCTCGGCTACGGTCCTAGTCAACGGTACCACATCAGCCCCCTTTGACATTGCAAACGGTACCCGCCAGGGCTGCCCCCTGTCCCCCCTCCTCTTTGTCATTATTATTGAACATTTAGCCTGTGCCATACGACAAAACCCCTCCATTCTAGGTATCCACACTCCGTCTGCGCATCACAAACTTTCCCTGTATGCTGATGACCTCCTTGTGTACCTTCAGAATCCGCACACCTCCCTACCATCCCTACTCAGAGAATTTAAACGTTTTGGTACCCATAGTAACTTCAAGATCAACATTACTAAGACTGAAGCCCTTAACATATCCCTCACCCCCTCCACACTGTCCCTTCTAAAATCCAATTTCTCATTTAAATGGCAGACCAAGGGGATTTCTTATCTAGGGGCTATTATACCCTCCAACCTAGCTAACCTGTTTTCCCTGAACTATATTCCCCTGCTTAACCGTATACGGAAGGACCTTGAGGAATGGGGGGGGTCTCCCTTGCCCTGGTTCGGAAGGATTAATATCCTAAAGATGGACATCCTGCCCAAGCTCCTGTATTTATTTCAAACCATCCCCATCCAAGTCCCCAAATCATTTTTCATCTCCCTGCGTTCGATAGCCATCAGATTCATGTGGAACAGGGGCCTCCCCAGAGTTAAATTTAAACTGCTTACACTCCCGAAGACTATGGGGGGAACAGGCCTCCCTGACTTTGAGACTTACCATGCAGCTGCTCATATGACTCGCATCATAGAATGGTTCCCCCGTCCTCCTTGCAAGGCCTCGGTGGCCGTTGAACAGGACCTTTCTCCTGTGGATCTCCGAGCTCTTCTATGGGGATACAATCAGGACTACTCTAGTATGACATCCTTATCCCCATTGACCTTGGCCTCCTTGAAATTATGGTATAAGACAGGGCTAAACACCACCCTTTCCTCTGATCCGGGCCCCCTGACGTCCCTCTTTGACCATCCTGCTTTACCACAAAGTACAGGGGCAGCCTCCCTAGGACCCTTTAGGCGTGCGGAGTGGCCGCAAGCTCACACATTTGTGCATCCCTCTCAGGGGACCCCGGTCCCCCTGGCAGACTCTGGAGATTGGCTCACGGCCCTACAGGTGTCCGCATTTACCAAACGCCTACACTCCTCCTCTCAAATACACCGCAAGCTTACCGACTTTGAGGTGTTGTGCTCGCTCCCAGAAGCCCCCAAACACCTGCTATCCTCCTTATATAACTTACTACAGACTTTAGCGCATGATCAGCTCCCACCTTATACTAGGCTGTGGTCTGCGGATTTGGGTGAAGACATCACTGTGCCGGACTGGCAAACTTCTTTCCACTTCACACACAAGTCGACCATCTCCTGCTACTCTCAAGAGAAGAACTATAAGCTGCTGTCCAGATGGTACAGAGACCCTGCTACTTTACACAAAATCTTCCCGTCTACGCCAGCCACCTGCTGGCGCTGTGAAGCCTCAGTCGGAACCTATCTACATGTCTGGTGGGACTGTGAGAGGATCCGCCCCTTCTGGACACAGGTTTTTGAATGTTATAATCTTCTAGCTGATACTCCAGTTCCTATCTCTCCGAAAATTGCATTACTCTCAATATTGCCCGGGTCTATTAAATCGCAGAGACAAAGATTGCTTCGTTTTTTTATGTCCTCTGCTAGGCAGCTGATACCTGCTTATTGGAAGACGACGACTACCCCCCCATTGTCACGGTGGGTATCCATTATGAATGACACCATGAGAATGGAGGAGATGTTGGCACTGGACAATGACACTTACACCAAGTTTATATCTCAATGGTCGATCTGGCTCCGCTTCTCTTCCTCTGACACCTTAATGGAACAAATTTTGAATGCATAAGGACGCTGTGGGCTCTCTCCTACCCTTCCCCCCCCTACCCGTATCCCTTCCCCTTCCCCCCTTTTCCCTCTCCTCTCATCTTGATATTCATTTTTCCCTGTATCACTCTGTTCCTCTTTCTTTTGCTCCTCTCTTCCCTTTCTTTTCTCTCTTTCTTTCTGTCTTCTTCGTAATGCTAATTACACGTTGTCTCATGTAGTAACCCATGAGTATTTTTTCCCTACTGTGGCCTTGTGGATCGGGAACAGGCTGTTTTCCCTGTTTTCCAAACTTTCCGACGGGGCCGACTGTGGTTGATAGTCGTTAGCCGTCCATTCATAAATGTAGTCCTGTTACTGTTCCTGCTTGTATTTGCTTCATGAAGGTTACTGTCTATTATTGTTTTTACTTGAAATGTTCAATAAATATATTTTCAACACTAAAAATAACTAAATTCCACATAAAAATCTACCAGAAGCGATGACTGACTCATCAGTTAACATCAATAAGAGCAACTAATAAAACCTAAGTGAATAGCCCACTGGCAACGGTGGTACATAAAAAAGCAAATTAAAAAACCTTCCAATAAACAAAATAATATCTGGTGTTTAATAATGTTCAATAACTATGATAATTCAGAGTGTAATCAAATCACATGGGTGAATCCCAGATGAATTAATGTGCATCAACATATTAAAGTGCATATAATATATAAAAACAATAAATACATGACATAAAAATTCAAATGGACATGTGCAAAAAATTTCTAATTGTGCAAAAAGGCAAATAATTGTGGCAAAAAAAGAGGTATTGAGTGTCTATTAGTGCATATGAGAAAAAGTCCCATATAGGCGCAGCTGTGATCCAAGTGTCTTTAAAAACATATCCAAATGTGCAGCAAAACCTTCATCACATTAAAGTGCAAGTGCGAATGTCCAATATGTTTCCACCATTCAATGTATGACACACTATTTGCCCAGCCTCTCACCTCATATACCGCTAAAATTGGCCTCTCTGGTGTTTTCCCACTGGGCGTTCAGTCTCCTCAAGAGCGTTCCCAATAGCGTCCCAATCGATGGTTAAAAATACTCATTGGCATGGAAAACAAGAGGGGGGGCTTCCATAGTATAGTATTTCAACAATATATTTATTAAAAAAACGTGTAAATTACAATTACAATATAAGGTAAACAGCGTAGTATTCAGCATAGTATTAACATGAACTTCCGGTCTTGGGCTGCGACCGGAAGTGATGACACCGGCTCTTTCAAAGGGCCTTTCATGTCCTTTGAAAAATTCACGTGGACAGTGACGCAACGCATCAGGAAGAGAGCCGGGTGTCGTCACTTCCAGTCGTGGCCTAGACCGGAAGTTCATGTAAATACTACGCTGTTTACCTTATATTTTAATTGTAAGTTACTATGTTTTTTTAATAAATATATTGTTGAAATACTACACTATGGAAGCCCCCCTCTTGTTTGCCATGTCAATGAGTATTTTTAACCATTGATTGGGACGCTATTGGGAACGCTCTTGAGGAGACTGAAAGCCCAGTGGCAAAACACCAGCGAGGCTAATTTTAGCGGAAATCAGGTGAGAGGCTGGGCAAATAGTGTGTCGCACATTGGATGGTGGAAACATATTGGACATTCGCACTTGCACTTTAATGTGATGAAGGTTTTGCTGCACGTTTAGACACGTTTTTAAAGACACTTGGATCACAGCTGCACCTATATGGGACTTTTCCTTATATGCACTAATAGACACTCAGTACCTCTTTTTTGTCACAATTATTTGCCTTTTTGCACATGTCCATTTGAATTTTTATGTCATGTATTTATATATTATATGCACTTTAATATGTTGATGCACATTAAGTCATCTGGGATTCACCCATGTGATTTGATTACACTCTGAATTATCATAGTTATTGAACATTATTAAACACCGGATATTATTTTGTTTATTGGAAGGTTTTTTAATTTGCTTTTTTATGTACCACTGTTGCCAGTGGGCCATTCACCTAGGTTTTATTAGTTGCTCTTATTGATGTTAACTGGTGAGTCCGTCATAGATGTTTATGTGGATTTTAGTTATTTTTAGTAAGAGCCACATTATTTTCTATTTAATATATTTCTTTTAGTGTGATTACTATTTTACCGTATGTTGGCAGCTAATTTTTTTTATTAGGTTTTAGATTTGATTATCATGTTGGTTTGCGCATTAGTACTACCCCTTTTAAAACAAATTAATATATATATTTTATTAAAGCAGAGCTCCACCCAAAATTGGAAGCGCCACTTGTTCGCACCCCCCAGCCCCCCCCCGCCCCCACTGCCACTTTTTGGTTTTGACAGGTACCCGCCCCCCCCACTTCCGGGTAAGATCGCAGAGGCTCTAGCCAAGTGTTTCCAGCCTCTCCTTCCCCTGCTGGTCACACACAGGTCCCAGAAGATGGCTACATCATTCAGAAAGTGCAGCGCAGTAGGAAACCGGCTTCACTGCTAGTTTCCCTTAGTGAAGATACCGGCACCTACATCCAGTACAGTATACTGTAAGTGTCCTTATATTAGCAGCTACAGTATTTGTAACTGCTGGCTTTTATAATGTTTTTTTTTGCCCAGACTGGAGCTCCCCTTTAAGATTACTTGACAGGAAGTCAGCTGCTAATTGTAAAACATGACATGCATTTTATCAACCTTCTTTGAAGTACCTTCTGTCTTGAAATCTCATAAATTGTAAGAGGATTGTTGTTCTTTCAGCCAGGTGGACCGTCTTGTGGCTCTTTCCCGCATTAAGCAAAGCGGAGCTTTTCTAACAACAAGTGAAGGGGTGATCTTACAGTTACTGCAGGACTCTTCCCATCCCAAATTTAAACAGGTAATAAACTAGCCATTTACAGAGTCTGCAAATATATGATGTCACAAGTACCACACGTATGAAAGTGTTATGCCGCGTACACACGACCGGACTTTCCAGCAGACTACTCAAGCACCCGTTATAAACCATGTTGTGTTTTATGCGATGTCATGTGCTGCACACACTGAATTCTTTCTTTTGTCTTCCAGGTTCAGAAACTTATAATGGAGCCGGCTCCTGACAGCGGCCTCTTGTCTCTCTTATAGAATAAAATCTTCTCTTTGCATAAGACTGTGAGGAGCTTTGATTTCAAAACACTGACATGAATGTAAAATATACTGTATGTAAGATACAGTAATCTTAATAAATATATTTTAATATAAATGTTTTTTGTATTTTTACTATTGATTGCACTGCATTGATACAGGCAACACTTCCATACACAGGCACAATATCCAAGGTGGCAAAAGAATAAGTTGTAAGGATTTGGCCATGCATATGGAAAAAATCTGTGCAATGCAGTGTTTTGGAACCCCCTGATGAACTTTTGAATTTCTTGAATGACTAAAGCTGCACAGTTTCCACAAATACACTGCAACATAGATATGATATGATAGGATTTTCCATCCTGCCTCCGCAATATAGGACTGAGATAATCTTTCATGCCCATTTGACATCTGTATGGGTATCCTCTGTATATTTCCTAATATTCTTCACCGTTTAAAAATAATTAATAATTCATAATATTCTTATAAATGAAAAAGCAATGGATTCTTCCTAATACTCTTCTGAAGTCTATGTATTCAAATAATCTATATTACTTTTAGGGTTAATTTAAAGTGGATTTAAACCCTTACATATACCCAGTGAAGTGAACAGCCTCAGATACAGAGATGAAACAAATCCTCCTCCATAAGTTTTACATGTATATCTGCTGTCTTCATCTTTATATATTCCTTTAGAAAAGGCAGATCAGTTACAGATTTTTTCTTCCTGATCTCACTGGGAGTGGATTATTGGCATACAGCTAAGACAGCTGATTGGAGGAAAGGCACACACCCCTCTCCACATAGGGAAAGGAAGGAAGTAATGTGCAGAGTTGTACTGTGAGATGGCAAGCTGTCTGCTGAACTATTTATAGCAACCTCCCATACACAAATATCAGGCTGCTTTTATCTCCTGTGTCTGAGAACTTGTCAGGAGTTATCAGGCTGATAACAGAGCTATGGAGCAGGAGACAGTGCAGAGATAATAAAACACTGGAGATATATGTGCCCAGCTCAAATTTCATGATTTGGGTTTACATCCACTTTAACCTCTACCCGCCTAGCCTATAGCAAAATGACGGCCGGTGTTGTGCCATATAGTGTCCGGCCATCATATAGCGTCCGCCCCGTACTGCGCATGCGCAGTACGAAGTTTTGGAAAATCTCCGAAGTTGAACGGCGCCTGCGCCGTGAGTGGAGGTGGTAGCCCCACCATCCAAGCGGACATAGGGTTGTGAATATTAGAGGGCCCCTCGTGGGCGAGCTTCGCTCGCCACCCTTTGGGCTCGGCCTCGCTGCGCTCGGCTCTTTTATATTCCTACTCTATATCCACTTGGATAGTGGGTATGGAACCTGGACTCACGGCGCAGGCGCCGTTCATCCTCGGCAATTTTCGGAATCTGTGTTGCTGTGTACTGTGCATGCGCAGTACACAGCGGACACTATCGGATGGGGGACTTTATATGACAAGACACCGGGAAGTGGTTCAGTTATCCTGCCTGGGCGTCATATGATATCCAGCAGGATAAACCGCGATTGGCCCCCTAGGGGGCGCGCAGTGCAGCGATCAGTGGTGCAGTGTCAGTCTAGCGGAGGCTCTTTACCACGTGATCAGCCATGTCCAATCATGGCTGATCATAGTGTAAACAGGATGCTGTTTGTCGGCTTTTCCTCACTTGCTTCTGACAGACACGGATGGAGGAGAGCCGATCGGCGACTCTCCTGACAGGGAGGGGGGGGTCTGTGCTGATTGTTTATCAGCGCAGCCACAGTCCCCCCCGAGGATGCCAGGGATGCCCACAAAGGACGCCCACCAGGTATGCCATACTGGACCACCAGGGATATGCCAATCAGTGCCCATCAGCAATACCTGCCAGTGCTGCCTATCAGTGCCATCCATAAGTACCCATCAGTGCAGCCTTTCAGTGCCCAGTGTGGCCTATGAGTACCCATCAGTGCCGCCTATCAATGCCCATCAGTGCTGCATATCAGTGCTGCCTGTCATTGCTCATTAGTGCCACCTCTTGAAAATTGTATAATAAACCAAGAAATTATTTTATTTATTTTTTCACAATTGTTGGTCTTTTTTTATTTGTTTAGCAAAAAATAAAAACTGCAGAGGTGATCAAAGACCACCAAAAGAAAGCTCTATTTGTGGGAACAGAATGATACAAATGTTGTTTTGGATAAAACGTAGCATGACCGTGTAATTGTAATTTAAATAGTGACAGCGTTGAAAATGGACTTGGGCAGGAAAGGGGGAAAGTGCACAGTATTGAAGTCGTTAATATCTGCAGGTAAAAAATATTTAATTTTGTTTTCAAACTTGCACACAGAATGTAACAAGAATTTCATTAGTTGCTGGAGAAAACACGGATACATTTTGATTTCTCTCAACTTCTACCAAAAAGCAATAATCTACAATTCAAGTGTAAGAATTCAGTAATAAAGCACAGATGTGAAAATGATTCTTTCGGGAAAAAAAGCACAAAGGTCAAAGAACATTTTTTTTAAATGTTAGATATGTCCTGTGATGTATACCATGTACTGTTCTCGGTCATAACGTAGTAAAAAAAATAAAGCCAGTTTGGGTTACTACTGAAGTAATGGATACATTAACAGAGTAGCTTTTAAAATTGGAAAGCAAAAAGGGCAAAGATGTGATGTCAATACAAGGCATTTCATTTTACTTAACGTAAACTTTTCACAAAAATTATAAACTAGACAAAAAGCTGTGACTGCGAACGCAGATTTGATATGCTTACCTGTTCTGCTCCATCTGAGAGCAATCATCATCACACATATAAGCTAAGGGGTCAGTTACTCAACACTGACATATGGGCCTGTTGGTTTGAGGTCAAAAGGTCATCTAAATATGCTGATATAATTTCAGGGTCCTAATCTAAGTTATTGATTTGTCATGTTACCCAACTATTTCTCTACTACATGTGGAACTTTGATGGTGTTATGCTGGCTATGACATTGGGTCTCCTCCCCTCCTTATGCCAACCTTCACTACAAGACACAGTAATGACATTGAAGTCAGTGGGAGGAACCACTCAAAGCTGTGGGGGACTCTGCAAGGGGTTGGAATTCGGATGATGATTGCGCTTTTTTTGGTTAATATCCTTTTATTGTAAATTTCCAAGGAAACCTACAAATTACAAAACAGTGCTCTCAGAATTACATCAGCATATACAGTGGATATAAAAAGTCAGGTTTCTGTGATGTAAAAAAATGAGACAAAGATAAATCATTTCAGAACTTTTTCCACTGTTAATGTGACCTATAAACTGTACAACTCAATTGAAAAACAAACTGAAATCGGTGGGTGGGGGGAGTAAAAATAAAATAATGTGGTTGTATAAGTCTGCACACCCTCTTATAACTGGGGATGTAGCTGTGTTAATTAAGCAATCGCATTCAAACTCATGTTAAATAGGAGTTAGTACACACCTGCCATCATTTAAAGTGCCTCTGATTAACCCCAAATAAAGTTTTAGCTGTTCTAGTAGGTCTTTTCTGACATTTCCTTAGTCGTATCCTACAGGAAAAGCCATGGTCTGCATAGAGCTTTCAAAGCATCAGAGGGATCTAATTTTTCTTGTACAATGTTTTTATTGAGATATGAAAAAGGGAAAACCAGATAACAAATTCCCACGCAGAGGGTATGGACATAAAGCATGAGAAAGAGGTTCACTTAAAAGTACATAATAAAACATATATTATGAGGGTATAGGTTATAGATTGACACTGACCCACCAGCTGGAGCCGGGGGCCAGTGCGTTATGCCCGAGTCGTGAGACTCGGGGGCTAAAGCAGACAAGGGGGTGTGGGGTTGTCCGCAGAGCGGGAAAGAAAAAACAAAAAGCAAAACCAAAAGAAAAAAATGAGAACAAAGGAAAACCCCGCGCAGGATAGTGGGGGGTGGGAGAAGGGGGATGATGGGTGTAGAACAGTGCAACAAGCAAGAGGCCCAGAGACAGAGAGGGAGTGGGAAAGAGAAAGGGGGGTCCCCCAGGCTGGAGGCGGGGTCAAATTAAATTTAGAGACCTAGACTAGTCGAATTTAGATTAGGGAGTGCGTAGGACCACCACGGGGCTCATAAACTAAGAAATTTTGTATGGAAGTTGTGGAGGATGTTGGACACATTTTCTCGTTGATCAAAAGGGTCGTCAAGGTATTCTTTACCTCTGCGAATTAGACAATTTTTTTTTTCCAAGCCCTCGGTATTGTTCACTTGGCAGCGATAAATAACTATGTGGCTAGTTTCTGTTGGTGAGAGAAAGAGGGATCTCATTTATAAAAGGTATCAGTCAGGAGAAGTGTACAAAAGAATTTCCAAGGCATTAGCTATACCATGGAACACCCTCATCCTCAAGTGGAGAAAATATGGCATAACAGTGACATTACCAAGAACTGGATGTCCCTCCAAAATTGATGAAAAGAGGAGAAGAAAACTGGCCAGGGAGGCTGGCAAGAGACCTACAGTAACATTAAAGGAGCTGCAGGAATATCTGGTAAGTATTGGCTGTGTGGTACATATGACAACAATCTCCCGTATTCTTCACATGTCTGGGCTATGGGGTAGAGTGGTAAGACGGAAGCCTTTTCTTACAAAGGAAAACATCCAACCCCGGCTAAATTTTGCAAAAACACATCTGAAGTCTCCCCAAAGAATGTGGGAAAATGTTTTATGGCCTGATGAAACCAAGGTTGAACTTTCTGGCCATAATTCCAAAAGATATGTTTGGTGGAAAAACAACACTGCACATCCCCAAAAGAACACCATACTCACTGTGAAGCATAGTGATGGCAGCATCATGCTTTGGGACTGTTTTTCTTCAGCTGAAACTGGGGCCTTAGTATAGGTAGAGGAAATTATGAACAGTTCCAAATACCAGGCTTCTGCTAGAAAGCTCAACATGAACAGAAACCTCATCTTTCAGCGTGACAATGACCCAAAGCATACATCCAAATCAACAAAGGAATGGCTTCACCGGAAGAAGATTAATGTTTTGGAATGGCCCAGACCTGAATCCGATTGAAAATCTGTGGTGTGATCTGAAGAGGGTTGTGCACAGCAGATGCCCTCACAATCTGACAGATCTGGAGTGTTTTTGCAAAGAAGAGTGGGCAAATATTGCCAAGTCAAGATGTGCCATGCTGATAGACTTATTCCCAAAAAGACTGACTTGGGAATTAAATCAAAAGGTGCTTCAACAAAGTATTAGTTTAACCACTTGCCGCCCGCCCACCGTCAAATGGAGGAGAGTTGCGGCTATTGTTCTGGGACAATGTCAGCTGCTCCGTGTTCCTAGGGCATGGCATGACCCTGATCTAGGTAAAGAGCTGCGGCTCTTTAACCATGTGATCGGCTGTGTCCAATCACAGTGGGTCACATGTAAATGCGGAAAGTGACATTTATCGGCTCTCCTCGCCTCACACTGACAGAGTGTGTGGCGAAGAGAGCCGCTAAGCGTCATTTCCTCACAGGGGAGACCAGGACAGGTATTCGGGTACAAATAATTTGAGCCCTGATTACAGTAAAGCCCCAGCAGTGTCCATCAGTGGCACCAATCAGTACCCATGAGCGATGCCAGTCAGTGCTGCCTTTCAATGGCCATCAGTGCTGCCCATTAGGTGGCACTGATAGGTAGCACTATCAATGCCCATAAGTGCGGCATATTAGTGCCTCCTCATCAGTGTCACCTAATCAGTGCCCATAAGAGCCACCTCATCAGTGCAGCCTCATCAGTGCACATCAGCGAAGGCGAAAAATTACTCATTTACAAAATTGACTGACAGAAACGAAGAAAAACTTTTTTTTATTTTTTGTAAAAAATAAAATGTCCAGCAGTGATTAATTACCACCAAAAGAAAGTTCTATTTGTGTAAAAAGAATAAAAATGCTAAAAGTGTAATTTGGGTACTAGGGGTGCACCGAATGGGTTTTTTGGTGCCAAAATCGATACCGAAAATGAAAAATACAATAGGCCAAAAACTGAAACCGATACCGAAACATATTTAAAAAAATATAATATATTTTTATACAGGAGATGGTCAGAGACTGGAGACATGGTACAGGAGATGGTCAGAGACTGAGGACATGGTACAGGAGATAGTCAGGGACTGGGGACATGGTACAGGAGATGATCAGAGACAGAGGACATGGTACAGGAGATGGTCAGAGACTGGGGACATGGTACAGGAGATGATCAGAGACTGGGGACATGGTACAGGAGTTGATCAGAGACTGGGGACATGGTACAGGAGATGATCAGAGACTGAGGACATGGTACAGGAGATGGTCAGGGACTGGGGACATGGTACAGGAGATGGTCAGGGACTGGGGACATGGTACAGGAGATGGTCAGGGACTGGGGACATGGTACAGGAGATGGTCAGGGACTGGGGACATGGTACAGGAGATGGTCAGAGACTGAGGACATGGTATGGGAGATGGTCAGAGACTGAGGACATGGTACAGGAGATGGTCAGGGACATGGTACAGGAGATGGTCAGAGACAGAGGACATGGTACAGGAGATGGTCAGAGACAGAGGACATGGTACAGGAGATGGTCAGAGACAGAGGACATGGTACAGGAGATGATCAGAGACTGGGGACATGGTACAGGAGATGGTCAGACTGGGGACATGGTACAGGAGATGGTCAGAGACAGAGGACGTGGTACAGGAGATGGTCAGAGACAGAGGACGTGGTACAGGAGATGTGCCCCATATTGCAGCCAGTGTGCCCCATATTGCAGCCAGCCTGTGAAGGGAAGAGAGGGGCGCCACCGCCTGTTTGATCACAGCGCCGGGAACATCACAGCTTTCAATTTAATAGCTGTGTGTTCCCGGTCGTGCCGTCACACACAGCCCCTCCCCCTTGGGTGGGCACTTTGATAGACAGATCATCAGTCCAATCCTGCGGGTAATCTGTCTATCAAAGTGCCAGGACAAGGGGGAGGGGCTGTGTGTGACGGCGTGGCCGGGAACACACAGCTATTGAAATGAAAGCTGTGATGTTCCCGGCGCTGTGATCAAACAGGCGGCGGAGGTGGCTCTCCTGTGCTATAGGACACCCCCATTATGGGCAGCACCAGGGGCGGAGCCCCATCCCCACCCAGGCCACGCCCCATTTTGGCTCCATTATCAGCCGTTTTTCTCTTTCGGCAAATTGCCGAAAAGGGCATTTTCGGCCGATATGTTTCGGCGGCCGAAATTTCGAGGCATCCCTATTGGGTACAATATTGCATGACTGCGCAATTGTCATTCCAAGCGTGACAGCTGAAAATTGGCCTTGGCAGGAAGGGGGTGAAAATGCCCAGTAGGCAAGTAGTTAAGGGTGTGCACACTAATGCAACCATATTATTTGTCTCATTTTTTTTTTACATCACAGAAACCTGACATTTTAACGGGGGTGTAGACTCTTTATAACCACTGTATATGCTGATGTTATTCGTATTCTATTTGCTACCATTGCATGTACAGATGTACACTGCACTGTTTTGTAATTTGTATGTTTCCTTGGAAATTTACATTAAAAGGATATTAAACAAAAATAAAGAGCAATCATCATCTGAATTCCAACCCCTTTCTGAATCCCCCACAACTTCCAGTGGTTCCTCCCACTGACTTCAGTGGCATTGCTGTGTCTTGTAGTGGAGGTTGGCAGAAGGAACAGGTGAATGCTGCATGGCATTTAACATTGGGAAGGACTGGAGAACCAGAAAGTTGGCTAATATCAGCTTTGTCCACTTGTGTCAGTGACTTCCACCTTTGTAGGAAACCACGCTACCACTTGTGACCACAACTGCTGCACTTACCAGCTCCAAAGCTGACAAAGGAGAGCAGCAAACCACTTTTGTACCAGAAGAGTTTCCAGCCCCTCACATGTGACCATCCAGCGCCACCATTACAATGAAGTTGTCTGGTAGTACCACCTCTTGCCACCAGAGACAGTCAAACAGTCCATTAACAAAACATGGTCACCAGCTCCGAAAAAATATGTTTGTTGTAACTGCTTATAAAGAGTTAGCTGAAGTTTGGATTTCTTTTGTTAAAGTGGTTGTAAACCCTTGTGTTTTTTCACCTTAATGCATCCTATGCATTACGGTGAAAAAACACCTGGCAGCCCCCCCCCCCAGCCCTTCAGTTTTACTTACCTGAGCCTCTTCATCTCCTCTCTCTACAGGGTCCCGGCTCTTGATTGGATAGATTGATAGTAGCACAGCCATTGACCCCTGCGGCTGTCAATAAAATCCAATGACCCAGGGGCGGGGCTGAGTCCAGCATTCGTGTCTATGGACACAAATGATGGACTCGGGAGTGTGCCCACAAAGGCAACTCCCCCGGGAGAGCGCTTCTCCTAGGGGTTTATCTGATGCGGGGAGGAGCCACTGGGGAACCCCAGAAGAGGATGTTCGGGGCCACTCTGTGAAAAACTAGCTGCAGAGTGGAGGTAAGTATGATATGTTTGTTATTTAAAAAAAATAAAAAATAATCCTTTACAATCACTTTAAGTCCATCTAAAACTGCTAATTTAATATTACCCTCACCTCAGGCTGACAATGCTGTACAAAGGTGTCTTGGTTGCACCTCCAGTGGAGTGAAGACAACCTAAGGCTCCATTCACACTTGGACATCAAAGTTGCATGACAAGTCATTCCCCATGTTTTCCAATGATAACCATATATGAGTGCATTAAAGTTGCAACAACTTCAAAAGTAGTTAATGCACTACTTTGGTCCGACTTTCATGCAACTTGAGGGTCAGACCAGAGGCCAGGTTCACACCATTGCGAATTGGATGCGAGATACCTACATCCAATTCGCAATAGCAGGAGATTTTGACTGACTCTCTATGGAGCCGGTTCACATATCTCTGCAGTGGGTCTGTCTTTTGATCCGTTTCAGATCTGAATTCAGCCCAAAATTCGGGCTGAAATCAGGCCTGAAACGGTGAACCAGGACGCACCGAACTCCTGCTGTGAGATGTATGCGGCTCATATGTGAACCCAGCCTTAATGGTAACCCTCAGAAGTTGCATGTAAGTCGTACCTGAATGTTATACAATGCATCTTGTGTGCAACAGTTGTTCATTATCACTAGTCAAAGCCAAAGTCATATCCAAGTTCCACCCATTCAAAGTTGCACTCCAAAGTTGGCGCAACCTTGGAGTCGCACAAATTTGAATGGAGCCCAAGACAGGAAGTGTGTTACTGGCTAGATCACTGGATGAAAAATGGAAAAAAAAGAAGGTTTAACCACTTCAATACCGGGCACTTAAACACCTTCCTGCCCAGACCAATTTTGAGCTTTCAGCGCTGTCGCACTTTGAATGACAATTGCGCGGTCATGCTACACTGTACCCAAATGAAATTTTTATCATTTTTTTCCCACAAATAGAGCTTTCTTTTGGTGGTATTTGATCACCTCTACGGTTTTTATTTTTTGCGCTACAAATAAAAAAATACCGAAAATTTTGAAAAAAAAATATGTTTTTTTTTGTTTCAGTTTCAAAACTTTGTAAATAAGTACGTTTTCTCCTTCACTGATGGGCACTGATGGGGCTACACTGATGGGCACTGATAAGGTGGCACTGATGGGCACCAATGTGGCACCAATGAAGTGGCACTGATAGGCGGCACTGATGGGCGACATGGATGGGCGACACGGATGGGCGACACGGACGGACACTGATAGGTGGCACAAATTGGCACTGATAGCTGGCACGGATGGGCATGGATAGGCGGCACAGGTGGGCATGGATATGCGGCACAGGTGGGCATAGATAGGCGGCACAGGTGGGCACTCATAGGCGGCACAGGTGGGCACTCATAGGCGGCACAGGTGGGCACTCATAGGCGGCACAGGTGGGCACTCATAGGCGGCATCGGTGTTATAGTAATGGATGCCAATCAGTGCCAAACAATAATGCATGCCAATCAGTGATGCCCATTGTGGCCACTGATTGGCATCCATTATGGGCACTGATTGGCACCCATTGTGCTGACTGGCACCCTGGTGGTCTAGGGAGGATTATGGATTTTTATTACCTTTTCCCTGGTGGTCTGGTGGCGTCCCTGGTGGTCCAGTGTGGGCATCCTTAGGGGGGGCTGTGCTGATAATCGATCAGCACAGACCCCCCCTGTCAGAGGAGCAGACGCGAGTGAGGGAAAGCCGATCACCGGCTCTTCCCATTTACACTGTGATCAGCCGTGATTGGACACGGCTGATCACATGGTAAAGAGTCTCCGTCGGAGACTCTTTACCGAGATCGTAGTTGTCGGGTGTCAGACTGACACCCCGCAACAACGATCGCCGCGATGCGCGCCCCCGGGGGCGCGCAGCGGCTCATAATCCTAATCACGTCATATGACGTCCGGTTAGGATTATGAAACCACTTTGCCGCCGTCAATTTGTAATAGGGCGGGCGGCAAGTGGTTAAAAACGAATGCAGCAACCACATTTAACCACTTCAGATCCGCGCTATTGCCAAATGACGGCATTAGCGCGGACCTACATTTTCAGGACTACGTCTATTGACGTCGTCCTGGTTACGAGCGGCCTGCGCGCCCCCTGAGGGGCGCGCGCGGCGCGCTCTGTGATCGGCGAGTCCGTGAGACTCGCCTGATCACCGATCCGTGTAAGGGGTCGATCCCGACCCCTTATCACGTGATCAGCTGTCAGCCAATGACAGCTGATCATGTGATAGAACGGAGCCGGTAATCGGCTATTATTCCTCCTCGCGCTGACAGCGCGAGGAGAGAAAAAAAAAGCCGATCACCGGCGGCCGTGATCGGGACATCAGTCCCGATCACGGCCATCAATACATGTGCCCACCTGCCACCTGCCTGTGCCCACCTGCCTCCCGCAGTGCCATCCTGAAGTAAAATAAAAGAAAAAGTAAGTGCCCCCCGTCAGTGCCCCCTGTCAGTGCCCATAGTGCCCACAGTGCCACCCACAGTGCCACCCACAGTGCCACCCCACAGTGCCACCCACAGTGCCACCCAATCTGCCTCAAAGGTGCTGCACCCCAGTGCCGCCCATCAGTGCCCAGCAGTGCCGCCCATCAGTGCCCAGCAGTGCCGCCCATCAGTGCCCAGCAGTGCCACCTATCAGAGCCACCTATCAGTGCCCATCAGTCCCATCTATCTGTGGTACCTATCAGTGCCCATCCGTGCCACCCATCCGTGCCACTTATCCGTGCCATCTTATCTGTGCCCATCTTTGCCCATCAGTGCCGCCTTATCTGTGCCCATCGGTGCCGCCTTATCTGTGCCTATTAGTGCCGCCTTAACTATGCCTATCAGTGCCCACCAGTGCAGCCCATCAGTGCCCACCAATGCAGCCCATCAGTGCCCACCAATGCAGCCCATCAGTGCCCACCAATGCAGTCTATCAGTGCCGCCTAATCAGCGCACTTCAATGAAGGAGAAAAATGACCCGTTTGCAAAATTTTATAACAAACTATTAAAACATGATTTTTTTTTTTTTTTTTTTTGCATCTTTTTTTGTTTGTTTAGCAAAAAATAAAACTCCGAGCTGTAACTAAATACCACCAAAAGAAAGCTCTATTTGTGGGAAAAAAATGATAAAAATTTCATTTGGGTACAGTGTTGTATGCCCGCGCAATTGTCACTCAAAGTGCATCAGCGCTGAAAGCTGAAAATTGGTCTGGGACTGAGGGGGGTTTAAGTGCCCAGTAAGCAAGTGGTTAAGGATTGGTAAGCTGCAATACATTACTTTTTTGTTTTGGGGGTTATTACCATTTTAAGCAATTGTTTTTATTTTTATTTTAGAAGAGGCGGTCCACCAGCTGCTAAGGAGACACCAATGTGTGTCAGCTCCCGGCACCTGTGTTGTGGCTCTTCCGAATCGCTGCCTATTCATTTCAATTCACTAAATACAGCGCTCCCAAACCACCCCAAAGATGCTGTTTGCAGAACTTTTCCTACCGTCCTGCAAGTGCACCGCTCCAGTGGGAAAAGTCACACTGAAATGAATGGGAGGCAGTTTTCAGGCACTTTACATATGCTATTTCTAGCACTAAAATGCCCGAAAACCGCCTCAGTGTGAAAGGGGTCTTAGGCTACATTCACACAGGTGACTAGCTCTGATGCGAATGACAGCAGCAGGAATCTTCTAGTTCCTGCAGCTATTTCTGCCATCTGTGAGTGGCTAGCTGCGGCCCCCAAGCCCTGCACACTCCAATCACAGGTCAGCTAGCTGTGGCTGTTGGTGATTCCTGCCACTATCATTTGTATTAGTGCTAGTCACCTGTGAGAATGTAGCCTTATGCCGCGTACATACGACCGGACTTTGACAGACTTGGTCCGGCAGACTGGAATCTGTCGGACAATTTGATCGTGTGTGGGCTCCAGCAGACTTTTTCTTCCCAAAAGTCCGGTGGACCTAGAAATAAGACTTGCTTCAAGTCTTTCCGACAGACTCAAGTCCAGTCGAAAAATCCGGTCGTCTGTGTGCTAGTCCGACGGACTAAAACTGACGCTAGGGCAGCTATTGGCTACTGGCTATGAACTTCCTTATTCTACGTCATCAAGTTCAAATCCGTCAGACTTTTGGAGTGATCGTGTGTGGCCAAGTCCGTTCATTTGAAAGTCCGGCGGACCTCAGCTGAAAAGTCCATCGGATTGTCCGCTGGACCAAGTCTGTTGAAAAGTCTGGTCGTGTGTACACGGCATTAGGTGTCTTGATGTTTGAGCATCAGCATTTGTTTTGCGCGTATATCCGCATTTACGCACACAATACATACAATACGGAAAACTCATTAGTATTTATGCTCATATTTGTGCAAAATACCGACCGGGAAAGCTGATTTTTAAAATTTTTTTTTCTCAAGCATACGCAGAGCTTGTTTTTGTGCCTGTGTATACAGGCACATAAACAATGGGCTGCATTTGAAATCAGCAACAAAATGCTGTACTGAGCTTTTTCAAGCTGCAGCATGCAAGAACAACTTTTTTTTTCCTTTGAATTCTTTTTATTGAATAAAAAGAGAGAAGTACAAATACATCAAAAACAAGTGAGAATGATACAATTGTAAAGATATGACTAGATCACATTGGTCAAACGTAAGCAAGACATTCATCTAATCCGTAGTTAATACATTCAGAACGTTAGTGCATTGTGATCAGTATATGTATAATGGCTATTGGTTTAATGTTTCTGGAGGGGGGAGTAATGAGGTTTTAGCCCGATGATTTGTGACATGTGGAATATTTTCACTGACCTCACTGCTTCCGGTTTGCCCCAAAATGTGCTTTTTATATGTCAGTTTTGGTGTGAGATATTTTGGGGAATTATGATCTGTAGTGTAGTTGTTTGCTCATAGACGTATGTGTGTGTCCAGCACACCATACCAACTTAATCTGGTTTGTGTGTTATATAGGGGATGGGGGAGTGGGCATGGATAGTGGGAAGTTTTGGGATAGAGGGTTCGGGTAGTGAGAAAGGCCGCTAGAGACGTGTTATGGATGTTGATTCTGTGATTGTAAAACTATTACTTTTGTGTGTAACTCTTTGGGGAGAGTATAAGGAGTTTCCCTTTGTGTAGTGATGATGTCCTTTGTGTCATCAGTTTCTTAATTTGCTTAGGGGCAGCTGGTTGATCGGGTTTAAGTATACAACCTAAGGTCGTTTGTGTGCAGGGGTGGGGTATTTAGATGCGCATCTTTTGAAGGTATTCCTCAATTGATCCTCAGTGGATCCAACAAGCCCAGAGAGTAAAGAACTTATGTGGAGAATTTCGGGAAAACGCGATGAGTTCTTCCATTTCTGCAATTTTATTTATTCTTTTATACCAGTCAGAAATAGAGGGTGTTCTAGGTGTGCCCCATAGAGGGGGTATGCACATTTTGGCTACGTTGACTAGCATCATAGCTAGTGATTTAAAGTATGGTGTATCATTTGGTTTCTGGAGATATAAAAGAATTTGTGCACTTGAGTATTCCAGCGCATCTGTGGTGATTTTCTCGATTAGTTTATAGACTTGCATCCAAAAAACTTGGATAATTGGGCAGGACCACCAGATTTGTAGGAGGTCACCTGGTGCCTCTTGACATCTCCAGCATTTATTAGGGTGTGGTGCATCAAATCTGTGTAAAATGGAAGGGGTGCGATACCATTGTGAAATAAGTTTGTAATTAGCTTAATCGTAATTAAGCATAATTGGCCTGAAAACTTTTAAATATATTTCCTTATATCCACAAAAGAGATATATATATATATATATATATATATATATATATATATATATATATATAATTTTTTTTTTGTTTTTTGTGTGTGCACAAAATGCCTTTTGAAATCTAGATATTACCTTGTAAAAGTTAATGACCTCATCCCTGTGCTGTACATAGCCTGAGCAGAGATGTGGGAGGGGCCTATCAGCTCCTCCCATTCCAGGCTGCAACAACAAACAACAGGAGGGGGCAGAGACAAGACCTGTCTCCCTGCACAAGCAGAGAGAGCCACAGTGACCAGTCTTTATTACAGAAACCTCCTTCATAGAGGCAAAGTTTTGCACAGATCTGGTAGAAATGTTTGAAGCACACCAAGATTCAAGTAAGAATATGCAGGACTAGACAATAACTGCTTGTCCCGGAGTTCAGCTTTTACATTTTGACTGGCATGCACCTTAAAAGACCAATCCAAACAGTTCAATAATGGAAATAATGAAAACTATTCCCTCCCCCCCCCCCCCCCCCCCCAAAAAAAAAAAAAAAAAAAAAAAACATACATTCAGTTAATGTTTACATTTTCATTGTAAACATAATATATCATAAATATTGTTCCCAAAATGCACCTCAAGTTTTTTTCACAATAAAAACTATTTTTTTCTTCCTTATTTAGGAGACTTGCTTCCATCTTCCTTTTCTGTCTGTGCCGTTGTTTTACTGCCCATGATTGGGACGTATTGCAGGACACGGGTTGTCACTTGGTCAATGTCTCTGTTTCGGATATAGCAGAGAAATGTGGTCCACAAAAATGCACAAACTCCAATGTAGGCTGTTCTGACAATTGGTGGTATAAGGCTGAAATTTATGGTCTGCAAATAAAAATATAACACAAGGTAAGCCTGTATATTTCACCAAAAATTATCTTTCAAACTACTTTGGCCCTAATTCACAAAGCATAGTTACAGTATAGGTGAGAAAGTAGCCAAACACAGGCTTATGCCGCGTACACACGTAGCGAACTATCCGACGGACTTAGTCTGGCGTACTTCCCGCCAGACTATCCGTCGGACTTTCCGAACGGGCTACTTGCCCACACACGGCAATTTTTCAGCGGACTAATACGGCGTACTAAGTCCGCCGTACTATCCGCTCTACTTTTGAAATGAACGGACTCGTCCACACACGCGGAGAAAAGTCTGCTCATTTCTAGCGGGTCTCCAGGTAGCCGTAGTCGCTGGCCCTGCCACCTGGTATGGACTTAAAGGTGAACCCCAATGCTGAAAAAAAAAAAATCGGCGTGGGGGTCCCCCCCAGGTCCACATCAGACCCTTGTCCGAGCACGCTACCCAGACCGGCCAGGAAAGGGGGGGACGAGCGAGCGGCCCCCCCTCCTGAGCCGTACCAGGCCGCGTGCCCTCAACATGGGGAGTGCCTTGGGGAAGGGGGGGCCTCTTCCCGATGATACTCCCGCGGTACTTTCGGCTCAAAAAAGTATGCCGGAGGCTACACACGGGGGGATTGTCCGGCGGACTTGAGTTTGCCGGACTTTTCCACCCGATTGTTTGATCGTGTGTACGTGGCATTAAAGTAAAAGTTTGAATGTAAAATGTCTTATTTACATGCATTGTTTTATACAATTTACAAACTTTCAATCAAATAATTGCCAGAATAATTAAATAATAATAATTAATAAAATAATATATAATTAAATAATAAGTATTAGGCACACTTGCGGAGCTGTAGGGTGCACATGTACTCAATACTTGGGGTGTACTGGGCTGGTCATGTGATCCTCTGATCACAGAAACATCTAGAAATCTCTACTCGTACACTATATTGTCAAAAGTATTGTGACACCTGCCTTTAGGCTGGATTCACACCTATGCATTTTGCAGATTTGCACTACAGAATGTGTTCCATAGGAAATCATGTTAAATGGACTGCAGTGCAAATCTGCAAAATGGAAAAAGCACTAAAAATGCATAGGTGTGAATCCAGCCTTACACACACATGAAATTTAATAGCATCCTAGTCTCAGGCCTGATTCACACCTATGCAGTTTTAGTGCTTTTTGCATTTTGCTGATTTGCACTACAGAACGTGTTCCATAGGAAATCATGTTAAATGGACTGTAGTGCAAATCTGCAAAATGCAAAAAACACTAAAACTGCATAGGTGTGAATCCAGCCTTAGGGCAAGGGGTTCAATATTGAGTTGGCCCACCCTTTGCAGCTATAACGGCTTCAACTCTTCTGGGAAGGCTGTCCACAAGGTTTAGAAGTGTGTCTATGGGAATGTTTGACCATTCTTCCAGAAGCATATTTGTGAGGTCAGGCACTGATGTGGACGAGAAGGCCGATCTTGCAGTTTCTGCTCTAATTCATTCCAAAGGTATTTTATTTGGTTGAAGTCAGGACTCTGTGCAGGCCAGTCAAGTTCCTCCACCCTAAACTTGCTCATGCATGTCTTTATGGACCTTGTTTTGTGCACTGGTCCAAATAATTTGGTGGAGGGGGGATTATAGTGTGAGGTTGTTTTTCAGGTGTTTGTCTTGGCCCCTTAGTTCCAATGAAAGGAACTCCTAAGGCGTCAGCATACCAAAAAATTTTAGACAATTTAATGCTCCCAAATTTGTAGGAACAGTTTAGGGATGGCCCCTTCCTGTTCCAACATGACTACGTAGCACTGCATAAAGAAAGGTCCATAAAGACATAGATGAGCTCGTTTGGGGTGGAGGAACTTGACTGCCCTTCACAGAGTCCTGACCTCAACCCCATAGAACACCTTTGGGATGAATTAGAGCAGAGGCTACGAGCCAGGTCTTCTTGTCCAACTTCACAAATGCACTTCTGGAAGAATGGTCAAACATTCCCATATACATGCTCCTAAACCTTGTGGATACCTTCCCAGAAGAGGAGAAGCTCTTATAGCTGTAAAGGGTGGGCCAACTGAATATTGTACCCTACGGGCTAAGACTGGGATGCCATTAAAATTCATGCGCGAAAGGCAATTGTCCTGATGGTTTTGACAATATAGTGTATGCATTCTATGTGCAGGCTGTTATGTCTCCATCCTCTACTCCCAGATAGGGGGACATCAAAAGCCCCCCCCCATGTACAATGAGTATACTTAGTACAAATACGTCACTATTGTGCACACAATCAGAGCTAAGCTCTTACAAGGTCTGAAGTGTGGGGGGGGGGTATATATTTATGATAATTAAGATCTTACCTGAAAGATGGTCCAGCAAAATACTCCTGTCTAAAGCGGAGAAAAACAAACATTTTCTGTTAATATAATGATATCATTTGATTTTTATGGTCTATATAACTGAATCTAGGCACACTAGGCAGAACCAGCATTTATCTGACTTGTCATAATGTCAAATGTCTAATCTTGTCATAGCAAATAGATGTTAGAAGGCCACTAATACAGAGTATATTAATTGTTGGTTAACCCTTTCAGGACCAGATCCCACAGATTCCTAGATGCTCAGGCCATATTTAGCTACGGTCAGCATGCATCAATTACTGTTCCAATAACTTGTGACTGTTCTGTGTATCTAATATTTTTAAGGACATGTAAGATTTTTGTTAATGTTTGAATAAATACACTTTTTCCATACTAAAAAATTGTCTTTTTTTTCATTTTTATAATGGATTACTATATTAAAGCATAAACTAATGTAAAAAAACAGAAATTACATATTTACGTCTAGCTTCAATTCTCAGTGGTTTCCTTAACATTAAGAGCCCATTCACACAGGGGCAACTCCTGATCCGACTTCAGGTCGCCCCTAGTCGCCTCAGGTCGCCTCAGGTCGGACAACATTTAAAAAGCAATGTAAGTGAATGAGAGCCGTCTTAATGCACACTACTGAAGTCGCTCCGACTTCAGAAAAGGTTCCTGTACTACTTCTATCCGACTTGTAGGCGACCGGTACCCATTGATTTCAATGGAGATCGCCTCCAAGTCGGATCTCCGTTTATACGGAGGCGACTTTGACAGAATTATCAGCTCTCAAGAGGGAACTCCACGGCAAATTTCTGAAAAAAATTTGGCGTGGGTTCCCCCTCCGAGAGCATACCAGGCCCTTAGGTCTGGTATGGATTCCAAGGGGAACCCCCTACGCCGAAAAAACGGCGTGGGGGTCCCCCCCAGATCCACACCAGACCCTTATCCGAGCACGCTACCCGGCCGGCCAGGAAAGGGGGTGGGGACGAGCGGGCGGCCCCCCCCCTCCTGAGCCGTACCAGGCCGCGTGCCATCAACATGGGGGGGTGCCTTGGGGGAGGGGGGGCGTGCGGCCCCCCACCCCAAAGCACCTTGTCCCCATGTCGATGAGGACAAGGGCCTCTTCCCGACAACCCTGGCCGTTGGTTGTCGGGGTCTGCGGGCGGGGGGCTTATCGGAATCCGGGAGCCCCCTTTAATAAAGGGGGCCCCCGGATACCGGCCCCCCACCCTATGTGAATGAGTATGGGGTACAATGTACCCCTACCCATTCACCTGTGGAAAAAAAGTACAAAAAAAAAACACAACACAGGGAAAAAATATTTTATTGCACAGCTCCGGGGGTCTTCCGTCTTCGGGGGTCTTCTCGCCGGACTCCTCCGCTATCTTCTTGTAGCTCTTTTACTAGCGGAGGAGTCCGGCTTTCTTCCTCCCCGCCGCCGGCCTCTTCTCCCGACTTCGGGGGTCTTGTCCCCCTCTTCGGTTCTTCTGCCGGGCCACCGCGCCTTCTTATAGCTCTTTTACAGGCGGTGGCCCGGTCTTCTGTCGTCGCCGCCGCCGCCGCCGCCTTCCGTTCTTCTTCTTCTTCTTCTCCAGGAGATGTTGACACGACGCTCTCTCCGGCCGGAATGCCAGAGCCGCCCTGCGCTGCCACTTATATAGGGACAATGGGGCGGTGTCACATGGGTTGATGTCACATGGGTTGGTCACATGGGTTGATGTCACATGGTGACCCCGCCCCCTTACCATGTGACATCAACCCATGTGACCAACCCATGTGACATCAACCCATGTGACACCGCCCCATTGTCCCTATATAAGTGGCAGCGCAGGGCGGCTCTGGCATTCCGGCCGGAGAGAGCGTCGTGTCAACATCTCCTGGAGAAGAAGAAGAAGAAGAACGGAAGGCGGCGGCGGCGGCGGCGACGACAGAAGACCGGGCCACCGCCTGTAAAAGAGCTATAAGAAGGCGCGGTGGCCCGGCAGAAGAACCGAAGAGGGGGACAAGACCCCCGAAGTCGGGAGAAGAGGCCGGCGGCGGGGAGGAAGAAAGCCGGACTCCTCCGCTAGTAAAAGAGCTACAAGAAGATAGCGGAGGAGTCCGGCGAGAAGACCCCCGAAGACGGAAGACCCCCGGAGCTGTGCAATAAAATATTTTTTCCCTGTGTTGTGTTTTTTTTTTGTACTTTTTTTCCACAGGTGAATGGGTAGGGGTACATTGTACCCCATACTCATTCACATAGGGTGGGGGGCCGGTATCCGGGGGCCCCCTTATTAAAGGGGGCTCCCGGATTCCGATAAGCCCCCCGCCCGCAGACCCCGACAACCAACGGCCAGGGTTGTCGGGAAGAGGCCCTTGTCCTCATCGACATGGGGACAAGGTGCTTTGGGGTGGGGGGCCGCACGCCCCCCCTCCCCCAAGGCACCCCCCCATGTTGAGGGCACGCGGCCTGGTACGGCTCAGGAGGGGGGGGGGCCGCCCGCTCGTCCCCACCCCCTTTCCTGGCCGGCCGGGTAGCGTGCTCGGATAAGGGTCTGGTGTGGATCTGGGGGGGACCCCCACGCCGTTTTTTCGGCGTAGGGGGTTCCCCTTGGAATCCATACCAGACCTAAGGGCCTGGTATGCTCTCGGAGGGGGAACCCACGCCAAATTTTTTTCAGAAATTTGCCGTGGAGTTCCCCCTTGAGTTCATTCTCTGCTTGGCCTCGGCAAAAGTCGCCTGGCCTGGGGCGACTTGTAAGTCGTCCCAAGTCGGGCTTGAAGTCATCACAAGTCGTTTTGAAGTCGTCCCAAGTCGCGCTGTGATCTTAACTCAAGTCGTGTCCAAGTTGCCTGACTCAAGTCGCCTACAAGTCGTGTTGCCCCTGTGTGAATGGGCTCTAACATTAACATGTATACTTTTAGAAACCAGTGACCCCGATCCGCAGTCATTTCCGTTATGCCTGTGTGGAAAATGCATTCTGCTCCCTCCATGTTTTCTATTGTAGCCACTCTGGATGCACTGAGATCAGAGATTGTCAGTGCAAGTGATGAGCCCAAGTGAGAGGACACATCCTTGGCATGCCCTTTCCTGCTGGCCATTGGATGGGGCAGATTTTAGCTGTGTTTTGCTGATTAGTTGTTGCTAAGGCCACTTTCACACTGGGGCGCTGGCCACGTTGACATTAACCGCCATTTTAGCTGCGCTTTTCTGACCCTAGCTGGGCGCTTTTAACCCCCGCTAGCAGCACAAAAAGAGTTAAAAGTGCCCGCAAAGTGCTGCTGCCGAAGCACTTTGGCAGCGGTGCCCATTGTTTTCAATGGCAGGGGCAGTTTAGGAGCAGTGTATACACTGCTCCCGCACCGCCCCAGAGATGCTGCTTGCAGGACTTTTCCTGTCCAGCAAGCGCACCGCCCAAGTGTGAAAGCACTCGGGTTTTCACACTGGGGCTGCAGAAGAAGCAGTTTACAGGCACTACTTTTAGCGCAAATATGCCTGTGTGAAAGTAGCTTTATTGTTCCAGGAGCAGATCTAAGAGGTTCCCTCTGGAAAAATATTTAAAAGTTAGCAGCTACAAATACTGTAGCTGCTAACCTTTAATAAAAGGACACTTGCCTGCTCAGGGATTCAGTGCCGCCCTCACTCGGGCTGATTCTTCACTAGCCTTCGGGTTCCCATGGCCGGCATCCTAACTGTGTGCAGTCGGCTATGCTGCTTTTGGCCTCATAGCTGGCTGCCCATTGTACATGCGCAAGCTGTGCTGTGCTTTGTAAATGGTCCCACAGTCTTCTGGGACCTGTGATGTGTCCCAGAAGACTGTGGGGAGGGAGGGGAAGAGGAGAACCTAGGAAGTGGGCATCTGTCAAGACTAAGTACCCACTCCCCCCCCCCCCCCCCCAAGCAAAATGAGATGTGGCAGGGGAGGGGGACTTAAAATGGATCTTGGGTGGAGTTCCATTTTAATCAAGCAACTGAAGGACAGACTGCATAGCTATGCAGAACCCAGTGGTCATCTCCCTCCCTTAAACCTCTAACGCGTGCCCAGGGATGAGTCTTTTCACTTCTACAATCCGCAGAAAATTCATGGAATACTAACTCGCTGGCTGTTCTGAAGCGCTGAAAAAAAAAAAAAAAAAAGGGGAAGAAGAAGAAGCTGCAGCTACAGGGATGGCCTGAGGATATGCACACATTTTCAAAGTAAGAAAAAATATTTTAACTATACTAATTACCAAATTTGTGTCGATGATTAATAATTTTACTTAATGTATTCATAAATGTGACTTTAGTACTTTAGGCCCCTTTTACATGGACCGATCAGGTCTGCCTGTCAGTTTTTCAGGCAAACCCGATCCGACCATCCATTGCCCTCTATGAAACGGCGGATGTCAACAGACGTGTCCATTGACATCCCTCGTTCATCTGATCCGATCCTCTCTGCTAAAAAAACAGTTCCCCATCGGTCTGGTGGATCGAATCAGATGACAGTTGGATGGAAATGGACAGACAGCCTGTTTCCATCCGACCGCCCATATAGGAACGCGGGCTGTCTGCTCTGCATCAGCGCAGTGGATACGGACCTGTCATCTGCCTGCTCAGTGGGGATCAGCGGAGAGATCCCCTGCTGAGTAGGTGGATCCACTGGCAAACTCTGCCAGTGTGAAAGGGGTCTTAAGGTGGCAGTGTTTATTTGAAACATGGAGGCTTCTATTTTCCTTTCAGTGACGCCTTCAATCTGCATTTGACATAATATGTCATAGCTTACATAGCGAGAACATTATTTAGAACCATTCTGATTGGTTCCGAATTGTGAGTGGGGATTGAAGCTGTTGGTGATGGCCAGTATTGGAAGCCAGTAGCCACACAAAGTGTCAGCTGTTGACTCTCAATGAAGTGGGACTTTTAATAACTAATCCCCAGCAGGCAGAGGAATGTTAATAAACAGATTATGGGCAGGAATGAACTTAAAAAGTGTTACTAAACCCAAAATCGTGAAATCAGTGTGTATATGCAGTAAAGCATGCTTGTTATACTCACTGTGGAATTTAAGGGGTTAATCTTCTGCATTGTGTAAAAAGGTTGCTTGATCCTGTATGCAGAGATCCTCCCCTCCCTGCATTGTCCCCCTGGACAAGTGCCGGATAAGACAAAGCCTTCAGAGTCAGACGACACATGCTCAGTTTGATGTGTATTGCGAGAGAGGTTTTTTTTTTTTTCTTGGGAGAGTGCATGCGATCAGCACAGGGCCAATCAGCACTGTCCAGACATGTCCAGACAGAGGGTCAGGACTCCTGCAGCCTCATAGGACAGCTCAGTGCAGTATGAAAACTCCTCTTACAAGCTTCACCAGGAACTGATAGAAATCACAAGACTGCTATATACTGCTGATGAGAAAACATATTTAGCCATTTATATTCACTAAAATAACTGGATTTCCATGTTCTGTGTATCGCGGGAGATCAGATATAGTGACTGTAGGTTCTGGGTTTAGTAACACTTTAAGATAAGTGAACACCTGAAGTCAGAATCTAACCAGTATTACTTTTTTTTTTAAACTTCCAAGAGAGCAAGGCTCTCGCAAGTGTAGCTGGAACTTTGTTAAGACCAAGAGTACCACACAGATGCTCCAATAGTCTGCTTTAGTCCCACATGCATCGATTTCCTCTTAGGATTTGCTCACCCACTTTCAAGGTTTTAGGCCCTAGCCATTGACAAATGTAGCATATAAGAGGGTAACACATGTCTGTATTACCTTGTATGTTGGCCAAAATTTCTCTTTTAGGTTTTTAAAGACATCCTCCTCTCCATCCAGAAGACTTAAACCTAAAAGAAATAAGTCTTAATTAAGCATTATGAGATGAGTGGTTACATGAAAATGGTGGCGCCGCCGACCATTAATCTGTACAGAGTATAAATCTGACAGCTGACAGCTACTCACACACACTGTGTGCATGCAGCATTCAGATACGCTAGCTGCCTGGCCTCCCGTGTGAATGTAGCCTTAAAGTTCTGGCTGGAGTACTCAGATCAAAACAAGTTGCTTGCACCCCAGGTCTTCCATTTAGTAAATGTCTTTTGTTTTTTCAGTGAATTTAAGGCACTCTGTGATTGGAGGAAGGGAGATTATGAAGATAATTGGCCCCTCCTGCAACCGCAGAATGCCTCGATTCAAAATAATGCAAGGTGTTTACTAAATGGAGGAGCTGGAGCACAAGCAAGCTGCTTTGATCTGAGTACTCCAACCATAAGGGCTCATTCACACTAGAAACTGTACATCTACTGCGCATTTTTTCCTTGCACAGATACATTAATTTGATGTGCGTTTTAAATGCAGTTGGTACGCATTTACATACAGTTGATATGTTTTTCTATCTGCATTTGTCCTGTGAGGTCACTTCCTCCTGCTTTCATTCACTGGGCTTCTACGTGCACTGTGATGCGTTGCAGGGCATTTGCATGTGTTTTTGCGGTGTGGAAAAATGCAGTATGCGCTACTTTTTTTCCTCAGTGAATAGGTGCAGGAACGCAACTACGCCCTTCTGCCAAACCACACAGAACGGTTTATGTTGCCAAATTATGTGCAGCATGCAGAGTTGAGGAGTGCACGGTCCACATCTCACTTCCACCCCTCCTCAGCTCTGACCCCTGCATCACTCTCCCCCATCCTCCACCTCTGCACACATCTCTCACTTCCACAGCCCTTACCTCTCGACCACCATCTCCCCCCAGTCCTCATCCTCGTCCAACTCCAGTATCTCCAGACAGTGTAGGCAGCTCCACCACTCTCTTGCAGGGAAATCATTGTTCGGCATCTGTGCATCCAAGCACAGATGGGGATCACAGTGCAGCTTACCATGTGATGCCCCATCCCACTCTGCACCTGCATCTCCCTTGTCCCCGCCATGAGCGTAGGACAAAAAGGGAGCTGCTAGGAGGAAAGCTGTGCTTGTAAACACAGACGGCATCTGCATTTACAAGTGGCAGTGGGGAGAGAAAGGCGAAAGAGCTGGAGGTGTTGGAATGGAGTTCCGCCATGTTCTGGTTGAAAAAAAACCTGGGTATGAGGACCACATGGAATGGCCTGGAGGGCTGGATTTGGCCCGCGGGCCTTGTGTTTCACACATGTAGTCAGCCAACTGCATCCTACTGTGTTAGGGGTGAAAGGGCCCTAACCCTCAGCATTTTGACCGCACTGTACAGGGTTCTACATTATGCTGCAGCCTAGACACTTAGGACACACTTAATTAGTGTGGATTTACTTTTACAGGTCATATGTTGAAAAAAAAAAACGTAGCCAAAATTTAGCTTGAGTTTGTTTTTGGTGATTTAAGAGTTATGATTGTGGAGCATCAATACACATGATAAATGGTGCCCAAACTTCTATAGTAGTGAACTTACCTGTATAGAAAGCACTGATTGTAACCGGAGCTGCCAGCAGCTGATCACAGGCTACCTTCCTTATGACATTCTTAACTGCAGATCCTGGAAATGTTCTTTCGATAAATCTCAGCCAAAAAAAGTTAAAATTGGCATGGAAGCAGAATCCCACAATTCCAACCTTAGCAGTTTGTTTAAAATCTATTTGTTCATTGGGTCCTTTAGTGAGTTTCTGTTGGACAGCATCAGCTGACGCAAAGAGAGAGCCATAAATTGTCACATTGGTCATCCAGGGGTGTCTTTTTGTGAATTGTATGAAGGCACGCATTGTAAAAAAATAAAAAGTTGCAAATTAGACAATGTAGAATTCCAGTGAGGTTCGGGATTTCTATATGGCCAGTATACCAGAAAACTCAGTAGAAAAGTATAAAGATATGTATAGTGTGCTCAGAAATGTTACGTAGATTGCTGGTAATGCAGACTGACCAATCATAAGAGGCCTTGTAGAGTACTTAAACCCGGTTCCGTAATTCTCACAACTGAGAAATGATCGCTTTATATTCACTGTATTCTTCTGCCCTGGAAAGGACAAAACATATAGATTAGAACACACAGTTATTATATAAGATCTAACACACTGAAAAAAGCAGTGCTGTAAATGAGGACATTATGCCAAACATATGCTGCCAGTGACTTGTTTCACTATCTCAGGATTTGAAATATTATTCTTTATTGTTGCGTTCTCTCACACCATCACATTAGGTCTCCATTGCTTTTTTTTTGCATAGATTTGTGGTAATGTCTCAAGTTTTTTCTAAATTCCCATAAATCACCCCAAAACATGTTAAAAACTAGCCATACAATCTCTGTATACTCAACTTTAGATCTACCAAATCTATGCAATATAGGGACCTGCCTAAGCTATCCAATCAGTTTTTTATTCAATCAGGAAGACCTTTACACTACAAATTTGTTAGTAGATCTAAGGAAGATTGTACAATCAGGTTGTAACATGTATGGTGAGCTTTAGGGAGCTTTCCCCTTCTTGCACTGGTGACTGTACGGTGAGAGAACTCCCCAACTGGGACAAAGACAGCAATACGAACCTGACTTGGGCTCATAACCCTTACCCACTCTTCTACAAAAAAATGTTTTATTACTGTCTGTGTCCCTGCTGGAGAGATTCTAATCCTTTCCTGTCTCAGTGACCACACCAAAAAGGGAATTATATACATTATGGCAACCCCAGCATCTCTAGTAAGAGGTTTCTTCCTATTGGTGGCAAAGATCCTATACTTGCTAAACACACAGAACCCTCTAGTGGTTGAGAAGCAGAAGTGTAAATCCCTGCATGTTGGTAGGAAAGTAAGAAATGACCTGTAGAAGTGGAAAAGGAAACCACACCACACTACAGTGCTGGGTTTTATTTTTAAAGCAATATGGACCAACAGTAAAGGTTTTACTTCTCTAAAGCTGCCATGAGATTTTTAGGGGACAGCTTAGATGTATATTTTACAGTATAGTGCTTTCAAGAGTTCTTCTTTAAAGATGGCCACATGATTTCTCACCACTAGAGGAACAAAGGATTAAAGCTGCTAGATGCTAGCTAATGCTAAACTTTTTTTATAGTGTTAAAGTTATATGCCCAACAGCAGACCACATCCAGCATCCTTGTCCACCATCAAATAGACCGCATAAAGATTTGAAAAATATGCTTTTTAATTAAATTTGTAGTATGTATCCACCCTGTAGTACACTGAAAGTCCCACTATTGACTCCCCTCGTCCCCCCCTTTATATGAGAGAGGGCAATACATTAGAATGTTTAGATTAATGAGATGGGGCCCCACCATTCTAATATCCTGGCTAAAAGTGGATTAATCCCGTGCCCAGTTTGTTAATATAAACATATTGTATATTGGAAAAGTCTGATGCTAATAATGCACAAAGAGGAGGATCAGGGCTGCTCTGTGCAAAACCATTATACAGTATATATATATATATATATATATATATATATATATATACACACACACACACACACACACACATATATATATATATATATATATATATATATATATACACACACACACACACACACACATATACATATACATACACACACACACACACACACACTTGAAATAAGAACAGCTAGCTAGACAAAAAGAGAATAGCATAAAAACCTATATAGAATATAACTGATATGGGGAAAAACCTATACAGTACTTGTAAACACATCACTATAGTTCAATAAAAATGAGTACATGGACTATACAGCTATTTACAGAAAATATAAAATGGGGCTATTATGTATCTGGTTTTAGGTAAGGGAAAAATCTGAGTTATCCACTAGGTGGTGATAAAAACATAGGAAGCTCTCATTACGTCCCGAGAACAGGCAAAAAAGAAACAAAGTATAACATTAAAAGGATAAGTTCACCTTTCTTTTCTAAAATTCCAGCTCCCCTATGTACCAATATGTACTCTTTCTGCAAAAATATCAAAGTTTCCATTAAATCTACAGACGCTTCACTCGTCCTCATCAGTGTTTCCAAACGTATCCATTCGTTTTGCCTTACTTCCTGGTTGGACTATAGGTCATGACACAATTAGGAGTTGACTATCTGATCTCATTAGCACACACCCTGCATCATCCATCCTCCTACCTACCACTCATTTCCAGCTGCACATTTTTTTAAATGAAATGCAATCAATCAGCGATTGCACTTCACTGTCCTCATGGATGTTTGTACAATCACTAAAATTACTAGTTGCGCTCTCAGTGCCATCGATTGTTAACGGCACATCAAACACAGAAGAAAACACACATTTTGAAACGTGAAAAGACGCCAAAATGTCCCAGAAGTCACATGTAGTGCAGCCAATTGAAATAAACGGGCTGCCCTATGCGTGTCAAAGGAAAAATGAGCCACAAAATGTGCGCTTCCACTATGCTAGAAGTGAATGGGGCCTGAAAGTGAAATTGGTGCATTAACACAACAATAATGAGGCTCTATTCACATCTATGCATTTCCCTGCACTAATAATCACATTTGAGGCAATTGTTCCATGTATGGCTGCCCATTCTTGGTGGATGTGCTGCCCTTTATGTGATGAGTGTAGATGCTCCAAAACGCCTCCCCCTTACAAAAAAAAAAAAGGACGCATGTGGGAATGCGAGTTCCCACTATGCAGAGATGTGAACAGTGTTTGACAGCTGAGTGTTTCTGTTCACTCCCTCCTATGTACTTGTATAAAGGTGGCCATACACTATGCAATCTGATTGTATATTTAGTGAGAAGGGTGATCACTGATTGCATATAATTAAAAAAAACATGCAGCTGGGAATGGGTGGGTAGGTAGGAGGGTGGCTGATCAGGGTGTGTGCTAATGAAGTCAGCTAGTTGATTCCTGTGACGGAACCGATCCCACACTTCGATTGAGTGCTTCCGTCTATATACCGCTTCCTAAGTCCTGGAACACAAGTCCAATGGATCTGGCTATAGGAACCCCCATGAACTAGACGACACCAGTCTTAGAGGAGATCAGGAATGACCTTTATTTATTTGAGATCTCACACAAAATATATACAGCGGGGTGACTAAAACCTAACCTAATTAGCATGAGCTAATTATCTAAAATCAACACTCAGACTAGTTGACTGGATAGGATAAGACTTTTCGGCTCCTAGCTCACTAACAATTCAATTGCAGGTTCATTAGCACAAACAACAAAAC
Source organism: Lithobates pipiens (assembly GCF_037356315.1). NCBI lineage: Eukaryota > Metazoa > Chordata > Amphibia > Anura > Ranidae > Lithobates > Lithobates pipiens. Next base: position 107,293,589 of record NW_027507788.1, on the reverse strand, counting down.
AACAGTAGGTGAAATACTCTTTAGAATCTGTGTCAAGCCAGACTAGACTCATTTACATTATACAAGACAGTCAGGATGGCTGGGAGGTGATGATATTAGCATCTAAGAGTTTGTGTCCAAATAGTGTGATTTAGTCTATTGCTAACATGGCATTTACATATCCAGAGTCTGTGTGTCTTGGGGGGGGATGGACCTGAATCCAAGTAACATCACCTCAGTGGTCCCCAGGCATACAGCTTACAAAGAGCACCGTTCCCCCAAATGCCAGGGCCCATAATCACAAGGCAAGAGGCTCGCATTCAGTCCCCTCCAAGAGCCTCGGTCCCAGCTGAGTCTGTCACATTTCTCCCCTTTCGGCAGGAGACTAACACAGGAGGAGACCCCAGACAGGTTGACTCCGAAGTTAGACAGGGGTTCCAGTCATCTAATGCTGGTATCCACACAATACCCCAAATAAAGCGTCCCAAACAGAGTATTCCTCACCCAGCCAACCTCTGCCTCTCTCAGAGAACATCCCTGACGCTGGGGAGAGGTGTGGACCGCCCCTTCTCCCTGGAGTCCTTTCAGCCACTGGAGAGAAGACAGGGTGGTTGGGCTCAGTCTGCCATGCTGTTGGGCATCTGGGCCAACTGCCCAAAATCCCTGGGGTATACAGGTGGAGACTGAAGTCCCATCCACCTTTACAGGAAATCTGTCCTCTGTTTGTTGTGGGCAGAGGCCAGCAGCGCTCTGTTCCATTGCCAGCAGTTCTCCGGGGTGTAGGAGGTTCTCTACATCATCTGCTCCAGCTATCTGTTGGGGAGAGAGGCTGACTGCCCCAGCTCCCTGGAACTCCGCAGTTGTTTCCGATTCTGGGCAGAGGTTGGTAGCACTCTGCCCGGTTGCCAGCACTTCTGCTGGTTTTCTGTTAGTGGAGAGCACAGCCCCATCCACCGACACCAGATCAAGCTACAGTTGTGAGGTGATGACTGCATTCTCTCCTTGGATCCTGATCTGCAGCTCGTGATAGACTGCCACCTCCTCACCCTGGGTCTCCTGAATTGCGGCAGGTGTGGGGCAGAGGTCTTGGACCCTCTGTCCAGTTGCCAGCACTTCTGCTGGGGGTTTGCTAGGTGGTTCCTCCTCTGCAGAAACGTCTATTAAATCCCCAGTCTCTGGAATTGCTAAAAGTGTGGGACAGAGGTCTTGGACCCTCTGTTCAGTTACCAGATCCTCAGCTGGAGAATTTTGTTGTAACTCCATAGATGCTGCTGGCAGAAAATCACATGTCCCTGTCAGTGTTGTGGGAGATAGGCCGACTACCTCTTCTCTCAAGAAGGCCGAAGCCACTGTTGGTGCTGGGCAGAAGTTATCAGAACTCTGCTCTGTTGTCAGAACTTCAGGTTTGGGGACGACAATCTCCGCAGTTTCCACTGCCGATTCTCTGGCATGCTGCTGAACGTGTTCTAGCAGTTTCCTGTATGCCCTTTCCAGATGCTGTTCCTTCCTTAACAAATGGTCCAGATCAGGTTTAAGCTCTGAGACCCCTGCAAGACCGAGCATAGCCTCTCTATATTCTCGCAGGTTCTCAAGGGTAGGTTCCCCTTCATCGCCAAACGCAAAACGATCTGTAAGGCACACCCACAGCAATCCAGGGCCTCCAAAGTAATATCCCTCCGGAGAGCATTCTGTTGTCTCCCCTAAATATCCCTGCTCTGCGTGCCATTGCAGAGCCCGATAATGATTGTCCAGCTCTATCTCCTGCTGGACCAGCCTGTCCAAATCAGTCACCCATTGCTCCTGGGGCTGCTCTCCCAGGAATGCCAATCCGCAATGCCCGTTGGTCACTGGCCCATTGCTCTTGGGTTGGAAAGAACTTGCCCCGTTTTATACCAGCAAGCTGGAGGGCTCCGATCCGGAGCTCCACCCGAATCCACTGCCTGAGCTCCAGGTATTCATCCTCAGACACAGTCCTGGTGTATGCTGAAAGGACGATCCGGGAACTCTGATGCCAGGTCCATATCTCTGCTGGGGTGACCTAAGTCTGCTATCCTGATCTTGGATCCAGGTGGAGGTTCGGATGTCCCAGACTGCAGGAAGCAACCCACTGCTTGCCACCAATGTGACGGAACCGATCCCACACTCCAATTGAGTGCTTCCGTCTAAGTCCTGGAGCACAAGTCCAATGGATCTGGCTATAGGAACCCCCATGAACTAGACAACGCCAGTCTTAGAGGACATCAGGAATGACCTTTATTTGAGATCTCACACAAAATATATACAGCGGGGTGACTAAAACCTAACCTAATTAGCATGCGCTAATTATCTAAATCAACACTCAGACTAGTTGACTGGATAGGATAAGACTTTTCGGCTCCTAGCTCACTAAAAATTAAATTGCATGTTAATTAGCATAAACAACAAAACAACAATAGGTGAAATACTCTTTAGAATCTGTGTCAAGCCAGACTAGACACATTAACATTATACAAGACAGTCAGGATGGCTGGAGGTGATGATATTAGCATCTAAGCGTTTGTGTCCCAATAGTTTGATTTAGTCTATTGCTAACATGGCATTTACATATCCAGAGTCTGTGTGTCTTGGGGGGGGGGGGGGGCACGGACCTGAATCCAAGTAACACCACCTCAGGGGCCCCAAGGCATACAGTTCACAAAGAGCACCATTCCCCCAAATGCCAGGGCCCATAATCACAAGGCAAGAGGCTCGCATTCAGTCCCCTCCAAGAGCCTCGGTCCCAGCTAGGTCTGTCACATTGACTCCTTCCTGTGTCATGACCTAAAGTCGGATCAGGAAGTAAGGCCAAACAAATGGATACATTTGTAAACATTGATGAGGACATGTTAAGTACGTGTCTGTAGATTTAATGGAAAGCTTTGATATTTTTTGCAAAAAAAGAACATGAATGCTCTATTGGTACATATGGGAGCTGGAATTTAGAAAAAAAAAAGTGAACTTATCCGTAAAGGCTTCATGTACACTGAAACCTCACAGCTAGTAACCGACATAAAAAACATCAGTTTTGCCACTTTTACATGCAGCATTTAGGGGCATTAAAGAGCATTTTAGTTTAGAAGCGTTTTCAATGGGGAAAAAATTTTTTTGACCATTTGCAATGGGAATATATTCTCTCTCTCTTTTCCAACACTATTTTGAAATGTTCCCCCTACACCACTTGACTAAGTAGTATCTCCAAAACAAAAGTTGGTTGCCTTTCTACTTGGAAAGGTCACAACCCAGCAATGAGGACACTGCCATACCATCCAGGAACTGGTCTGGTTGTGCACTGCCTACAGCTCTACCACCACTGACCACAGATGGTGGATAGCACTGCTTATACACACCAACCTTGGCCCCTTTAATATCTCCTACTTCCATGGAGGGTTTTTGAGTGACTTCATGGTTATTAACAATAAGGGCACACAGTCCTGATATATAAACATCAGATTCCTGGCAGAAAATTCCTGTGTAAAAAAAACACAAGGCGGGCTGTATAATAAATGTGCATTTTTGTATAGCATACATGCACATAAGAATTCTTCTAGCCCTTCTTGGGTTGTGACGTATGCACATACTTCGAGCATACAGTCCAAAAAAGTGGCATGGTGTAACACAAAGGAATCGGTACATCTCGCTATTTTCCAGGTGAAGATCAGCACAGGTAAATTGAATAACAAAAGAGTAACCCAGTTCAGGGAAATATAAGCCATACAAGATGCATAAGTACAATGTCAAATGGCATATAGTGTAATGCTTTGCCATGCATTAGGTGGTGCACATTCTCTGTCTTCCATGTAGTGTCTGTTGTATGGAGATTACCCTGGCCAGGCAGTTTTCTGTGAACAAGCTGGAGAACAGTTACCGGATTTTGGAAACCAGAATGTTTTGTTGCATCTCATCCTCCACATTGCAGCAGGTGTGTGAAGGCAAGAAAAGAATATATATTAGAGACATCCTTAGCATTAAGAACTATATGGATGTTAGATGTTTTTGGGACTTGATTTAATACACAATTTTTGCACATTCATATTACATTATTGTTTCTGATAATTTATTATGGTGCAAGATCACTTGTTCATTAGCTCTTTTTAGTCTGATGTGTACATATCTATACAAAATGTACTATTTTTGTTAACAGAATTGTTATGCTGCACAAATTTTTTTTATCCCTCCTCTTTATCAAGGATCCCCAAACTTTCTAAGCAAAGGCCCAGTTTACTGTGCTTTAGGCTGTACAGTGGGAGTACAAAATGCCCTGGCATCAGTGCCCCTCTATTAGTTTTAATGGGAGGAATAGCGCCCCGTTGCTGATATCAGTAAGAAGAATAGTGCACCATTAAAGGTGTCAGTAGGGGAAATGGTGCTCCATCATAGGTGTCAGTTGATGAAATAGTGCACCAAGGGCCAGATAAAGGCAAGCAAAGGGCCACATCCAGCCCCCCGGCTTTAGTTTGGAGACCACTGGTTTATATTACTGATTTGTCATTTGAAAAGCCAATACAAAGGGGAAAAAAAGGAGGGAAAAAACCCTAAAAACACTTGTGTGGTTTAGCCAATCATTTTCTGCAGCATAAATCTCAGAGAGAAGCTTCAATTAAACTATATATATTTCAGAAAAAAATACTAGCAGCATGAATGTCAGTTATATTTCCCTCCTTAAAATAGCAGAATCTGCCTTTTTTGTATGCAAAAAGTAGATTGGAAGGGATTTCCTGGTCTTTCTGCCACATTTCTGCCTTCTGTAATGGCAAATTTTGTGCATGTACACTGCTGCTGCTTGCACCACGCATGCACACGGCTTGGTGGCATGCGCAAAATTTATCATTATAGAAGGTGGAGAAGTGGTTTGGTTTACACCCACTCATGTGCAGTACGGGCTTTGCGCATGCGTATTAAGGACACATGCCTCTCTAACCTATGGCACTCTCAGTCCTCAAGTCTGCCTCCAGCCAACTTCCAGCTCTGTCCTCACTCACAATAATAAAAAATAAATTGCCAGAAGACTCCTGGGATCTGAGATGAAAGTATCCCAGGAGCTAATCTGAAAGGGAGATTCAAAGTGCCGACATCCCTGTGTGACTTCATCGTGGCATGCATACGACTTCTTTAAAAACAGACATCAATGCAAGTCGTGTTGAAATTGCCCTAAAGCAGTGCAGGAACCTTTTTCTAAGTCAGAGGGACTTGGGGTGCAATGATTAGAACAGTTCCATTGCCATTAATGGGGCGCGACTTGTCATGGACTGCATATGCATTATTTAAAAAAAAAAAAAAAAATGCTTGTTTGCCTAAAAATGGTGCATTTTCAGGCAGTAGTGTGCAATAGGCCTTATGGTAATCAGGACAGTGACAGGGATGTGTTCTTTGTCCACATACTGTGTGCTAAACGGTGTCCCTCTGTCAGGGCTGGGCTCAGACCTTCCTTCTCTGAGCTGGCCGCTCAGCTGTCGGCTAATTGCCAGCTCCTATCTCTCCCCAGTTACTCAGCTGTTGATATCCTGCTCGTCAGTCCTGCCTATTTAAGCCATCGAGTTCAGAGGTTTTCTACCTTCGCCTTGGTCACCATCACAGAAACCATCTCCTGCGATCCTGTTAAAGGCTTGCTTTGCTGACATCCCTTCTGGCTCCAGATCCTGCTTGCTGTTCTACTACATCGATCCCTGACTTCCGGCTTGGCTGACTATCCGTTACGGTTACTGAACTTGGGTGATGTCTTGACTACGTTTGTTATTTATACTTTTATTATTAAACAAGTGCGCTTTAACCGTAGTTCTGTCTCGGCCTGATTTCATAGTTTCTAACACCCTCTTTATCATTTCAGAAAGTCGGAGATATGCAAGTCCATTGTCAGAACCTTCCTCTTCCCATTTATATTTATGATAACACACAAGGCTGTTGCGCTCTCTCTCCTGTATGTGTCTATATACTGTAGGTATACACACACTTTACACACTCGCTCCATTAGCCGTATCCGAGCTCTGCTATATTGGTAATGAATGTCATGGAGTATATCTGTTCCAGATCATTAATGTCACTCTGAGAACCTGCTTTCATAAATATTTGTTTTAGTGTATTACACAGAAATAAGAAGAATCAATAAACATGGAAGTTTATCTACTAGATGACACACCTAAAAACAAACAATATTTATTCCCGACAAAGGAGCCCGACCATAACCGAGATCAGAGATAGAAGCCGATTTCAGAACTTCAAAGGATGTGTAATAACAATCCTACTCCTACACCTACCCCTCTCTGAATTACATTGATGGCTAATCCATGAAAAGCTTGTTGATGGCTTGTTATGACAGGAACGCTGAATTGTTGCCATATAATTATCTATAGATTTTTCAACTGGGAGATTCAGGAATTTCCTAACAGAGTGTTTGGTGGCATGTACAGGTGGAGCCTATGTGGGGCATAGAAATGGATGAATGAATGGAGCCTTCAAGTTATCTTCATTGCGGTGCTGCATTTTTTGCATCCCTCTGCTCCAATGTTGTGTGAACAGGGCATATAGAAAAAAAATGGTTTATATATGCCATAACAGGGATCTGCATTGTTCTTGTGCAGAAAAACGCAGGTCTCTTCATGCAGTGCGAATGGGTCCTTGAAGCGGTACTAAAGCCTCAGGATCAGATATAGCAGATGCAGCTGAGCAGAAATACAATCAGATACCTTTACTAGTACAGTCTGAGGCTTGCTCTACACTGCTTGGCACCACACAATTCAGAAAATGCTAAGTGTTTTTTGATTGGATGAGGTGGTGGGGTGGTTAAGTCAGGCTCTTCACTGCATTCAGAGAATGATTTAAATTAATTTAAAAAATGCAAAGCGTGAATGGAGCCCATGCCCAGAAGCAAGTGGACATGACTGGAGCAGCAATGTCTACTTGAGCGATTTCCAGTTTCCAGGAGCATCAGCCAGGTATGATATGAAGTTAGATTGCTCCAAGCTGAGTCAATGTGATCATATATAAACTGGAATTCTTGGTTATTGCCCAACTTCGAGCAAATACAAAATTTAATAAAATAAAAATGTTTTATTTATTATATCTAGGGGAGGTCTGTCCTACTGCCATCTTTATGATCTTGGGAAACCAAAATCTTCTGGGCCACGCTGAGGCCACCAGAATCGCCTCCTTTTGTTCCTGCAAAGAAGACTCGGAAGTAGCAGAACTGGAGGAAATGCATAGATCAGAGAAAACTGATCCCATGGGAAGACGAATGCATCTGTTCCGCAAGCTAGCGGATCCTTTGTTCTCGACACAAAGTTGTCGGCCTTGTTGTTGAATCTGGACACGAACAGGTCCACGTCTGGGAGTACCCCATCTCTGACATATCGCTAGGAAGATGTTGGGGTGAAGAGACCATTCTCCTGGAAATAATTGTTGGCGACTCAAGTAGCCCGCCTGCCAATTCTCTATCCCTGGAATGAAAACTGCCAATAGGCAAGGGACGTTGTGTTCTGTTCTGCCCAAGACAGAACATGATTCACCTCTTTTTGGGCTGCACGACTCCTCGTGCCTCCCGGTGATTGATGTAAGCCACAGCCGTGGCATTGTCGGACTGAATCCTGACAGGACAGTCCCTCAGTCTGACCGTCCAGGACTTTAGAGCCAGACGAACTGCCCAAATCGCCAAAATATTGATAGGCAAGGTCCTTTCCAACTTGGACCACTTCCCCTGGACAGAATTCTCTTCCAGGACTGCTCCCCAGCCTAGAAGACTGGCATCCGTAGTCACCACTTTCCAAGAGACTGGTAGAAACGATTTTCCCTTTTGAAGGTTGCTGGATATCAACCACCAATTTAGGCTCTGACGCACGTCAGGAGCCAGGCGAATTGGAAAATCTAAGGCCTGAACCTTCTTGTTCCAGGCCGACAGGATTGTGTTTTGTAGCAATCTTGAATGAAACTGCGCGTAAGGGACGGCCTCGAAGGAGGCCACCATTTTCCCCGATAGTCTCATGCACAACCAAATGGAAGGCTTTTTCTTTGCCTTGATGAGTTGAATTAGCTCTACAATGTAACTGATTATTTTCTGGGATAGAAATACCTCTTTCTGTATGGTATCTATGACCAGACCTAGGTACTGTAATCTCCTTGATGGTTTTAAGGGGGACTTTTCTAGGTTGAGAATCCAGCCTAGACATTCCAGGTAGTTTACAATTGTGACCAGACTGTGGTTTAGCCCTGAAACTGAATGATCTATTAAAAGCAGATCGTCCAAGTAGGCTAGGACCGTTATGCCCTGAGCCCTTAATCTGGCTAAAGGAGGTGCCAGAATTTTTGAGATCTAGAATAGGTCTTACTACTCTGTTTGGTTTTGGAACTGTAAAGAGGTTTGAATAAAAACCTGTGCCTTGTTACTCTAAGGGAACTTCTGATGTCACTAACTTGGATAATAGATGATCCAGTGCTAGAAGGAGAGCCACCTTCTTCTCTGGGTCCTTGGGAACATTTGACCTTAGAAACAGAGGAGACAGAAAAACGCAAAACTCTAGGTTGTAACCTAGAGAAACGGCAGAAGCCACCCATCTGTCTCAACATTGTTCCTACCAGATCCTTGAGAACTGCAGGAGCCTCCTCCCCACACGAGTGAGGGTGCCCCTTCATAAGGAGGCTTTAGCTGTTTAGTGGGCTTTCTGCCCCAAGATCTCTTCTGACCTTGGTGCTGCCCTTGGGGTTTCCCCTTGAACCTGACGGTTGAGGCCATCAAGACTGCCTAGAAGCTGATGCCCCTAGTACAGGAGAAGAAGCCCACTTAAAAGGAGAAATGTCTGAATTTCTTTTTTACTGGTAAAAGAGAACTTTTGCCATTAGAGATCTTTTGTAGGTATTTATCTAAATCATCTCCAAATAGCCGTTCACCATGAAAAGGGAAACTGGCTAAGAGCTTTTTACACGGCGATTCGGCTGACCAACTTTTCTGCCAAAGAATTCTGTGAGAATGCACTAGTCCAAGCATAAGCCGTGAGATTTGAATGACAGCATCTCTCATAGAGTCTACTGTGAAACACAGTGTGTCTGATAAATCAGTGCAATGTTGGGCCTGTTCATCAGGCAGAACTTTAAGCATCTCCTCAAACTGTTCCTTATTGGACTGAGATGCAGCCAGTTCTTTCCGCAACTGGCATGCTACTGAACTTGCTAAAGCCATATGGCTTTTAGAAAAAAGCTACAAATTTTTATCTGCTGGATCCTTTAACATGAGCACATTATCAACCGGACATGTGAGATTCTTATTCACTGAGGCAATCACAGCATCAACCGCTGGAACCCCCCCATTTCTTATAGAAATCTTCTTCCATAGGATAAAGTGTGGAGAATCTTGGTGGATAATATTGTTTATCTGAATGTTCCCATTCAGCATACATAATCTTTCCTTAGCCATGCATGAAAAGGAAAGGCATCCCCAGACGGAGAAGGTTTTAATGATCCTAAGTTAGAGATGGGATCATCAAGAGCCTGCGCTGCAGGCAGCACAAAGGTTGAACGAACCAACTAAGGCCGCGTACACACGCGCGGACTGTTCGCCCAACTTTGTCCGTCAAACAGTTTCGGCAAACAGTCCGCTCAAACTTAGCATGGACGGACATGGCCACACACGACGGACGAACAGTTTGCTGAAACCGTGCGCGATGACGTGAACGGCACGTACGACGGGACGAAAAATACGACGTCCTATACACTGCATTATAGCTTTCGGCGTGAAAATCCTTTCTGAGCATGCGTGCAACTTTGTTTGACGAACAAGCCTACACACGAGCGGACTGTTCGCTGAAACAAGGTTTCAGCGGACAGTTTTTCGGAAATTCCGAAAAACCTTGTCCGTCAAACTGTCCGCTGAAACTGTCCGCTGAAAGCCCACACACGAGCGGACTGTCCGCCCAAACACTGTTCAGCGGACAAAGTTGGGCGAACAGTCCGCCCGTGTGTACGCGGCCTTAGTAAGAGAGTGCACAAACAACCTGTCTTGTGATGTTACTCCTTCTATATTGGGATCCTCAGAAGAGGATAAACCAGTATCTTCCAAATCTTTGGGAAGATCTACCTGATCCCCAGCGTCCTGAACCTCCAAAGGAGGATCTTGAGCACTAGATGGGTATCTGCTACGTTTAACCCCACTATAGTGGGATAAAATAGCATCAATCTTCTTTTCCAAATTAGCAATAGTAGAAGACAAAACCTCTCGTGTGACATACTCAGGGGCTGAAGTGTCTTGTGCGACTGCAAGCACAGTTTCCACTGACGCCAACACTCTCAGAATAGGATGACATTCTTTTGCAAATGGTTTTAGTTTGTGGTGTAACCATTGACCCCTTAGAACCCTTAGAGGAGTTCCTGGTCCCTTTGCCACTCGTAGCTTAAAAGCATAAAGCAGCGGCACTACCAGCAAAAGAATGTAAACTGCTGGGCTATAGTACAGTGCAATAGCTGCTATTAATCCCAGCTTCTTTACAGTACAATGTGTCAGAGGGAAATGCCTGTGTCACCAAACCTGATCCAGCCAACCTCTTTGCTCTGTCCCTCCACCGCCAGGCAGTAGCTTCACACACACCGCTTAAATCACTTCATGAACATGTGGCCGGCGTCTGACACACCGTTAGCCACAACCCCCTTTTCTTTTTCAAAGGAAAGCACTTTCCCGCGCGAGCCGCACCTACAGCATGCCGGGGGGGGGGGGCGGTGTTAAATCCTCCGCTGAGAGGCTGCGTTCTGCCCTTTATTTTATTAATTTAAAAAAAAAAAAGGCAACTATCTTGGTATCCTGTCCCCTGAAGGGGAATGGAGCCAATGTAGTGTCACAGTTTGCTGGCTATCACAGGATGCTGCGGAAGTGACGTTGTTGCGTACTGCGCATGCGCGATGCGTTCCAAACACTCGCGCCGTGCGTTCCAACATAGTTTCGGCAATACAGTTCAGCGAAACCATCACATAATGTTACGGAAGTGACGTTACACACAACACAAACACTGGGCCGTTCGTTACAACACTAATACTTCCCTTGTTACCTAGTAGGTTTTGCATTGCTGGGACTTGTAGTGCCTATCCTGAGCTACATGCTTCAATGTTCAGTGTCCTCATCCTTATCCCCGAGCTTCAATGTTCAGTGTCCATCCTTATCCCCCAGCTTCAATGTTCAGTGTCCATCCTTATCCCCGTGCTTCAATGTTCAGTGTCCTCATCCCTATCCGCGAGCTTCAATGTTCAGTGTCCTCATCCCTATCCCCCTGCTTCAATGTTCAGTGTCCTCATCCTTATCCCCAAACTTCAACGTTCAGTGTCCTCATCCCTATCCCCATGCTTCAATGTTCAGTGTCCTCATCCCTATCCGCAAGCTTCAATGTTCAGTGTCCTCATCTTTATCCCTGTGCTTCAATGTTCAGTGTCCTCATCCCTATCCCCATGCTTCAATGTTCAGTGTCCTCATCCCTATCCGCAAGCTTCAATGTTCAGTGTCCTCATCCTTATCCCTGTGCTTCAATGTTCAGTGTCCTCATCCTTATCCCAGAGCTTCAATGTTCAGTGTCCTCATGCTTATCCCCGAGCTTCAATGTTCAGTGTCCTCATCCCTATCCGCAAGCTTCAATGTTCAGTGTCCTCATCCTTATCCCGAGCTTCAATGTTCAGTGTCCTCATCCCTATCCCCCTGCTTCAATATTCAGTGTCCTCATCCCTATCCGCGAGCTTCAATGTTCAGTGTCCTCATCCTTATCCCCCTGCTTCGATGAGGACACTGAACATCGAAGCATGGGGATAAGGATGAGGACACTGAACATTGAAGCACGGGGATAAGGATGAGGACACTGAACATTGAAGATCGGGGATAAGGATGAGGACACTGAACATTGAAGCACAGGGATAAGGATGAGGACACTGAACATTGAAGCTTGCGGATAGGGATGAGGACACTGAACATTGAAGCATGGGGATAAGGATGAGGACACTGAACATTGAAGCTTGCGGATAGGGATGAGGACACTGAACATTGAAGCATGGGGATAAGGATGAGGACACTGAACATTGAAGCTCGGGGATAAGGATGAGGACACTGAACATTGAAGCTCGGGGATAAGGATGAGGACACTGAACATTGAAGCTTGCGGATAGGGATGAGGACACTGAACATTGAAGCATGGGGATAGGGATGAGGACACTGAACATTGAAGCACAGGGATAAGGATGAGGACACTGAACATTGAAGCTTGCGGATAGGGATGAGGACACTGAACATTGAAGTTCGGGGATAAGGATGAGGACACTGAACATTGAAGCAGGGGGATAGGGATGAGGACACTGAACATTGAAGCACGGGGATAAGGATGGACACTGAACATTGAAGCTCGGGGATAAGGATGGACACTGAACATTGAAGCTCGGGGATAAGGATGGACACTGAACATTGAAGCTCGGGGAAAAGGATGAGGACACTGAACATTGAAGCATGTAGCTCAGGATAGGCACTACAAGTCCCAGCAATGCAAAACCTACTAGGTAACAAGGGAAGTATTAGTGTTGTAACGCACGGCCCAGTGTTTGTGTTCTGTGTAACATCACTTCCGTAACATTATGTGATGGTTTCGCTGAACTGTATTGCCGAAACTATGTTGGAACGCACGGCGCGAGTGTTTGGAACGCATCGCCCATGCGCAGTACGCAACAACGTCACTTCCGCAGCATCCTGTGATAGGCAGCAAACTGTGACACTACACCAATCTGGGGGCACAGGAGGAGACCAGACCCCCCTTCTTACCGGAGGGTCTGTTGCGGCTGGAAGAGAGGAGGATTAAGGCTTCTGCTGTTTCTAGTGTCAGGATGGTGAGTGCTCAATACAGCCCCCAGTGGTGACCCATAGGCATGACAACATTATACTTAGAAGGAGAAATTCCTGAGAAAATCTCCCTTACCTTATCCTCGCAGCAGGGTTTTATCAGAGATAAAGAACAATTTTCACCCTTCAGGGTGGGCTCTGAGACCTTTTAGGAAACCTTCAGGAACTGGGGAACCTCGGGTTACCCACAATCCTGGACCTGCGACAGCACCCTGCCAGTAAAAAACTTTATGGCCTTACTACCATAAAGTACTGGATCCCAGGGCCCAGCTCTCTAAAGAGAAGCGTTCGCAAGCAAAACCTCATTTCTGCGGACATGTGGCCCGGGGACAATTAATTTAGCCCATGAAATGACATCGGAATGGATCTGGTCAGCATGGCTAGCCCCAGCAAGGATTGCTACCAGTGGAGCTCAGCACATCTTTACTCGTGACCAACACCTTAGACACTGGCAAAAAAACTGAAGACTCCCAGTAGTGGGAGGGGTTATATGGGGGAGTACAAGCCTTAGGGGCGGGCCAGTGTCCATCACCTGTCGGTCCGATATAACCCACAAAGTAACTACAATTGGCTCTGTGTCCCCTGATGTAAGAAAATAAATTAGTCAATGCGGAATCTTCGGTAAACCACCGACTGGTTCAGGGGCTTTAAGTTTAAGCCTGTACTTCCCTGAGGGTTTCCGTACCACAAACATGTGGGAGTAAAACCTCTCTCCTCTTTCATCCCCTGGGACATGGCACACTACATTCTGGCTTTCCAAATCTCTTAGTGACTCCAACAGGGCCTCGGGTTTCTCCACTCTCTAGGGAAGATCTGTGACCAGGAGTCTGCGAGGGGAGATCTTAAAAACTCTAGGCGGTATCCCCTCCTTATGATCTCCAGAATAGAGAAAAATCCCCTGTCAATGGGATACCACATAGCTTGACTTTGGAGGTGCTATCCCGCTTCTAAGTCTTAAGCCATAAGGCCCTTCTGGTCGAATTGGCTAGAGGATCTGGCGGACATGCAGACAGATTCTGCCGATGCGTCCGCTATATAGGCCCACCCCTTTAAGCAGCATGGGGAAGAAAGAGAGTATTGTCTCCTTATGCCACATACACAGAATTTCGGCCAGCAATAGACCGATGAGAGCTTTTCATCGGAAAATGTAACCGTGTGTATGCTCCATCGGAATTTTGCTGGGCGAATTTCCGCCAGCAAAAGACTGAGAGCAGGTTCTCAATTTTTTCAGATGGAAAAAAACAGAAATTCCGATCGTGTGTGTGTAATTCCGAAGCGCAAAAACTCATGCATGCTCAGATTCAACTACGAGACGGAAGCTATTGGCTACTGGCTATTGAAATTCCTTTTTCTAGTCCCGTCATACGTGTTGTACGTTACCACGTTCTTGACCATTCGGAATTTGGTGTGACCGTGTGTATGCAAGACAGCTTGAGCGAAATCCCGTCGGAATAACCAGCAGAGCTTTTTCCGACTAAAATTCCGATCGTGTGTACGCTGAATTAGAGGTTCCTGCTTCTATGTAGGTCTGCATCTGGGAAAGCCAGTAGTCTAAGTTATGGGCCACTACTGTAATGGCCATCGCCGGCTTCAAATTTCACACGGATGACTCCCAGGATTTCTTCAATGATCCTTTTTTCCATAGCATCTGATAAGGCCCCCCTCTTCGAAGGCCTGATTAGTATGCCTAGACACCTGGGAAAAGGCTGCGTCCATTTTTGGATTCTTATTTCATACGGACAATGGGTCCTCTGAAAATGGAAACCTCCTTTTCAGGGCCCTGGAGAAGAATGGCTTCCTTTCCGGATCAACTATTTTTTGACCACGTCCACCAGACCATTGTGGACAGGCAAAAACCTTCCTCTTCTGTTCATCCATGCCCTGATACATCTGATCATGGAGCGTCAAAGGCTTTGTCAGCCTGAATTCCAAATGTGGTGTGAATAGCCCAACGATCCTCTACCTCCTCTAGGGAAAGTTTATACCGTGAAGGCCTGTTAGACTCACTGTCACGACCTTCCCACTCTGACTCTACCTGGGAGCCCGTGGCTGCACTGTCCGGTTCCTCCTCAGCCTCCACCTTGGAGACCCCTGGAGTCTCTGGAAGGGATGACTGGCAGGGCTGGTGCTGAACCCTCTTCTAGCAGAGGAACTACTGCTGGTAAGGGGGCCGCTTAAAAAGCAAACCTTCAAAACATATTTTAAATGACTGGAAAGTTGAGGAAAGCTCCTTAACTGAGGCCACCAAATCGCTATCCTGCTTGGATGACTGTTCCCTAACCAGCGCCTCTATGCACTCCCTGCACAACACTTTAGTCCAAGTATCACCTAACGTGGCCCTACAGGAGGGGCATTTCCTTTTAGAGCTATGAAATACATAAAGGAGCATAGGGGGTCTGTTAGCAGTTATTGTGGCCCTCAACCCCCCTCCGCCAGTTGCCCTTAGGGAACACACCTGGGGAACAACTCCAGAGCCCCCTCCCAGGGTCCTGAACCTCCCTCCTCCTCCTCCTCTGACCACCCATAGAAGCTAACTGGTGGTGGGGGGGGCAAAGGTAAGGGGGAATCCCTCCCTAGGTGTTCCTTACCTTCGGATGGCTGGAGCTGGCATCGCTGTGAGCAGTCTGGGCTGACATTGCCTTCGACATGCCTGAGGTGTGGTCTCCTCCGGAGCCTCTCGCTGTCTGTACAGCGTTCCTGGCTCCCTCCGGCCTCTGCCAGGCCCATTTTCAGCATCCGTGGCCAGAACCAAGCTCCACTTGGGGCCGGTTTTCATGGAACCGGCCGATGTTGTCCGACATTTGGCCAGTGTGCATTAGGCTTTGCTAGAGCCAACGTTTGGTTCAAGCCCCTTTCACATGGGCGGACTGCACATCGGGACAACTATTCCGGGTAACCCAAATTTAGGATTTATTTTCATCTTCACTCCCAGGATAAATAGGACAAATTATGAATCTCCCTAATGAGGTCAGTAATAAAAACCTGACAGGTGTTCTAATCCCTCTCCCTTCTATCCAAAACTAAAAAAAAAAAAAAAAAATCCTTTAGTAATTTTAACCACCTGCAGGGCGCACGCGGAGCGCACTGCGACCACCGAGTCACTGATCCTCGGATGATCACCAATCTGAGTAAGGGGCCGATCCCGGCCCCTTACCATGTGATCAGCTGTCAGCCAATGACAGCTGATCACATGATGTAAACAAAAGCTCAGTGATCGTTTTTTTTTTCTCCTCGTGCTGACAGTGGAGGAGAAAAAAAAAGCTGATCACCAGCTCAGCTTAAAGGGACATCAGTCCCGAAACGGAAGAGGCAATTATGCCTCATAATTGGAACATGAAAGTGCCCACAAGTGCCACCTATCTATGCCCACAAGTGGTGCCAATCAGTGCAACATAGAAGTGCTGCCTATCAGTGTAACCGATCAGTGCCCATCACTGCCACCCATCAGTGCCAATCTCTGTCACCTCATCAGCGCCCATCACTGCAGCCTCATCAGCGTACATCAATGACGGACAAAAATTACCCATTTTAAAATTTTATAACAAAATTTAAAAACGCTTTTCTTTTAAAAAAATCCGTCTTTTTAAATTTTTTTTAACAAAAAATAAAAATCGCAGGTGATTAAATACCACAAAAAGAAAGCCCTATTTGGGGGGAATAAAATTATAAAAATTTCATTGGGGTACATTGTTGTATGACCGCGCAATTGTCATTCAAAGTGCATCAGCGCTGACAGCTAAAAATTGGTCTGGATAGGAGGGGGGGTTTAAGTGCCCAGTAAGCAAGTGGTTAAAGCAGAGCTCCACCCAAAAGGCAAAGACCCACTTTTGGCACTTCAGGTTCAGGTGACCACATCGCTGGATGCTTGGACAGGTGAGTGTTTGTTATTAGAAGATTATCAGAAGACAGCAGGAACCACTCAGAACGCGCAGCATGACTCGCACATGCGCAGTGGGAACCAGGCTGTGAAGCCGCAAGGCTTCACTTACCGATTCCCTTCCTGAAGATGCCGGTGCCTGCACCCGGGAGCCGAGGGACGAGACGGCTTCGGGTGAGGACATTGCAGGTCCTCTGGACAGCAGCTACAGTATTTGTCGCTGCTGACTTTAATTATTATTTTTGGGCGGAACTCCACTTTAAGCTGTTACTGTGACCACCGATCAGAACTGGCCAAGGTACTCTGCGCTGTCATATTGCAAGGGGAAGGTCCAGGTAAGAACACCAGCAGGGATGAGCTCAGGTGAGTTCTAATCCTAGTTTGCACCCTCATGAGCTACCCTGCCAGGAAGCTGTTACTATGGACTACAAATTATAAGTGGCCAACGCATTCTCTGCCTCCCAGCCATGCTTATACATAACCCTTGCATAGGTGTGGCCTAGGGATAAGATACAGAGAGAGCCTTCCCTCTGTACACTTTTAGTTTTGTTAAATCTAAAGGAGATTGTATAAAGATTGTACAGTCAGATTGTAACATGTATGGGGAGTTAAAAGGCTAAGCCCACCTTTCTGACCATCCTTCATGTTATAATTCTATTCAGATTGAAACATGGTCACATCCTCCATCCCCCCACAACACCCCCTCTTACTAACTTGGGGGTTCTCCCCTCTGGTGTATTCTGTGCGTTTTTTAACCACTTGCCGACCGTCAAATGAAGGCCAGGTGGCACAGGTCTTGTGGCGGGAGGGCATCATATGACTCCGCTCGCCACCGAGGGGGGTGAACAGCCATTGGGTATGGCCATTTACCACGTGATCAGCCGTGATGAAGTCACGGCCGATCACAGATGGTTACACCCCCACTGTGCACGGCGTGTGCGTGCTGCGCGTGCACATCTCGTTGCCGCTTACAGTGTACACCAATCACACTGATTGCCCCCCCCCCCCCCCGCAATAAAGAGGATCTGTCACCACCCATCATAGTACCTGTCACAGCCGATCAAAGTACCCGAGTACCTGTCACAGTCCATCCGAGTACCCGAGTACCTGTCACAGCCCATCCGAGTACCCAAGTACCTGTCCCAGTCCATCCGAGGACCTGTCCCAGTCCATCCGAGTACCCGAGTACCTGTCCATCGGAGACTGTCCCAGTCCAACTGAGTACGCGAGTAGCTGTCCCAGTCCATCGGAGTACGCGAGTAGCTGTCCCAGTCCATCGGAGTACGCGAGTAGCTGTCCCAGTCCATCGGAGTACGCGAGTACCTGTCCCAGTCCATCGGAGTACGCGAGTACCTGTCCCAGTCCATCGGAGTACGCGAGTACCTGTCCCAGTCCATCGGAGTACGCGAGTACCTGTCCCAGTCCATCGGAGTACGCGAGTACCTGTCCCAGTCCATCGGAGTACGCGAGTACCTGTCCCAGTCCATCGGAGTACGCGAGTACCTGTCCCAGTCCATCGGAGTACACGAGTACCTGTCCCAGTCCATCGGAGTACGCGAGTACCTGTCCCAGTCCATCGGAGTACGCGAGTACCTGTCCCAGTCCATCGGAGTACGCGAGTACCTGTCCCAGTCCATCGGAGTACGCGAGTACGAGTACCTGAATACCTGTCCCAGTTCACCTGAGTACCTGTCACAGTTCCTCTGAGTACCCGAGTACCTGTCACAGTCCATATGACTACCTGAATGCCTATCACCGCCCTTCAGAGTACCCAAATACCAGTCACCAGGCCATCAGAGTACCCGAGTACCTGTCATCAGGCCATCAGAGTACCAGAGTACCTATCTGCAGCCCATAAGAGTATCCGAGTACCTATTTGCAGCCCATGCCTCATAGAATATACGTTGGGGTGTTTGCTTTCCAAAATGTGGGTAATTCCATTAATTAATTAATGCTCCAGGACCTTCAAAAGTGGGAATGAAATGAGATGTGTTATTTATGCTCCTAGAACGCTTGAAGGTACTACTTCAATTTTTGGCCTCTGTATGTGACCAGGCTGTGTAAAAGTCCTACACATGTGGTATCGCCATACTCAGGAGGAGTAGCATAATGTGTTTTGGGGTGTAATTTTTGCTATATACATGCTATGTGTTAGAAATATCTTATAAATTGATAACTTTGTGTAAAAAAAAATTGCGTTTTCATTTTTTACCACATTTTCCAAAAACTTCTGGAAAAAAATGAACCATTCAAAAAACGTATTATGCCTCACAGATTATACGTTGGGGTGTTTGCTTTCCAAAATGGGGTAATTTTATGGGCAATTCCATTGTCCTAGTACTCCAGGGCCTTCAAAAGTGTACCGGTAATAGGTGGCTGTGAAATGAGATGCGTCATTTTTGCTTGTGGAACGCCTGAAGGTACTACATCAATGTTAGTGCTCTGTATGTGGCCAGGCTGTGTAAAAGTCTCACACATGTGGTATCACCGTACTCGGGAAGAGTAGAAGAATGTATTTCGGGGTGTAATTTATTTTATGCATATGCTGTGTGTGAGAAATAACCTGATAATATGACAATTTTGTAAAAAAAAAAAAAAAAAAAAAAATAAAACAAATTTTCATTTTGCAAAGAATTGTGGGAAAAAATGACAACTTAAAAAAACTCACCATGCCACTTACTTAATACCTTGGAATGTCTACTTTCTAAAATGGGGTTATTTTTACCAAAGATATGTAGCAGTATAAATTTTGGCCAAAATTTATGAAGAAAAATTACTAATTAGCAAAATTGTATGACAGAAACAAAGAAAAAGGCATTTTTTTCTCAAAATTTAAGTTTTTTTATTTATAGCACAAAAAATAAAAACCCACTAGTGATTAAATACCACTAAAAGAAAGCTCTATTTGTGTGGAAAAAAGGACACAAGTTTCATTTGGGTACAGTGTTGCATGACTGAGTAATTGTCATTCAAACTGTGAGAGCGCTGAAAGCTGAAAATTGGTCTGGTCAGGAAGGGGGTGTAAGTGCACTGTACTGAGGTGGTTAATTTAGCACTTTTTTTGTGTGGCTCTGTCACATCATTCACTCACAGGATCTATGAATGAACAGAGGCGTCCCATTGGCAGAGGGACTCATAGACCACAATGGACACCATAGTGGTATTACTGCACTCGTAGTTTATTGATCCTTCCTCCAGCCCCTAGACTGAAGGTCCTCTGTATGGACCTTGGCAGGGGCAATAGTCTGCAGGGGTCTGAGAACTGTACCTGCCACCCACTGATCCCTGCCACCATGCTTTGCAGGCAAAAAATACATAAACATTATTTGTTAATCAATGAGTGTGCATTTTTATTTATTTTTCGGCAAAAGGTGGACTGTGCCTTTAAGCCACCGGCATGGGGACAGACCCAGCTGTGATCGTTCTGAAATATTTCCACAAACAACTCTTTTGTATCTGATCCTGTCCTTGGAAATCCTTTCCATATAATACCTCCTATCTTTTAGAGATAGAAATGTATTAGCAAAAGTATGTAGGCCTAGGACACACCCCCTTAAAGGAGAATTTTACACTAAATTATTAGTTGACTCCACAAGTGCCTTTTTTTTTTACTATTCCTTTATATTGGCCTTTGAAATATAAAAATGCAGCCATTTAGAAATTGGACGAAAGGTTTAGCACTGGGAAACACTTTTTGATAGATAAATAGTGCATTTTATATACAACTATATAGATCAGACCAGAATGAGGAGGAAAGAGGGACAGAGGGACATTGCTCCAAAATCAGGGACAGTTGGGATCATATATATAACCAAAAGTATTGGATTTTTGAAGACAAAAATCTGCAGAAAATCGAATAGTGTGTATGGGGTCTAAAGCCTCGTACACTCGGTACCGGTTATTGGTCAACCGAGCATCCAATTTTTGCCAAAAGGGCTTTTGCCAGGATCTTGTCTTGCATCTACACAATTGTTTTACCACAAACACGTATGTAGTAATGTACTACAAGGAAGTTCAGCTCTTGAGCGCCACCCTTTGGTCCCCTTCTGCTGATTTCATGTTTAGAGAGCATTGATTCTGACCATGCATGTTTGTACTTTCAACTTTTGTGTGACGGATTTGTGTACTGACTATACGAAAATCTGACGTCAAACCTTTGTCCGCCGAACATGTACTAGCCTGTCATGCGAAAACTGGACAATTGTTAGAGGAGCGTATTAACGGCAAGATTTTAGGACAACAGTCTGTTGACAGACAATCCCCTGCCAACAATCGTACCGTGTGTACGAGGCTTTAAGGTTTGACCTCATATTATATGGTTTTGGTAAATCCGAAGACAAAAATCTTCAGAAAATCTAATAGTGTGTATGGGGTCTTAGTCCATCCTTTGCAGCTATAACAGCTTCAACTCTTCTGGGAGGTTTATCAGTGTGCAGGGTGGATAAAAAGTAACGATTTTTTTTTTCTTTTTAATCCGGATTTTGGGGATTTAAATTTGATTTGTTTTTTTTATTTAAATCAAATTTATTTTAATACAATGCTTTTGGAGTAAAAATATATCTAAAGATAGTTTTCTATTTAGGATATGTTAATAATATTGTTTATTCAGCATGAAATGGAGCTCAATTATGTAGC
Organism: Lithobates pipiens; assembly: GCF_037356315.1. Lineage (NCBI taxonomy): Eukaryota > Metazoa > Chordata > Amphibia > Anura > Ranidae > Lithobates > Lithobates pipiens. Next base: position 107,272,242 of record NW_027507788.1, on the reverse strand, counting down.
ATGAGGCTGCAATATTTACACTTTTGGTAAACTTATTCAATGAATTCAAGCTCTGCAAGCTGAGATAACATGCACTGCATTGATGTGTTCACACAATTTCACAGTAACCATGAGATAAACCGAGTTCAGGAATATTCCATTATCACATTGTTTTACAAATCTATGTACACTACAAACTGTATTGAATCGGTTCTGATATCGCTGTTTTACTAACCTGACAGCTTATTATTCTAAATAGGAAACATTGTTCATTTTGTTTGCAAATATTAAAGATTCTAACTACCAGCAAGAATGAGTCCTTACATGTAAAGAGCATCCATCATTTCAGATCCATCATGGCAGCACCTGTTAGTGGGCATCCACTCCCCTGCTGCCGCCATGTCCCTCGCCTTGTTGTGCCACTGCTGCATCACCAGCCATCCCAATAAAGTGAATGGGACTGTTGATGAGTCAAATGCGGGTCAGAAGAGGAGCCGCTGCGGGACAGAGATGACAGTCGCTCTTTAAAAACTAGGATTTAAATCAAGCCGTTTTACTAGAGATTTAAATCAAACCCACCCTGGGAGTGTGTCTATGGGAATGTTTCACCATTCTTCCAGAAGTGCATTTCTGAGGTCAGGCACTGATGTGGACGAGAAGGCCTGGCTTGTAGTCTTCGCTCTAATTCATCCCAAAGGTGTTCTATCGGGCTGAGGTCAGGACTCTGTGCAGGCCAGTCAAGTTTCCTCACCCTAAAGGGTGGGCCAACTCAATATTGAACCTTATAAACTAAGACTGGCATGCAATTAAAGTTCATATGCAGGAGTTCCAATACTTTTGGCAATATAGTGTGTGTATATATATATATATATATATATATATATATATATATTTATTTTTCTCTGCAGCTATTACCTTTTGTACTACCCCCTCCCTTTAGAATGTAAGCTCTATGAGCAGGGCTCTCCTGTACCTTTTGTATTGAACTGTACTGTAATTGTGTTGCCCCCCCCCCCCCCCCCCCCCGCCCCATACATTGTAAAGAGCTGAGTAAACTGTTGGCGCTATATAAATCGTGTATAATATTACTAATAATATATATATATATATATATTTATTTTTTCCCCCCCACACACTGTATATACATACAAACACACTGGCCATAACATTATGACACCCGGCCATCCGGATGATGTGAAAGAAAACATGATTCATCAGACCAGGTCACCTTCTTCCATTGCTCAGTAGTGCAGTTCTGATGCCCATGTGTCCATTGTAGGCCCTTTTGGCTGTAGTCATGGGTCATCGTGGGCACCCTGACCAATCTGTGGCAAGCTCTGTGTGTTCTGACACCTTTCTATGGGAACAAGCATTCACTTCATCAGACATGGGAGCTCCAGTAGCTCTTGTATTGGATGGACTGCACAGTGAGTCCTGGCCACCCATGATGAACATGTGGTTGGCTCACCCATCTTCCTTCCTTGGACCAACTCGGTAGGTCCTGACCACTGCAGCCCAGGAATGTCTGCCCATTATAATGGGGCTCTTGTCAAAGTCACTCAAATCCTTACCATTGCCCAATTTTTCTGATTTCTACACAACTTCAGGGAACATGTTCACCTGCTGTCTAATATATCCCAGCTGCTCCTAGGTGGCGCTGTAATGACATGATGAATGTTATTCACTTTACCTGTCAGTGGTCAGAATGTTATGGCTGATCGGTGTACATATACATAGCCTTCCAGCATATTACAAAGCCGATCGTTCTTATATGCAGTGCACGCTGTCCCTATCACCTACAATGATACAACACGTACACTCCGCACTGTCACCGCTCTGCCAATCCGAGCAAAGCGTGTTCCAAACCACGCCCACAAAGCACTGCCCTCTGCTCCCAGACCACGCCCCCAAAACTGACCAGCCCCCGGACCACGCCCACCCGAACCGGACCAACTCACAGAGAACGCCCACCCAACCCCGACCACGCCCACCTAACCCTGACCTGCTCCCAACTCGCCCGCTATTCTTGAAAGGGGGCGTAGCCCGCCGTACGCCTTCACGTATCGGACCTTTTCATTGGTAGATAGAAGTGGGCGGAAACCAGGGTTTTGTTGTATTCAGCTTCTGCTCACTAGCGCCCTCCCCCTGTAGCACTAATACCTGTCACCTCTTGCACAGACAAACTGGGAGTCTTCTACGGACTGAGGCGCACTTACCGCAGTGCTTGTGCCATGTACTGTCGTCAGTCACCACCGGCCTCCGTGCCCAGCCTACTGCTCTTCTGTGCCAGCCTCTATCCGCCGTGCCAGCCTTGAGGCGTCCGCAAGCTCCTCCCAGCCGCTTTGGTAGACTCTTATCACCTGTCACATGCCGCAAGCCTCTGTTCCTTTCTCTTCATTCTTATTGGTCGCTAAGTACGCCAGTCACACACTCCGCTTTGCCACTGGCCAGTCCGGGCGCCGGCCATTAGTCCCGCCTCTGTGCCGGCTTCTCAATGGCTCCCTAGTAACGGAGCCGCAGCCTCGGCCTCTGCGTACAAGTGTGAGTGTGGCCGGCAGGGGTCGCTCCAGCGGCGAGGCATGGAGTCGGCAGCAGTGCGGTGTCCGTGACGTCATGCTGTGCTGAGTCCTATGAGCCTGTCCCAAGTTCTCGGTCTGCTGTCCGCTCAGTACACCGGCTGTTCTCTCCCTGCTGTCCTATCACTGCGGGGAAGTTCCATCTCAGGCACCAGACACCCCGGGCATTGTCATCATCAGTGTCACCAGGTAACCAGTCGTCTGATGATGTCATCTGTTATTGTTGTGATGTCACAGCCTGGACATGTGATTGGTGTGCATGGGGAGCACTGTGCACTCTCCATGCAGATGATGGGTGAGGGCTGTGTGTGTGTGTGTGTAACCCTCCACTGACAGGCAGATCTGATGATGGGGATAGGGACAGATCGGTGTCCTGGCTGTATCTGTGATCTATGTGGATCCTGTATTACTCAGGCCTGCTCAGGATTTGCTTGTCATTGCAGGATCAGAATCATGTCTGTGCCCCCCAATATCACCCAGCATATCGCTATTTCTGTTGTCACCCCATTCAGCCCATCTCATTTTCTCTAAACGGCATGTACACCATATGACATCACAGCACACCATATGACGTCTCAGTGCGCCATATGACATTGCAGCGGTTTGCGCGCCATATGACATCAGTGGTTAGCACACCTGCCTTGCAGAGCTGGGGTCCTCAGTTCAAGTCCCAAATAGGACACGGCATGGAGCTTGTATGGGTTTCCTCCCACATTGCAAAGACATGCTGGTAGGTTCCTGTGTCTGTATGAGAGGAATGTTGGGTTGTAAGCTCCATGAGGACAGGGACTGGTGTCAGTGATCAGTGGTGTAGCAGATGAAAACACTGATTCATAGAGGTAATGTTCATTAAGCTGTTGCCGTCCATGTAACACATATGTGCAGAGGCTAATGGGTGGGCTTTAAAAAGTGGTTGTGAACCCTTCCATATACCCAGTGAAGTGACTGGCCTCAGGTGGTACACATAGATGAAACCAATCCGCCTACATAAGTTGTACCTGTTTATCTGCAGTCTTCTCTTCTCTACATCCATTCAAAGTCCACAATTTAAGAAGCTTGTTTGAGCTGTCAGGAAAAAAAGTGACCGAGAGCTGATTGGAGGGAAGGGACACACAGGAACAGAGCTGAGGCTGTCAATCAGCTGGAGGCCCCTCCCCTGTCACCATTTTTCTCTTGGTGTCAGGAAAACTTGTCAGACGTGACTTATGCTGATAGCAGAGGAACAAAGCAGCAGACAGAAATGACACTTAGTGCTCTGGATAGACACATTATAGAGGGATATGCTTTGTTCGTATTTCCTAGCTGTGCTGGGAACTCAGCCTGCTCTCCTCCAATGATCAGACGTGTCCTGACACCCGCCCTGCACAGCATTTCACTGAAAAGATCTGAGTGCTGCGGTTTCTCCTCTCCCAGCTCTTGGGCAGCTGAGAAAAGAGGGAATGTCATCATTCATAAAAAAGAAAAGGGGGGGGGGGGAATCGATAGAGATATATATATATATATATATATATATATATATATATATATATATATATATACACAAATGTTTGCCTTTCATTTCTATTTTAAACTTAGAGTTGTTTTACAAGGTGATCGATTACAATCACTTGAACTGCAGGCTAGTAACTGGGAAATGTACAGTATAGGAGCAGTTTTACCTTACAGAAGACTTTTGTATTCCTGAGGTTTACACAGCCATACACTGTACAAAATTGTCTCAGTGGGTGGCCCTCTCAGCCATCTCCCACGTGACATCCCTCGATTAACCACTTACCAACCGCATAACCCAGTTATACGGCGGCAGAGTGGCTCTCCTGCACTGGATCACATACATAGTAAGCGATCCAGCACTTCAGGGTACACACTGCTGGTGACCCGGCTGTGCTGTGGTTAAAAACAGTGCAACCCAATCAGTGGGGGGATGGCAGACATCCATTGGTCGGCATCCACTGATTGGCTTGTGCTGTGCCTAATTAGGGAAGCGAATGACCGAACAGAGCTCTGCCTATGTAAACAAGGCAGAGTTCCGTCCTGTCAGCAAGGATGTGCTGGATTTTGTTTGGGGGTAAAATACAGCACATCCATTAGTGAAAACACTTCAAAGTACACACAGAAACACTGGTTAGGCACGCATTTAACCCTTTGCTCATCCTAGATTAACCCCTTCCCAGCCAGTGTCATTAGTACAGTGACCGTGCACCCACAACTGCAGCTCTGGACCCCTGCACACTAAACATTGCCCCCACCCAGCATTGGACCCCTGCACATTACACTTTGCTCCATCCAGCTCTTGACCCCCTACACATTGCTCCCCCCCCCCAGGATTGGACCCCTGCACATTACACATTGCCCCTTCCTACCTTACTGTAGTTTGCAGAACTGGACACACAGCAGAACAGAGGGTGGGAACTGTTGGAGTTAATTTTTAATATTAACAATCTAATTGGTTGCTAGTACCACCTAGCAACCAATCACCTGCTGGTTAACTTTAAGAGCCCTTTCACACTGCCAGTGCGGCTGCGTTAGCAGTAAAGTGCCTCTAGTTTTAGCTTCGGCATCTCTGCCCTTTGATTTCAATGGCGGGGTGGTTTAGGAGCAGTGTATACACTGCTCCCGCACCGCCCCAAAGACGCTGTTTGCACCGCCCCAGTGTGAAAGCAGTCAGGCTTTCACACTGGGGAGGCTTGAGATTTGCTTTTCAGGAGCTTTACAGGCGATATTATTTTTTCTGGGAGCCTGCAGCCACATGCCGGAGAGTCCCACAACTCACGGGAGACTTGGGATGTCTGTTTAGAGTGCAAAAAAAATAAAAAAAAACCCAATGGTGATCAAATAACACCAAAAGAAAGCTGTAATTGTGTGGAAAAAAAGGGCCTGGTCATGAATGGGGGTAAATCTTCCTTAGGTCAAGTGGTTAAAATAAATCTAAGTAGATGGGTGGAAGATTGTTGGCTGCTGAGCAGCTGCATCCAATCAGAAGCAGCCACTGCTCGGGTATTTTGATAGTGGGTAGGTCCAGCTGTCAAAATAGCTACAATGGAAAATACATCCTATGGGGTGGATGGAGGAATCATTTTGAGGTTGTTTTTTTTTTGTTTGTTTTTTTAGTTCAGCCTATGGGTAATGCCTGCTTTAGTGCCCTCTTTTCCTGTTCTGGTGGCAACTCCAAATTTTGATTTCTCCCTCACCTTCAGTCTATAGGGACAGTGGTCACTAACAGAAATCAAAAGAGTGCATTTTCCCAATGAAGACACATACATCAATAAAAACCCGACAGGGGTTCCAACCACACATCACTGTATCCAAAACTAAAATAAAAGCTTTGGCTTTAGATACAGCAAACGCTGTACAATCCTCACTGCGCAGATCATCAGATAGTAATTACAGAGGATAGTAATTCCGTTCATTATTAGTATTGCTCTTGATGGGTAGTACTAATCATAAACCGATCTAGTTCTTATACATAAGTAAATGTCATACTTACCTGCAGTGTCATCTGTGGATTTATATTATTAAATTCCTGTAAAACTGCAGTCAGAAGTGCAGATCACCAGAATCTACAAGGTAAATGGCTCAAAGGACAAAGGACACATGGCCCTTCTGATAAGTTGAGAGAGAGGTCATCAAAGGACCTGACCTTAGAGAGAAATCCAACAACCCAGTTTGCTAGTTGTTAGGAATTGATCTACCCATAGATATCAGGTGACAGTTGGATGTGTAGTTTCTGCTCTTGGTGAATCTGTATTGTCTTACATTGAGAATAAATCCATAACCATTGGGCAGAAAGATCCAAAGCAGACAGTTTTTTTCCCTTTAAAACAAAAAGTTTGTTCTGTAAGCGCTACAGAAGTTGGAGTGTCCATAGATCTGGATTGGGCAGCATCATCCTATGTGTATGGGAACCCCTGATGAATTGCTCACTGTCTATCCTATCCTAGAGGTTGCTGTGTAGGCTTATACAGCACTCCTTGGGCCTGAAAATCGGTGTGCTCGTGCTGTAAATTATACTCAGCTCTGGTGGTTAAGAACTCAGCCCCATGTCTCCCATGCCTCCCTATTGGCCTAATGCGTGATTAGGGAGGCACCAGAGGTGGGAAAGGCCAACCTCTGGACTAGAGGAGCTGGTTGAGGTTTGCCAGAGCAGTCCATCCTTCTCCATTGGACTGCAACACTTCCAAAGCAGGGCGCAACACTGATGTCCCCCACCTGTAGCCATGCCCCTCTGATGTGTTTCGCTAATGGGGGAATTTGTATGTTTTTAGATTTCCTTATTATTGTTTGTGCATATTGGAGCTCACTAATGAATTCTAAGCCTCCGGATCTTGGTTAAGGGGTCATACAAGGACAAAGTCTGCTTACTTATACCAAAGGAATGCGTGATTGTAAACTGACCAAGTCCTTGAGGGTTCATACTGCAAAGGGAGTTGGCTTGGGGGTGGTCTATTCCTCACACACAAGTCTAAATACTACAGTTATCACTGAACATTTAGTCTCGTATCCAGAGCTGCAACATGCATGTGTCTGATCTGATTACCTGGCCACGCCTTTATGGGGAGACTCCATGGCAAAACAGCATCCTTTATTAAGTATTCTTGTCCTATTTTCTTTATCAGTCATTACTTTTAATAAATGTTATACTTCTAAGTATTTGCGTGATCTCTTTTCACATTTCAAATAAAAGACTGTAAAAGAACGTAAACTATCACATGACTGTAATGCAACATTCAATAATTGGGTGACATCAGGGCAAAAGTCATCAGTTGGGTGTGGCTACAGGCGGGCACATTCAGCGAACATGTCTTGAATACACTTATTTTACAGGATTGACGTCATCAGTGTGCAGCCCTCTTTGCAGAGAATTTTGCTGGCAAGACCAAAAGGAAGAACACAATATATTGATGTATATTGGTAGTTGAAGAGGGTGCCCATAAGTGAGCAGAGCATTGAACACAGTGAAGAAAAGACTGAAGAAAGTATTTTTGCGATTTGGCACTGTGTCGGTTTAACTGAAAATTGCGTGGTCGTGCGACGTTGCACCCAAACAAAATTGACGTCCTTTTTTCCCACAAATAGAGCTTTATTTTGGTGGTATTTGATCACCTCTGCAGTTTTTATTTTTTGCGCTATAAACAAAAAAGAGCGACAATTTTGAAAAAAAAACACAATATTTTTTACTTTTTGCTATAATATCCCATTTTAAAAAAAAGAAAACAAATTTTTTCCTCAGTTTAGGCCGATTTGTATTCTTCTACATATTTTTGCTAAAAAAAAAATGCAATTAGTGATTATTGATTGGTTTGTGCAAAAGTTATAGCATCTACAAAATAGGGGATAGATTTATGACACAGATCCACGGTCCTCGGTCCTGCTGTGTTCCCGGGCAATCGTGGGTGCCCGGCGGACATCGCGGCTGCCGGGCACAAGCACCGGGTCCCAAGCGATGTTGTGCGCGGCGGCGTACGCGCCCCCTAGATGGCTGGGAATCAGAGGACGTCATATGACGCCCACCCAGGATGGAAGATCCCATCTGTGGGTGTCATATGACTATACGCCGGGGCTGAAGTGGTTAAAGTAGAACTATAGGCAAAACATTTTTTTCATTTTTGGATAGAGTAAAGGAGGGTTATAACCATTGTCAGATTTTTTTTTTTTTTTTTTTGTGTGCCATCTGTGTCTCATTTTGGAGATTTCCCCACATATTAAGGGAATCTCTTGGGGACCCCCAGGTCACCAGAATTGGGGCCCCTGATGGATGATTTTCCCTCTATTGCTTTTCTGGGGACAACCCAAAATTTGGGATTTTCTTTTACTTTCACTGATAACAGTAAACAGGACAAATAGAGAGGGTGAATATCCTTACTGGGGGCAAAGACGGCAATAAAAACTGACAGGGGTTACAATCCATCTTCACTCTATCCAAAGCTAAAAAAAAATAGTATTGCCTTTAGTTATACTTTAAGAAATATAAAAAGGATGAGGGAGAGATACGAGACTATATATGTAAGTATAAGCCTACATTTGGACAGACTCAGAGGTAGGTGGGTTTGTTTACATCCACCAGTCCATAGGGCTGGATGGAGCTTCTGATGAGGTCTACCTGAAGAACTGACAGGAGGAGCTCTCGGCCTGTGTGAAAGGTCCATATTCTTCTGAGCGTGTCCCGCTCTGTCAGTTACCATTTCAATGTGGGAATCAACATTTTGTTCTCAAACTAGTCACTTGATGAATAGAGAATGCCCTTTGGCTTCCTGTACTGGACATTCCTGTTATTCCACCGATTGTCCAACCACTGAAACACACAGACAACATACACAACATAAGATCCGATCTGTAGCAGCAATCCAGGGCAGCTGACGTTTTTCTTAGAATTTTTAGGAGAAAGTGATTTGCAGTCAGTGAGAGATCTACTGGATGTCCCAGTGATTATCTGTTTACTGAACCATTTACTTTTTTGGAGATGGTTACATCCTTTTCCCTTTAAGGAGCTACTCTTGTTACCTAATGCAGCTGCTAGTAATAGTGGCACACCAGCTATCTGTAGTTGCAAATAGAAACATTGTAATCAACTACAACAGCAACCCCTGTAGCAGCTAAAAAGGACAAATTGACAAGAGAAGATAATTGGAGTGTTTTGTAGCGGCTCTGAACCTCTGTTACATAGTTGCTTGTTTTGTCATGGGCCACGCATGGCTCATTGATCTATGGTGCTCTGGGCGCTGTGCTTATCTCTTTAGTTACACTGGAGAAGTACATTACCGTATATTTCTCATACATATAACTTGTGGACCAACCACATTTTGTTTTTCTATAAACTTGCTTTTTGAGAGAAAGTGCATGTTTATGATGTAAATGGTCGCACCCAGTGCTGTCTTATACCGGGGAAACGGAAGCCAATATCTGGCAAAAAAAAGGTTATTTTTCCATCTTTAGATATCAGTTAGAGCAGGGATATGCAATTAGCGAACCTCCAGCTGTTGCAGAACTACAAGTCCCATGAGGCATAGCAAGACTCTGACAGCTACAGTCATGACATCCAGAGGCAGAGGCATGATGGGACTTGTAGTTTTGCAACAGCTGGAGGTCCACTAATTGCATATCCCTGCAGTACACTGCTGATCACTAGTTAAAGATGAAATATTGTGAGCTTAGTGCTTCTTAACCACTTCAGCCCCAGAAGATTTTACCCCCTTTCTGACGTTGTATCCAAACAAAATTGGCATCCTCCCCCCCCCCCCCCCCCCAAATAGAGCTTTCTTTTGGTGGTATTTGATCACCTTTGCAATTTTTATTCTTTTTGCGCTATAAACAAGAGAGCCACAATTTTGAAAAAAAAGGCAATTTTTTGTTATAATAAATATCCCCCAAAAATATATATTATTAAATTTTATTTTTTTTTTTTTTTTTGTTGCCCTCAGTTTAGGCCGATTATGTATTCTTCTACATATTTTTGGTAAAAAAAAAAATCTCAATAAGCGAATTGATTTGTTTGCACAAAAGTTATAGTGTCTACAAAATAGGGGATAGTTTATGGCATTTTTATTCAAATTTATTTATTTATTTTCATGACTGCAACATTATGGCACACACATTGGACACTTTTGACACTATTTTGGGACCATTGTCATTTATACAGCGATCACCGATGACAGGGAGCAGTGATCTCTGTCAGGACACTAAGCCGAACAGGGAAATGCCTTGTTTACAAAGGCATCTCCCCGTTCTTCAGCTCCATGACACGATCGCTGGTAGACCCCATTTAAAGGGGACATACAGGTACACCTATTTGCCCACCGCTGCCATTGTGCTGATGTATATTGGCGTGTAGCGGTCGGCAAAGGTTAAAGTGGTCATAAACCTCAGACATGAAATATGATAAAGCATATCCCTCTCTATAGAGTGTACTTGTCTCAATTAAAGTGGAAATAAACCCTCACCCCCCTCCTATCATTTTCAGCCATGGAAGCTGCCATCTTGGCCTCTTGTTTAATCTTTAACTGCCCTGATGCTGCACATGTGATCAGTTATGACACCAGCCATTGGATGCTTTGACAGTTTGGTTGCGAGCACAAGCAATGTGAGAAATGTTGGCATTTGAATTTAACTGTTTTTCTCAAGTCGTCTTCCAGGACGGCAGCCTGAGAGATGACTGGTCCACCTGACAGGAAACACAATCAATCAAAGAGGTTAAAAGCCCCCGCCCCTCCCCGTGCTCCTCAGTTTTTGATTGTGTTTCCCCACAGCGAAACCGTTTGTTATTTTTTCCTAGACCCGAAGCCTGGGGCTGGTGGTCTCCCCCTGGGAGCCAGACCAAATGCCTGGGAAGCCTCTGGGTCTGGCAGGATGTTCTCATCCTTCCTGGGGGGTTCCCCTATATTTTCCTCAGGGGGGGCAGCAGAAACTGGAAGAGCCCCCCTGAGCGCTGAAGGACCCTGGGTACAGTGGTGTACCCAGAACTTCAGGGGCCAATTTTCCTCTCCTCTCCTTACCTGTGCGGTGGCCGTGCAGAAAAGGAGCCTGGTGTCCCTTTTGGCTCAGGGTATCTCTCTGAAGACTCCAGGTCCAGCAATCCAGAGGGTTCTTGGTGCAGCTGGAGGCAGTATCTCCCCTTTTCAGCAGAGGTGCTCAGCTTTCTGGGGAGGTTTGGCACCATCTTCCTGGAGCTTGGTGGAGGAATGACATCACTTCCTCCACAGAACAGGAAGTGAGCTCAGAGTTCGGGTCATTTCCTGTCTACAGCAAAATGGTGGCCGTATCAGCATGGAGGTAACCACAGCCTCAGCCTCACAGCTGATTTGCCAAATCGGGGACATAAATCCAGGAGGAGCAGGCGCCCACTTCTCCCACAGACCGGCTGCCTTCGCCTGTGTTAGCTGTCCGAAGAAGCTCACTGGTGCCAGCAGCATGGAACGTGAGGAGAGACCCGCAGGGTCCATGGCCATGGAGGAGACCACAGGGGGTGAGTCTGACCGGCCGCTGGAGGTTTAGATGGGGGAGGGTACCCCAACTCTTCTCCTCTGGGTGGTACAGTGCTGTATTGTAATGCCTGTATGTTTTTGTTTCAGGGGACGATGCCACTGCCCTTGGGGTTGCCAGCCGTCCCGTGAAATCTTCCACCCGCTCTAAGCGTTGTGGAAACTGTAATGCTAGATTACCCCCAGATCATCCTAAACCCTTCTGCTTTAAATGTATACAGAAGCTGACAGGGAAGGAAACCTCTCAGATAATGGAGAAGTTTCTCACAGTACAAACTGAGATGCTGTCCACTCTGAAAGCCTTTCAGTCCTCCCTTAAGTCTAGGGATTCAGAGGCTCACACCAGCAAGGACGCCTCCTCCCAGGAGGGCTCCGCTTCCTCTAGGGGGTCTAGACGGCGGGCAGACAACCCAAGGTATCTCCAGTCTCAGGATTCAGAGGAGGAGGATGAGTCCGAATCCCATGGGCAGGGATTCTCGGACGAGGGTGTGTTGGACAGCCAGGAGGAGGATGAGGGGGAGGACTCCAGGTCTAGCAGGCATATCTTTTCAGCCGATGACATGGAGGGACTACTGAGGGCGGTTTACGCTTCTGAAGGGATTCAAGAGCCCACGGCACAGGTCTCTGCCCAAGACAAAATGTATAGGGGCTTAATTAAACCACAGACCAGGTTTCTTCCGGTACATCCTGCACTCAAAGATATTATCTTAAGGGAGTGGAAGGATCCGGAGAAGAGGCTCCTAAAGTACAAAACATGGAAGCGTAGATGCCCCTTTACTGAGGAGGATGAGGAGAAGTTTTTCAAGACTCCTAGGCTAGACGCCTCCCTGGCACAAGTTTCTAAACAATCCGATCTTTCCTTTGAAGACACTGGGAACATCAAGGATCAGATGGATCGGAGGGCAGAAACTATTTTGCGCAGGGCCTGGGAGGCCAACGCGTCGGCTATGAGCCCCGCGTTGGCCTCAGCCTGCATCGCTAGAAATGCGGACATGTGGATCTCTAAGCTGATAGACCACATCTCCCAGACTTCCAAGTCTAAGGAGGTCTTAGATTCATTGGAGGTCGTAGGCAGCGCTGTTGCATACCTAGCGGATGCGGCCGTGGAGACGGTGCGCACAACCGCCAAGTCCGGTGCCTTACTAAACTCGGCTCGGCGAGCCCTATGGGTTAAAACTTGGGATGGCTCATCTAAGACCCGTCTATGTGGCCTCCCTTTTGAGGGTTCCCTCCTTTTTGGTGCTGGCCTAGACCAAGCCCTTGCTAGGTCGACCGAAAAGGGGAAGAAATTCCCTACTAAACCGAGGAGGGATAGGAAGAGGTTTTTTCGTGGCCCCCAGGCAAAGAACCGCTTCTCGGAGAAAAAGGTCTCCCCTAATAGACGTTGGGGGGCTGGGAAGGACAAGCAGAAGTCAGGCATTCTCTTTTCCAGCCAGAAGTCAGGCGACAAGACCTCCAAATGACATTCCAGTGGGGGGAAGACTTTCCCACTTTGTCCCTCAGTGGGAAAGGGTCACTCGGAGCCCCCATATTCTACAGATCATAAAAGAGGGTTACAGATTAGAATTTCTTTCCCCTCCTCCCACCAAATTTCTCTTGACTCACCTTCCCAGGGATCCTGGCAAGGCAGCAGGAGTCCTACAGAATATAGAAGAACTGGCCAGGCAGGAGGTCATAGTGCCTGTTCCAGAGGGCCAGCAGGGTCAGGGGTTCTACTCCCACATATTTGTGGTACCAAAGCCCTCAGGAAGATATCGCCTCATCATAAATCTAAGGCATCTCAACGTCTTCCTGCGGTACAAGAAGTTCCACATGGAGAGTGTTTATTCTCTCAGGAGACACCTTCTCAGGGACGTGTTCATGGTAACCTTGGATTTAAAGGACGCCTACCTTCACGTCCCTATATTTCAGAACCATCAGGTCTTCCTAAGATTTGCAATTGCCTCTCCAGAGGGAGTTCAGCATTGGCAGTTTGCGGCCCTCCCCTTCGGGCTGGCATCCAGTCCAAGGGTTTTTACAAAGATCCTGGCAGAAGTAGTGGCCTTCCTGCATCTCCAGGAAGTAGCGCTGATTCCCTATTTGGACGACATTCTGATTTACAATCAGAATCGGGATCAGCTCCTTTTGGATCTAGCCAGGGTAGTGGAGACCTTAGAATCCCTGGGATGGATCATCAGCAAGGAAAAATCCTCACTGATTCCGGCCCAGACGAAAATGTATCTGGGATTCCTGGTGGATTCCGCGCAACAGAAGTTAGTTCTACCCCAGAGCAAGGTAGAGGGTATAATTTCAGCGGTCCTTTCTCTGTTGGAGGCAAAGACATCTTCATACAGAGGGATTATGAGGGTGCTGGGCCTGATGACGGCAGCTATCCCAGCAGTTCCTTGGGCACAGCTGCACTCCAGGACCCTCCAGCACTTCCTCCTTTCCTCTTGGGGCAGGAAAGGGGTTTCTCTAGAAGTAGAAGTGGCCATTCCGATCGAGGTAAAGGATTCTCTTCACTGGTGGCTTCACCCTCAGAGGCTTCAGGGGGGTCTCCTTTGGAGTCAGCTTCAGCCGCTCAGGATAACAACAGACGCAAGCTCCTGGGGGTGGGGGGCCCACCTGGAGGATCTAACAGCCCAGGGTTCCTGGGACATGAGTCAGAGAAAGACATCCTCAAATTTTCGAGAACTTTAGGCATTAAAGGCTTTCGAAAGGAGGATCAAGGACCAGGAAGTTCAGGTCCTATCAGACAACGCCACGGCAGTGGCATTTGTCAATCATCAGGGGGGCACCAGATCTCCAACTCTACTGGCTCTATCTTTAGAGATCATGGGCTGGGCGGAGCATCGGATTATCTCCATTTCCGCAGTCCACATAAAGGGGTCCCTGAATGTAGAGGCAGACTATCTCAGTCGTCAGCCGATTCTTCAGGGAGAATGGGAGTTGAATCCAGAGGTATTCTCCCTGGTATGTCGGCAGTTCGGCGATCCAGAGATAGATCTGTTCGCCCGCAGAAAGAACAGAAGGGTAAAGAGATTCTTTTCCCTTGCCCGAGAGGGGGGCTCAGAGGGGATAGACGCCTTGGCCCAGGTTTGGGACTTCCGGTTGGCCTATGCCTTCCCCCCCCCTGGGGCTAATTCCGAGGGTTCTTCAAAAGCTGTTTCTCTCGGAAGGCGCCCTGATTCTGATAGCCCCTTGGTGGCCCAAGAGAGCTTGGTTTCCAACCCTGCAGGGTTGGTCCATAGCCCCGCCATTACACCTTCCTGTTCGGCGCGACCTTCTCCTTCAGGGTCCAGTTTTCCATCCAGACCCCAGCTTCTTCAGGCTGATGGCCTGGCTCTTGAAAGGCAGAACCTGCGGGAGAAGGGCCTGTCGGACAGAGTAGTGGATACTCTCCTCCTTAGTAGAAAGCCAGTCACAAGGCGTATTTACGCTAAGACCTGGGGGATTTTTTCTCGCTGGTGTCAGGTGAGAGGGACTTCACAGCAAGAGATCCCGGCCATTCTGGAGTTTCTCCAGGATGGAGCAGAGCAGGGGTTGGCAACCAAGACACTTAAGGCACAGGTCGCAGCCTTATCCTGTTTTTTGGAGAGACGCTTGGCACTAGATCCTCTGATCAAGAGGTTCCTTTTGGTCAGAGAGAGGTTGTCCCCTGTCCAGGTGTCTAGGTTCCCACCATGGGATCTTACCTTGGTGTTAGAGGGCTTAACAAGGCCCCCCTTTGAACCAATAGACCAGATCCCCCTCAGGATTCTCACCTTTAAGTTGGCCTTTCTGCTTGCTATTACATCAGCCAGGAGAGTAGGCGATATTCAGGCTTTTTCAGTCAAGGAACCATACTTTCGTTTATTTGAGGACAGGGTTATACTTAGGCAGGACCCCCTGTACCTCCCTAAGGTAGCATCCAGGTTCCATAGGACTCAAGAAGTAGTGCTACCTTCCTTTTGTAATAATCCCCAAAATGAGAGGGAAATTTCTTTTCACTGTCTGGACGTCAGACGTTGTTTATTATCCTACTTAGAAAAAGTTAAGGAGTTTCGAAGGTCCAGCCATCTTTTAGTTAATTTTTCTGGCCAAAAGAAGGGCCAACAAGCCTCCAAAGCATCCATAGCTAGATGGATTAAGCATGCCATTGCTTTAGCCTATGAGCAGTCAGGTAATGCAGTTCCTAGGGACCTGAAAGCTCATTCCACGCGATCTCTGGCAACCTCTTGGGCAGAAAGGGCCGGAGCTTCAGTGGAGCAGATATGTAGAGCCGCTACATGGACAAGCCAGAACACCTTCCTGAGGCATTACAGGGTGGAGTTACTGTCCCCTCAGGATCTGGCATTTGGCAGGAAGGTCCTGCAAGCGGTTGTCCCGCCCTAAGGTAGGCCTGAGCTACTTGCTCCTCTCTCAGGGTGCCGTCCTGGAAGACGACTTGAGAAAATGACCAGTTACACTTACCGGTAACTGTGTTTCTGGGAAGTCTTCCAGGACGGCAGGCCTACTTCCCACCCGTTCTCTTTAGGTATAAATTAAGGTATAGAGTGTGGTGGTGTGGTGTGGTTTTCTTCACTCTCGTGCACTGGTGTGGGTCAATACTTTGTCACAACTGAGGAGCACGGGGAGGGGCGGGGGCTTTTAACCTCTTTGATTGATTGTGTTTCCTGTCAGGTGGACCAGTCATCTCTCAGGGTGCCGTCCTGGAAGACTTCCCAGAAACACAGTTACCGGTAAGTTTAACTGGTCATTTTTGAAACTGTTAAATCAATGGGTTTACTTCCGCTTTAAGTGCACTAAAGTGTAATTTCTGTCTACTGCGTTGTTCCTCTGCTATCGGCATGAGTCACTTCTGACAAGTTTTCCTGACCCCAAGAGAAAAAATTGTGACAGAGGAGGGAGCTCCAGCACACATCCTGTGATTGACAGCCTCAGCTTTGTTCCTGTGTGGAGGAGAGTGTGTTTCTTCCCTCCAATCAGCTCTCAGAGCTCTCCTCACTGAGCTCTACAGAGTGTAACTTACGTTTTCGCCCCCTTTTTATCTGACAGCTCAGGCAAGCTTTATAAATGTTGGACCTTGAACAGATGTAGCGAAGAGAAGACTGGGGATAAACAAAAAAGGTACAACTTATATAGGGGGATTTATGTCATCGCTGGGTCTATGTGAGGGTTTACACTCGCTTTAAGGATTTGTAAATGTTATGGGGGGGGGGGGGGGGTGTATTACCACCACTACATCCATTCCATTACATGGATTTTAATAACACAGCTGAAACTATTTTTTTTAACACACTGAAGTGAGCATTCAGAGCAGTATCATTGCATTGAGGGACAATATTACAGAGATGTGTTTTTGCCAGGGAGTTCCCCTAATACAGGGTGATTGGAAATTTCTAGAGAGGGTCCGTATAGTGGAGTATTGCCTTACTACATACATGCAATTCAGACATATCAGCAGAAAGGTGCCTGCTCACAGGAAAACACCTCCCGTATCGCTTTTCACAAGAAATGATTCAAGGGAACCTGCCATGATTAGGCTTATGCAAGAATCTGCATAATCAGGCTTAACGTATTAGAACTGTGGAGGCTTAACTATGAAAGAGATATATTTGCCTCTTTTCTTTGCTTTAAATACTTTGCCTGATTCTACCACTCCAGCCTGTGTAAGGAGGTCAGAGATCACCGAAAGCCTGATCATTGCTGCCTGTCTGCTTGACCTCAAACAATGATCCTCTTCTGAGCCTACAGAATGTGAGATCAGGTGCCGGCAAAAAAAAAACATCTCTGGTTTGCCTCAAAGAGGCCGAAGTCCCAAGGCAAACTCACACTAGGCACGTTGCCTTTTTCTATGACCAAGTTTAATTGTCCCCACTCCCCGTTGGTCTGTTTTTACACTGTACCAGGCATCACCATAGCGATCCCTGCTTGGGTGACCCATCAGAGTTCTGTGCCCAGCAGGTATGGATAGTGAACAGATGAATGTGTACCATGCTAAAGCCCACCTCTTGCAGCAGGCCAAGGCATGGTGCTGAGTAATTTGGTTTGTCAACCAAGCTGGAATTTTGGTGTTGTGAGCTCAGGCACCTTGTGGATTGCCTACAGTGAGTACACCTTTATACTCGGTTTGTGACGTAAAATAAAATAGCAAATATACATATAATGTGATAAAGTCAGCTCACCCATGGTAAAGCAATTTACATGCATGAACTCACACAATTATTCTTATTCTTGCATAAGTACATATGTGATCAGTTCTCTTTAAAGCAGAAACCCATCAATTCAACAGTTTCAAAAAACTGTTAGGGCACTTTCACACTGGCAGCATCCAGGCATCACCGGTAAAGTGCTGCTATTTTTAGTGGTGCTTTACCCTCATTTTTGTATTGCTTTTCGCCCACTATTCAGGAGTGAGGAGTGCCTACAGTCAAGCATGGAGTGTCATGGTCTGGGGCTGCATGAGTGATGCCAGCACTGGGGATCTACAGTTCATTGAGGGAACCATGAATGCCAACATGTATTATGACATACTGAAGCAGAGCATGATCCCCTCCCTTCAGAGACTGGGCCGCAGGGCAGTATTCCAACATGATGACAACTGCCTTGCTAAAGAAGCCAAGTGTAAAGGTGGTGGACTGGCCAAGCATGTCTCCAGACTTAAACTCTTTGGAGCATCTGTGGGGCATCCTCAAATGGAAGGTGGAGGAGCGCAAGGTCTCTAACATCTACCATCTCCATGATGTCCTCGTGGAGGAGGGAAAGAGAACTCCACTGGCAACCTGTGAAGCTCTGAACTCCGTGTTCAAGTGGGTTAAGGCAATGCTGGAAAATAATGGTGGCCATACAAAGTATATTGACACTTTGGGTCCAATTGGACATTTTCACTTAGGAGTGTACTCACTTATGTTTTGCAAGCAGTTTAGACATAATTTTTTTTTTATTTTAAAGTCAGCAGCTAAAAATACTGCAGCTGCTGACTTTTAAGGGCACCGGCAATGTCGGCACCTGAGGCTGAACTATCCCTCAGTCCTCGGATGCTACCACTGCCATCTCCAGCCTCACTTCCTGGTTCCCTACTGCGCATGCGCAAGTTGCCCTGCGTAATCCGAATGGTCCCTGCTGTCTCTGGGACCCATGTGTCTCCCAGCAGACGGTATCTGCACCCCCCTCCCCCTGAAAGGTGCCAAATGTGACACCGGAGGGGGGGAGGGTTCCGAAAAGCGGAAGCTCCATTTTTTTGCGGACCTCTGCTTTAATGGCTGTTTGAGTTCTTTTTAGGGGACAGCAAATTTACACTGTTATACAAGCTGTACACTCACCACTTTACATTGTAGCAAAGTGTCATTTCTTCAGTGTTGTCACATGAAAATATATAATAAAATATTTACAAAAATGTGAGGGGTGTAGTAACTTTTGTGAGATTCCTGTATAGATATGACGGACGATTCTCTTCCTTTACACCCAGCTGACCTTACAAAGGATCTATTCTGTCTGATTTTCTGCTAGAAAATATTATTCCTCTACTATGGAAACATGACCGATCACATTTAAACAATTGTTCAATAAAGTTAATTTGATTAAACTACAGTAGAAAATAACATTAGACTCCATGCACTAAACTATAATGATTATTTGCCATAATGATCATTATTTCCAGCAGTGAGCTAAAAAGTAAATGGCAGAAAATAAAGATCATTATGGCACATAAAGCACATTAAAGCTTCTAAATTGAGCTTAATGTCTTCAAAAGACCAGTATAACACATTAAGAATAAGGACATGTTCATTTACACAAACAAGGATAAATCATTACATAATTATAAAAATAGAGTAAATAAGTGACAATGGAACAGTGACATTGACCACACTTCAATCTAGATTCCTGGACTTTATTACATATACGTTTATCCTCCAGTCTTCCAGCTATATAGTGTTAGACTTTATTGTTCTTTGAGTCCATATAAAAATAAAGTTTGCCAACGCACAGTAGAAGGTGGGGGTGTTGCTAGGATTGTGAAAGACCCAGGGCACACCAAGGAAAGCGCATTGTGGCAGACGGTGGGCGTGGCCTGATTACAACTAACAGTGGCATGAAAGGGGAATAATTAAATAAAGTCTAATGCCGCGTACACACGACCGGACTTTCCAGCAGACTAGGTCCGACGGTCTTCCCCACGGACTTTCGGCGGAGCTCCGATGGACTTTCTGAACGAACAGACTTGCACACACACGACCGGACTTTCCGGCAGACT
This sequence comes from Lithobates pipiens, assembly GCF_037356315.1. Lineage (NCBI taxonomy): Eukaryota > Metazoa > Chordata > Amphibia > Anura > Ranidae > Lithobates > Lithobates pipiens. The sequence goes on along the minus strand of NW_027507788.1, from coordinate 107,252,500 downwards.
AGGTCCGACGGCGTTACGACGGACTTCCAAACGAATGGACTTGCCCACACACGGACGGCTCATTTTGAACGTGATGAGGTACGGGACTAGAAAAGGAAGTCAATCTCGCCGCTTTTATTGGCGAGATTGACATCTTGCAAGCCCCGTCGTCTGGTATGGATTTTAAGGGGAACCCCCTACCCTAAAAAAAACGGTGTGGGGGTCCCCCCAAGGTCCATACCAAACCCTTATCCGAGCACGCAGCCTGGCCGGTCAGGAACGGGGGTGTGGACAAGCGAGTGCCCCCCCCTCCTTAACTGTACCAGGCCGCATACCATCAACATGGGGGGTGGGTACTTTGGGAAGGGGGGTGCCCTGCGACCCACCCACCACAAAGCACCTTGTCCCCATGTTGATGAAGACAAGGGCCTCTTCCCGACAACCCTGGCCATTGGTTGTTGGGGTCTGCGGGTGGGGGGCTTATCGGAATCCAGGAGCCCCCTTTAATAAGGGGACCCCCCAGATCCCAGCCCCCACCCTATGTGAATAAGTATGGAGTACATTGTACCCCTACCCATTCACCTGGGGGAAAAAAATGTCAATAAAAAAAACACTAGACAGGTTTTTAAATTAGTTTATTAGGCAGATAAGGGGGTCTCTTTCATCTTTGGGAGTCTCTTTTGACTCCTCCGCTCTCTGGCCTCTTCTCCCACTCTCTCTGATTCTTCTCCCAGGTTCCTCCTCTATCTTCTGCTCTTTTGCTAGTGGTGGCCTGGTGTTTTCCATCGACTTCTTCCCTCCGGTCTTCTTCCGATGTTGACACAATGCTCTCTCCCACTGCAATGCTGTGTGCACTGTGCACTACAACTTGTATAGGCATGAATGATGGCACAGTTCCAGGGCATGCTGGGACTGTGCTGTCATAAGGGACAGGGGTCACTGGGCAATGCTGGGACTGTGCCGTTCATAAGGGGCGGGGTCACTGGGTGACATCACTCAGTGACTCCGCCCCATGCCTATATAAGTCGTAGCGCACCGTGCACACAGCATTGCAGCGGGAGAGAGCATCCATACTTACCATACCCCATACTTATTCACATAGGGTGGGGGTCGGGATCTGAGGGGCCCCCTTATTAAAGGGGGCTCCGGGATTCCAATAAGCCCCCCCGCCCGCAGACCCCGACAACCAACGGCCAGGGTTGTCAGGAAGGGGCCCTTGTCTTCATCAACATGGGTACAAGGCGCTTTGGGGGGGCCGTAGGGCACCCCCTTTCCCCAAAGCACCCACCCCCTATGTTGAGGGCATGCGGCCTGGTACGGTTCAGGAGGGGGGCGCTCGCTTGTCCCTACCCCTTTGTCCCCACCCCCTTTCCTGACCGACCTGGCTGCGTGCTCGGATAAGGGTCTGTATGGGCCTAGGGGGTTCCCCTTAAAATCCATACCAGACATAAGGGACATTGTCGCCTCCTCTCTCGCGCTCACTGCAATCGGAAAATGTTTTTTTCTTATTGCAGCGAGCACGAGATGTACAGTACCCTGCAGCCGAGAACCAGGATAGGATCGCGCTGGAAACATTCTCATGGGCAGGTTCTGTAGCTGCCCTTGCATCGTACTTGGTCTATGGGACCAGCACACAGACGATCGTGTTTCCCAACAGGAACTGGGTCTGGCGGAGTTCCGGTGGGAAGATTTAAAACATGTTCTATTTCTAAGTCCGTCTGATTTTTGGACCGCAAAGGTCCGATGAAGCTCACACGCGATCTAATTGTCTGGCGAATTCGTTCTGTCGGACCTTTGCTGTCAAAGTCCGGTCGTGTGTACGTGGCATAAGCCTACTTATAGTAGAAGTTCATCCAAAACTTAACTAACTCTAAACCTTCTTACAGGCACATTGCAAAACGAATCTATCCAGCCCTGTAAAAAAGAAATCGCTAGAATACCTTTTTTGCAGCCGCTTCGGTCCGGTCCTACGCTGTCAATGGCGGTTTTGATGTGTGTAGGAGAGGCAGCCAACAACCAAAGCCCCATAGTAACTCTATGGGTGATTTCACTTCCCAGGCATTTCCCAGCAATCGTGGGTTCTCTCCTGCACACAGCACCTGCCGCTGGAGACCAGACCAGATCGACTTCAGAAAAGGTATGTATAGCGATTTTTTTTTTTTTTTTTTTTATTTTTTTTTTTTTCCATTTACAGGGCTAGATAGAAGTTTTAGAATGTGACTGTGAGTAGATTTAAAATTAGGTTTTTGGGCAGGGCAGCCATCAGAAATTTTGAGGTCCCTTACACAGCTTTAGCCCCCCCCCCAGGCCTGACCAACATTCCTCAGGGCCCTCCCACCAAATTCACCCACTGGCCATCCCACCTAGTCATCATCTGCATCCCTCTCCGCAATGAAACTCTTATCCACATCCCTCTGAGGATGATTTTGGGTGGGGATGAGGATGATGGAGAGGGATGGATGTTTCTGGGTGGGGATGGGGATAAATTGTGGACAGGGATGAGGATGATTCTGGGTGGGGATAGGGATTGATGATTCTGGGTGGGGATGAGGATGAGGGAGAGGGATGGATGATTCTAGATGGGGATGGGGATACATTGTGGACAGGGATGAGAATGATTCTGAGTGGAGATGGGGATCATGGAGAGGGATGGATGATTCTGGGTGGGGATGAGGATGATGGAGAGGGATGGATGATTCTGGGTGGGGATGTGGATACATTGTGGACAGGAATGAGAATGATTGATTCTGAGTGGAGGTGGGGATCATGGAGAGGGATGGATGATTCTGAGTGGAGATGGGTATCATGGAGAGGGATGGATGAGAGAACAGTGCCAGCGGGGATCAGCACTTTGGGAAAATGGGAAAGTGTGTTTCCCTGCTATGCTTTGCATTTGAGGGAAGATTCTGCCGTTTTGTGACCCCCTGTACACACACATCACATGGACACATCCACTGAGCTGCTAACTGACACTGTCCACTGCCCCACTGACATCGTCCACTGTTCTACTTACTGACACCATCCAGCTCCCTACTGCCCCCATCCTCTGTCCTATTGACAGTGCACTGCTATTGACACCAACCATTACCCTACTGACACCGTCCTCTGCCCCACTGACATCGTCCACTGTTCTACTTACTGACACCATCCACCTCCCTACTGCCCCCATCCTCTGTCCTATTGACACTGTGCACTGCTATTGACGCCAACCATTACCCTACTGACACCGTCCACTGCCTTACTGACACGGTCCACCGACCTACTGAGCCCATCTACTTCCCTACTGACATTTTTTTTTAAAACTGCCCACTAGATGGCACTTTATGCAGTGCTCTGTTCCTGTAGACCTATGTACATTGTACATTCACATCAGTCCTTGTGCCCATGGAGCTTACAATCCAAGGTCCCTACCTCACATTTAGACAGAAGCTGTCTACCAATCAGCATGTCTTTGGAGTGTGGGAGGAAACCTACAAAGGGAAAACATGCAAACTCCATGCAGGTAGTGTTGTGGTTTAGATTTGAACCGATGGCCCAAGTGCTGCAAGGCAGAAGTGCTAACTACGAAGCCACTCTACTGCCCACCTAAATTATATTTGTCTAAACGCTATACAATATTTATTCTCCCTTACACAGAGGATTGTTCAGTTACTGGGTTAAATATTTACCAATGCAGAGCAAAGGTTACTATTCTCATGGTGTGATAAGATTAAACATAGTCAGTAAAACAAAGAGTGGCATGGAAACAGTTTACAGCTCAACGGTTATAATTCCTATTACTGAAAGAAAGAGTCATATATGTAGGTTTTACTATGGGAATTCCTAAACTTTTCATGTAGTCTAGTATATTTTTAACCCTTTCATGCCTAAACCTATTTCTGACATTTGTTGCTTACAGGTTAAAATCTGTATTTTTTGCAAGAAAATTACTAAGAATAATTTTCTAAGAGATAGAAACTGTGAGCGCGCGTGCCCGCTGCACAGAGGGGGAGACAATCAGCAGGCCCGGCATACCCGATGTGCGCCGGTGACCTACGATCGCTCCACAGAGAGGCAGAATGGGGATCTACAGAATACTTTATTAATCCCAAAGGAAAATTGGGAAATTGTTACTATGTAAACAAAGCAGATCCCTGTTCTGACAGGGAAGTACATGGAGATCTTCTGTTCTTTGTAAGCAGGAACACTGATCTCTGTGTTCTTCCTGTCAGTCCATCTCCCACACAGTTAGAAAACACTCTCAGGGAACACGCTTAACCCTTTGATCACCCCTGATGTAAACTCCTTCCCTGCCAGTTCACACAGGAGCGAACTGACAGGCAACTTAGTAGCTGATGGGCGACTTAGCCACCTGACAAGTCGCGCTCCATTCTGTACAATGGAACCCTTCTAAAAGGAGCGACTCAAGTCTCTCCGACTTAGAAAAAGTTTACTGTTCTACTTTGGGGAAACTTCAGTGCGGCTTGCTTTGCTTTCTATACAGAAGTCACTTTGCTAGGCACGCTGAATTTGCACTGTACGGAGCAGCTTTAGAGTCGGGAGTGACTTTGAAGCCGCCCCTGTGTGATCCGGTATTCTGTCCAAAAATGGCCACCTATTGAATAGCATCCGCCTGTACTGCGCAAGCACAAGGAGGTTTGGAAAATATCCGAAGATGAACAGCGCCTGCGTCGTGAGTCCAGGTGCAAGCCCCACCATCCAAGTGGACATAGGGCTGCACATAGTTAGAAGGCCCCTTGCGGGCTCGCTTCGCTTGCCACGCTTCGGGGACGGTCTCACTTCGCTTGCCACGCTTTGGGGACGGTCTCACTTTGCTTGCCACGCTTCGGGGACGATCTCACTTCGCTCGGCTCTTTTTTATTCTAAGTCTGTGTCCACTTGGATGGTGGGGCTTGAACCTGGACTCACGGCGCAGGCTCCGTTCATCTTCGGATATTTTCGGAATCGGCTAGTCATGTGTACTGCGGACACTATCCGACAGGGGACAGTATTTGACAGGACACCGGCACTAACCGTTCCTTTTTTTTTTTTTTTAAAGCACTGATCACTGTATTGGTGTCACTGGTGTTAGATTTGTCCGCTGCAATGTCACAGTCCCCCTAAAAATCACTGATTGCTGCCATTACCAGTAAAAACAATAAAAAAAAAAAAAATACATAAGTACATAAATCTATCCCATAGTTTGGTTTGTGCAAAAGCTATAGCGTCTACAATCAATATACGCTTATTGGGATTTGGGGATTTTTTTTTTTTTTACCAAAATATGTAGAAGAATACATATTGGCCTAAATTGATGAAGAAATTCGATTTATTATTATTTTTTTTAAATTGGGGTTATGTATTATAGCAGAAAATAAAAAATATTTAGTTTTTTTTTCAAAAATTGTCTCTTTTTTATTTATAGCGCAAAAAATAAAAATCGCAGAGGTGATCAAATGCAACCAAAAGAAAGCTCTATTTGTGGGGAGAAAAAATACATCAATTTTTATTTGGGTACAGCTCTGCACAACCGTGTACTTGTCAGGTAAAATAACACCATGTCATATCGGAAAAAAATGGTCTAGTCATTAACCACTTCCCGACCGGCGCACGTGAATGTACGTAGGCAGAATGGCACGGACAGGCAAATGGGCGTACCTGTACGTCGGCCGGGACCTCCATGAGTCGGGTCCCGTGGACTCGATCGCCGTGGGGATACCCGTGATCGCTTCACAGAGAGGAAGAACGGGGAGTTGCTAATGTAAACAAGCATTTCCCCTTTCTGCTTAGTGACAGTGTCACTGATCTCTGCTCCCTGTCATCGGGAGCAGAGATCAGTGACATTTCACACGTAGCCACACCCCCCCACAGTTAGAAACACAACACTCCCCAGGGCACACTTAACCCTTACACTGTCCCCTAGTGGTTAACTCCTTCACTGGTAGTGTCATTTACACAGGAATCAGTGCATTTGTATAGCACTGATTGCTGTATAAATGACAGTGGTCCTAAAAATGTCCGATGTGTCCGCCATAATGTCGCAGTCACGATAAAAATCGCTGATCGCCGCCATTACTAGTAAAAAAAATATATTAATAAAAATGCTATAAAACTATCCCCTATTTTGTAAATGCTATAACTTTTGTGCAAACCAATCAATAAACACTTATTTTTTTATTTTATTTTTATTTTTACCAAAAATATGTAGAAGAATACATATCGGCCTAAACTGAGGAAAAAAAATATTTTTTTTATACATTTTTGGGGGATATTTATTATAGCAAAATGTAAAAAATGAATCGTGTTTTTTTCAAAATTGTCACACACTTTTTTTTTTTTTGTTTTGTTTATAGCACAAAAAATAAAAACCGCAGGGTTGAGCAAATACCACCAAAATGAAGCTCTATTTGTGGGGAAAAAAGGGACGTCAATTTTGTTTGGGAGTCACGTCGCACGACCACGCAATTGTCAGTTAAAATGCTCTGGTCTTTGGCCAGCAAAATTGGTCTGGGGCTTAAGTGGTTAAGGGGGTAAAACCTTCCGGGCCTGAAGCGGTTAAGCTGGGCAGCTGCCTCAAAGTCTGTTTGCACCAGGTTGGCATGGTGTCTACAGTAGCATTTGCAGTGGCAAAGCAGTGTAGGACTGGCTAAAGAGGGATTACTTTGACACAGTTGGCCAGCTTTCACATGTATTGTGATTTGTGTGAAATAAATAACCCTATTTTTGGTGTTCACATGCAGTGATACCCCTTTAGCACCTGACAGTTTATATACATGGACAAGGTATTGGGATCTCATTTTATGTGCTGCTGTGCCTGTGCAAATTATTATTATTATTATTATTATTATTATAAATAATACAGGCTCTATATAGCGCCAACAGTTTACGCAGTGCTTTATAAGATGTAATGCGAGCCACACCAACTGCACATGTGTGAACCTAGCCTTAGCAAGAAAGCCCTGTGTAAGGTCCGACTTGTCAGAGCTTCACTTCTTGTTATCTAGTGATGTCTGTTTCTGCAGCTTTCTGCTTGTGGATTACAGCACTCAGCAGACTAATATATTAGTCCAGGCATAATGGATTTTGTTGAGTTGCATTTTTAAGTGATCTGAATGTCTGCAAACTCAGATTCACCAGAAGGGGGCAGTGTACATAAATGCTGAGATTGTTGCATCCACGTTTTGTATATACTTGTGTGAATTGCAAGCAGCAGACATCTATTGCTATACATACACAGAGGGGCATTAACAATTTTTCTGCAAAATCACAAAATATTTAATTGATCCTCTTAACCACAAATAGCTTTAAGCTAAAAATAAAACAAATGCTTTGTATTATAGAAGACCTCCATCCAAAGGAATACATGCGTTTCTGTTGTGAACGGATCAGCAGTTTACCATTGCAGCCCAGTGTGCAGATCCAGTGCAGACATTCCCCAGGGCTCACCCTATCCTCATTGCATGCACAGCACTCTCTAATTTTAAGTGAGTCTCATTTGGATCACTTTCTCCTTCTTGCTTCACAAATGTCCCTTTTATTATATGTACAGGAGGTCTGTATAAAGCTGCCCACACACATTCATCCTCATTGTACAACCTGACCTTGTATTTCAATCTGTATTTTTCCAGTTGCTGTTTTCCATGCAATCAGTCCGCATGGATGTCTACTGGTATGCATGGATATGAGAAGGTGGCCTGCCAAATCAGCTGGGTCTCAGACCAGGCACCTCCATCTGTTTTCTGGTTAAAGCTGAAATTTAAGTATGGACATGTTTGTATAGTTACATTGGTCTAGACTGGACCACGGCGGAAGCTGAAAAATCACTATAGCGGGCACTGCTGCTATAATCAGGGGTCATGCAGCCTTATAGGACCGTCAGAGTAGAATGAAAACTCCTCCTACAAGCTTTAATCAGACACTGATAGAAGTCACAAGACTGCTCTAACTGCTGATGAGAAAAGGTATTTAGCAGTTTATATTTACTAAAATAATTGCATTTCTGTGTACTGTGGGAGACCAGATATCGTGAATGCAGGGGTCCTGAGTTTTTAGGAACATTAAATGGACCTAAAATAGAGCTTTCCTGTGTGAATCTGTGTAGGGAAGCTAATTTCTGGATCAGGAGAGTTACTGGCCAGCAGTATCTGTGTTATCAAGATTCTTATTTATGAGAGCATTTTTTTTTCTGGTGATCTGCTGGGTCAGCCTAACCTGAGCCAGTGAGCTCTCCGAATTCTTTTGTCCTCTCACTACTTTGTAAGAACTCACATCAATGTCCCAGCGCCTCTTGGATGATTTTTTTCTTTGGTGGAATTCAGAGCACACTTTGCATTTTATCAATGAATGCAAAAACATCTATTATTGGAAGAGGTGGGATGGTGACATCACAATCTCCACCTTGTCCAATCAGAAAATGCCTTGTATTCATTGAGAAAATACAACATGCCCATGTGTGGTAGGGAGGTGACATGTTGTCTCCTCACCACTTTTCACATGCCCCTGAAAAGCAATCCCCCGCAGATTGTTTTTCATTGGGGTGGTAAGGGCTGCCATTAGTGTAAACTTAGCTTTATTGACATCTTTGCCTTACAGCCAACAGATCACATGGGAAATTGTCAACCATGCTGGAACAATTGCTTTTGTTTCCCGCAAAGGTAAGTCAGTAGAGGAGATATCTGGAGTAGCACCCCTTTTTGCCTTCTTAAGGCCTCATGCACACGAGACGCAGATGAAACCTCTGTTAAAAAAAAGCTGAAACGCGCGTTTAGAAACGCGCGTTTTGCCGCGTTTGCATGCCGCGTTTAGACGCGTTTAGACGCGTTTGCGTTTAAACGCGTTTATAAAGATAACATCATGTAGACCCTCCCCAAGCTCTCAAAGCATTTTTTTTAACTATTTCTGCTATTTTGATCAGAGTGAGCAGCAGCAGCATAGAGAGCAGTTGTACACTTGCATTTGCCGTGTCACTTGCCACGGCACCTGCCACAAGTTGTGGATTGTCCACTTGCCACGTCACTTGCCACAAGTTGGGGATTGTCCACTTGCCACATCACCTGCCACGTCACCTGCCACAAATTGTGGATTGTCCACTTGCCACGTCACTTGCCACATCACCTGCCACGTCACTTGCCACGAGATGTGGATTGTCCACTTTCCACGTCATCTGCCATGCCACCTGCCACAAGCTGTGGATTGTCCACTTGCCACGTCACCAGCCACATCACCTGCCACAAGTTGTGGATTGTCCACTTGCCACGTGACTTGCCACATCACCTGCCACGTCACTTGCCACATCACCTGCCACAAGTTGTGGATTGTCTACTTGCCGCGTCACTTGCCACATCACCTGCCACGTCACTTGCCACGAGATGTGGATTTCCACTTTCCACGTCATCTGCCATGCCCCCTGCCACAAGCTGTGGATTGTCCACTTGCCACTTCACCAGCCACATCACCTGCCACAAGTTGTGGATTGTCCACTTGCCACGTGACTTGCCACATCACCTGCCACGTCACTTGCCACATCACCTGCCACAAGTTGTGGATTGTCTACTTGCTGCGTCACTTGCCACATCACCTGCCACGTCACTTGTCACGTCACCTGCCACAAGTTGTGGATTGTTCACTTGCCACGTCACCTGCCACGTCACCTGCCACAAGTTGTGGATTGTCCACTTGCCACGTCACTTGCCACAAGCTGTGGATTGTCCACTTGCCACATCACTTGCCACGTCACCTGCCATGTCACCTGCCACGTCACTTGCCACGTCACTTGCCACGAGATGTGCATTGTCCACTTGCCATGTCACTTGCCACGTCACCTGCCACGTCACTTGCCACGTCACCTGCCACGTCACTTGCCACAAGATGTGGATTGTCCACTTGTCACATCACCTGCCACATCACTTGCCACATCACCTGCCACGTCACCTGCCACAAGTTGTGGATTGTCCACTTGCCACGTCACTTGCCACATCACCTGCCACGTCACTTGCCACAAGATGTGGATTGTCCACTTTCCACGTCACCTGCCATGCCATCTGCCACAAGTTGTGGATTGTCCACTTACCACGTCACCAGCCACATCACCTGCCACAAGTTGTGGATTGTCCACTTGCCACACCACTTTCCACTTCACCTGCCACAAGATGTGGATTGTCCACTTGCCACGTCACCAGCCACATCACCTGCCACAAGTTGTGGATTGTCCACTTGCCACGTCCCTTGCCACGTCCCCTGCCACGTCACCTGCCACAAGTGGATTGTCCACTTGCCACATCACTTGCCACATCACCTGCCACAAGTTGTGGATTGTCCACTCGCCACGTCACTTGCCACGTCCCCTGCCACAAGTGGATTGTCCACTTGCCACGTCACTTGCCACGTCACCTGCCACAAGTTATGGATTGTCCACTTGCCACGTCACATGCCAGTCACCTGCCACAAGTTGTTGATTTTCCACTTGCCACGTCACCTGCCAAGTCACTTGCCGCGTCACCTGCCAGGTCACTTGCCACGTCACCTGCCACAAGTTGTGGATTGTCCACTTTCCACGTCACTTGCCACTTTACCTGCCACGTCACTTGCCACAAGTTGTGGATTGTCCACTTGCCACATCACTTGCCACCTGCCATGTCACTTGCCACAAGTTGTGGATTGTCCACTTGCCACGTCACTTGCCACAAGTTGTGGATTGTCCACTTGCAATTGCAATTGTTTAAAATATTTTTCTAATGGTTTTTCATCATTTGCAATCATTTTTGAGATTTTTAATGTAAAAAAAAGGTCACCTTTAAAAACGCATATAAACGCAAACGCGGGTGCCGCGTTTAGCCGCGTTTAGCCGCGTTTTGCGTCTGAAACGCAGAAATTTTTGTTTCTGAACGCATTTTTTTGCTTCTGGAAAAACGAGATTAAACGCAACTGCATATAAACAGAAAAAAATGAGACTGTGTGCATGGACACATAGGATAACATTGAATGAGTTCAGGTGCAGTTGAAAAAACTGTCCAACTGCATCTGAACGCGCGTTTAACTGCGTCTCGTGTGCATGAGGCCTAACATAAAATTGCCTGAGCAGGTTTCCCAAAAGTTCATATTAATCAGTTCATGAACTTTTGAGTACTTGGATCTTTGTCTGGACATCCAATGACTACAGAGCTAGAAAACAGAACAAATAGACAGAGGGCGCACCAGCCTAGCGAATTACGTTATATACACTTTATTATTAAATAAAAGTAATATACTCACAAACGCATAGTGTCATCGGGTAAAGGGACACCCACAATCTTAAGAGTGTGGCAAGGGATACCAGCACCAGACCATAGGACAGAAGAGTGGATAACTTACCAAGCACCACATCCAAGTGCAGGAGGTTGTTTTACTTTAATGACTGCAGCCAGCCTGAATCTAGCATATACGCAGGGCTGAACAACAGAAATCGAATAGGTTCCACCATCTACCCTAAACAATGTGGATGAAGGAATCTTCATCTGCCATCTATTGTTTTCAGTAGCCAGCCAGACCCACGACTGCTGAAAAACTGTGTTGATTGGATGCAGTCACTGTATTTTCCTCCCTGGGCTTTCATCGAAAGCCAACAGGACCACACACAGCTCAAATTTCTGTTTAACTGGTCGAAATTGGAGCATTGTATGACCAGCTTGAGACTTTGTCAAGAATTGGGAATTCTAAGGATATTGGGGCAGTTGCTGAGGCTGCTCCCTTGATATCCACACCCAAAAATGTTTGTTGAGGGGACTATTGCGGTACTAAATAAATCATAAAAGACTTTGTTATAAAAAAATTACAAGTAATTTAAGCTGAGACTTTCTCATTAAAATGTGTGATGTAGCATATGTAGGTTTTAAAGATCAAACAGCCATTTGGCTATTGTATGCAGCCCTGGCATGATTGTGCCTGTGACGGATCGCCTGGCACACAGCTTCCTCCACTCTGGAATCAGGTATTATAGCTGAATATTACACTCAATAACTAAATGATATTCGTTTAGGAGCAAACTGGAACTGACTTAGTTGTAAAATTACATATAATATCACCCTTGGCCCCCAAAACTCCTGCAGGTGGGGGATAGAGGTCTTGGACTTTCTGTCTGGTTGCCAATACTTCAGTGGGGAGTTCAAGCTTCTCTGCATCAGCCTGTTGCTGCGGAGAAGGACTGCTTGCCCTGGAATTATGGAAGTGCTGTGGGTATTGGATAGAGGTCAGTGATGCTCTGCCCTGATACCAGCTCTTCCACTGGGAAACCAAATAAAATTTCAGTGGCCTCACAAATATCATCCAGGGCCATCGATTGTAGTAGGCAGAAGTCTGCAGCGCTCTGCCTTGATGCCAGCTGTTCTGCTGGAGGCTCACTGGGTTGTTCCTCCTTAGCAGAAGTCTCTATTTACTCCCCAGTCTCTGGAATTGCTGAAAATTCCTGGGCACAGAATGGCAGCACTTGGGCCCAGTGCCAGAGCTTTGGCAGGTGACTCATAATCCATAAGATCCATGGATGCTGGGCATACTGTTAAGCTTAGTCAAACAGTCTTTTACTTGCTTGTTCCAACTCCCATTCTTGTGTAACTATAAAGTCCAAGTCATTTCTCAATCCAAGCTCACTGGGATGTTCCAACTCCCTAAAATCTCAGATGTCCTCCCATCTCCACACCACTGCACTACCGAAATGTGAATCTTGGGCCGCCGCAGTCATAGCCTTCTATGGGATTGCTGTTCAGCAGCCTCGAACACACTTGGGTAGCCTTCAATTGCAGCGCCTGATACCCATCGTCCAGCACCATTTCAGTCTGAACCAGCCTATCCAGCACCATCGCCTATTCCTCCCGAGGATGCTCTCCTAAGAATGGTATAAGCAAATCCAACCGCAGCCAGTACAGATCCATGGACATAGGGAGGACCTTGCCATAATAGTCTTCCTCCACTTGGAGAGCCTCCATCCAAAACTCCCGGCGGATCATGTCTCTCAATTCCAATACATAGAGTGAAGAACCTGCATCTCCGTACTGGGAGAACGTCTCTTGCATTTGCCACTTGAACTCCGCTTCCATGGCGACTAGCTGTCAGGGTCGTTACCTGGATGGTCGCGGTGCTGCCCGTGTTGGTGCGCGCCGATGTCCTGCGGTGCGTGCTGGGGTGCGTGTTCCTGTGCGTGCGGTGTTGCGCGCTCCTGTGGGCGCTGGTGCGCGTCGGTGTGTGCCCTCGCGTGCCCCTGCTGGCGCTGGTGCGCGTCAGTGCGCTGTGGTGGGCACTTCGGGTACTGCCGGTGTGTCTGCCGGCGTTCGGGGGGGCTTGGCGCCAAACGGCCTATTTAGGTCTGCCACTGACATCTCCCAGGTGCTGCCTGATCAACAGCTTCTCGGTTCCTGTCCCGTTGTTCGTATCCTGTGTTCCTGTTTGCTTACCTCCTGACGACCCGGCTTTCCCTTGACACCGCTGACCTCTGCCTGCATCTGACCTCGGCCTGTTTGACCTCTCTTTTGCCTGCTCCTTCTGTGCCTCTGCTGCCCGCCTGTTGCCGTACCCTGCCTGCACCCGGACTTGCCTGCTCTGCTCCTGTTCTGTACCCAGTCGCCTGTGTCCTATCTACACACCTGCTGCCAGAAGCTTCCTGCAAGTTCCTGCTCCTGGAGCCATATCACAGGCTCTCTTACCACTCCGCACTCTCAGCCACCTGTCTGCTCTATCAGGGGTTGTAAGTCGGACACGTACGGGAGACCACCCTCTGCCCAAGCGGACTCATCGGTTCGGTAAGTGCCAGCCTGACAGTATCAGGCAGCCATGACTGAGTCCGGGCAGGGGGCCTCCCCTATGGATGAGTTATGCAGACATTTGGCCGGTCTGACCCAAGCCGTGAAGAGTCTCCAGGATGGCTACTCAAGGTTGGAGGAGCAAGTCCAAGCCTTGTCCTCCTCATCTAACCCTCAAGGAACCTCCCCCACCGGTCTTTCATCTGCACCCTTCGTAGTGATGCTTCCTCCAGAGCCAAGGGTACCTACACCCGAGAGGTTTTCCGGCGATCGCACCAAGTATCGTGCGTTTCGCAACTCCTGCGAATTGTACTTCGCACTGCAGCCCCGGACATTCTCTCTAGAGGCAACCAAGGTGGGCTTTGTGATATCCCTGTTGTCCGGCGAGCCTCAAACCTGGGCCAATCGTTTATTGGAGCAGAAATCTGGAACCCTGGATAGCCTTGACAACTTCTTCTTGGCCATGTCTCAGCTCTATGAGGACCCTCAGTTGACTGCGACTGCAGAAGCCGCACTACACTCTCTCCAACAAGGTCGCAGAGCGGCCGAGGACTATGCAGTGGAGTTTCGCCGTTGGAGCTCCGACACGGATTGGAATGACGCCGCCTTGCGTCACCAATTCCGGATGGGACTTTCTGACCCCCTTAAGGATGAGTTGGCACGGGTAGGAATACCACAAACCCTGGACGAGTTAGTCAACCTCTCCATTCAGATTGACCGCCGGTTAAGGGAACGCCGGTCGGAGAGGTCCTCCAGCCACTTCCGTCCCACCTGGGTGCTCCCCAAGGTTCCCAGTTCTGCTGGTCAGTTCTCTTCTACCTCTTCTGCTCCCGCTCAGGAAGCTCCGGAACCAATGCAGCTCGGGTTACTCCGGCCCTCGTTGACCCCTGAAGAAAAGCAGCGCAGACGTACCCTTAACTTATGTCTCTACTGTGGTGAACCTGGGCACTATGTCAGGGCTTGCCCCAACAAGACACGTAAGTGTGTTTCCTCTTCCTTCACGTGTGCCTCTGTTCTACGAAAACCCAGTTCTCACCTTGCCCTTCTCCTCACTTTGCAGCTTCCAGGAGGGAGTTTTCCAGTGTCAGCCATCATTGACTCCGGAGCATGCAGCTGCTTTATCGATCTGACTTTCGCTGCCAACCATCACATCTCGCTCATACCCAAGGCCCAGGGGCTTGCTATACATCTAGCCGATGGCTCCGCCCTTAGTTCCGGTCCTGTCACTCAAGAGACTGTTCCTCTGCTGGCTACTATGGGCACCTGTCACCAGGAGCACCTGCGTCTGGATGCCATCTCCTCCCCCTTGTTTCCAATTATCCTGGGGATACCCTGGTTGCAGGCCCACAATCCAAGCATTAACTGGGCCACAGGAGAAATCAAGTTTCTCTCCGATTACTGTCAACAACACTGCTTGGCCCGACCGACATGCAACTCCTCTTCACTTCTCTGTTTGGATGTCGATCCAAAATTGCTTCAGACCGTTCCGGAACCCTACAAGGACTTTGTGGATGTTTTCAGCAAAAGAGGCGCAGATATTCTTCCCCCCCACAGGCCTTATGACTGCCCTATTGAACTGTTACCAGGTACCGAAGTCCCCTTTGGGAGAATTTTTCCATTAACGGAACAGGAGTTAGGCACGCTGAAGGAGTATATTGACGAAAACCTAAAGAAAGGGTTTATCCGTCCTTCTACTTCCCCTGCCGGTGCTGGCATTTTTTTCGTCGAAAAAAAAGGACCATTCCTTACGTCCCTGCATTGACTATCGGGAATTGAATAAGATAACTGTCAAAAATCGTTACCCTTTACCCCTAGTACCCGAGTTGTTCCAGAGGCTGGGGTCTGCAGTCATCTTTTTGAAATTGGATCTTCGCGGAGCTTACAATTTAATCCGTATCCGAGAGGGAGACGAGTGGAAGACAGCGTTTCGTACTTGTTTTGGGCACTACGAGTACCTCGTCATGCCCTTCGGGCTGTGTAATGCACCCGCAACCTTTCAACATTTTGTCAACGATATCTTCCGCGACTACCTGGACCTATACGTAATTGCATACCTGGACGATATCCTAATCTTTTCCTCATCCTTGGAAGACCATCGTAGACATGTCCGTAGTGTGCTAGCTCGTCTCAGGGTACACGGGCTCTACGCGAAACTCGAAAAATGCGAGTTTGAACGCCAGTCCATCCAATTCCTGGGCCTGGTTATATCTGTGGAGGGCATCAAGATGGACCCCCAAAAAATATCTGCCATCCTGGACTGGCCTGCACCTGTGGACAGGAAGGGCGTACAACGTTTCGTCGGTTTTTCCAACTTTTACCGGAAATTTATCAGGGGCTTCTCTGCGATTATTGCTCCCATCACCGAACTGACCAGGCAGGGTACCCGATTCTCTTGGACCCCTGAGGCACAGCTGGCCTTCGAAAAACTTAAGATGCTGTTCACCTCTGCATCTATTCTAAAACATCCGGACCCAGCCTTACCCTTCGTTCTTGAAGTGGATGCTTCGGAAATCGCTGTGGGGGCGGTGTTATCTCAACGGCAGGGTGCCAAGGCCCTTCTTTTCCCGGTGGCGTTCTTTTCTCGCAAACTGTCATCATCCGAAAGGAACTATGATGTTGGGGACCGAGAACTTCTGGCCATTAAGGCGGCTCTGGAGGAGTGGCGTTACCTATTGGAAGGTGCTGCACATCCCATCCTGGTTTACACCGACCACAAAAACCTGGAATATTTGAGAACTGCCAAAAGACTTAGACCACGGCAAGCCAGATGGGCTCTTTTTTTTTCCCGGTTTCAATTTCATATCACCTATAGACCTGGTTCTAAGAATGTCAAGCCGGACGCCCTGTCACGTATGTTTTCTATCCCTGAAGAGACTCGGCCTCCTGATACTATTCTCCCTTCTGGGAACTTCTTGCTCCTCCAAGGGGACCTTATCTCCCGGATCAGACAGGCTTCTGTTGGAATGCCCCCGAGCCCCGAGGTCAGCTGTAGTGAGGGGTTGTTCTGGCATAAAGGCAAGATTGTAGTCCCTGAAGCCTTGAAGTTAAACGTGTTGGAACTCTGCCACGATCATAAGATGGCCGGACACTTTGGTACCCGGAAGACTGCCGAACTGATTCAGCGCACCTTTTGGTGGCCTCAACTTCTTAAGGACTGCAAGGACTATGTGGACTCGTGCAGCACTTGCTCCCGAAATAAAAACAGCCGGACGCGGGCTTGGGGCCTACTGAAACCTTTACCTGTCCCTGAGAGACCGTGGAAAATGATTTCGATGGACTTTATCGTGGAACTCCCCCTTTCCGAGGGGTTCTCTACTATCTTTGTTGTCGTAGATAGGCTGTCCAAGATGGCCCACTTCCTCCCGATGAGGGGCACTCCCTCGGCTATGGAGACGGCCAAGATCTTTGTCAAAGAAGTTGTAAGGCTGCATGGGATCCCGGCAAGTATTGTTTCTGACCGAGGCGCCCAATTCACCTCGAGGTTTTGGAAAGCGCTCTGCGGGTCTCTTGAAATTGAACTGGCCTTTTCCTCCGCTTATCACCCCCAGACAAACGGACAAACGGAGAGAACCAATCAGTCCCTGGAGCAGTACATCCGCTGTTTTTCTTCCTTCTCGCAGGATGACTGGGTCTCGCTACTACCCATGGTGGAGTTTGCTTATAACAACTCCTTGCACTCCGCCATCAACCAGACACCGTTCTTTGCCAATTACGGCTTCCACCCAGCCTTCTTGCCCAGCTCAGTCCCAGAATGCCTTGTTCCAGCAGTTTCCGAGACATTGGACTTCTTTTCTAAAAACAACCAACTCCTAAAGGAAACCATGGCCCGGTCCCAGGAATGCTACAAACGGGCGTTTGACAAAAGGAGACGGGGAGAACTCGTTCTGGCTCCCGGCAGCCAAGTATGGTTATCTACAGTCAACCTTAAGATGGCCTGTCCTTCCAGGAAGTTAGGCCCTAAATTCATGGGCCCCTTTTCTGTAAAAAGGAAGATAAACGAAGTGGCATATGAACTTAACCTGCCTGACTCTTTTAGAGTGCACCCGGTCTTTCACGTGACCCTACTGAAGCCCGTTACCCCAAATCCCTTTGCTGACCGCACCACCGACCCATCCGAACCTGTTATAGTGAACAATGAAGAGGAGTTTGAGGTTGAAGCAATCCTTGATTGCAGGAAGAGGGGTAATGTAACCCAGTACCTCATCAAGTGGAAGGGTTATGGACCTGAGGACAACTCCTGGGAACCCGAGGACAATCTACATGCTCAGGAACTTTTGCGGGCCTTCAAGAACCGTCAGGTTTCCAGATCGGCTCACCTGGGCAGCCGGAGTCTGCCCTTAGGGAGGGGGCACTGTCAGGGTCGTTACCTGGATGGTCGCGGTGCTGCCCGTGTTGGTGCGCGCCGATGTCCTGCGGTGTGTGCTGGGGTGCGTGTTCCTGTGCGTGCGGTGTTGCGCGCTCCTGTGGGCGCTGGTGCGCGTCGGTGTGTGCCCTCGCGTGCCCCTGCTGGCGCTGGTGCGCGTCAGCGCGCTGTGGTGGGCACTTCGGGTACCGCCGGTGTGTCTGCCGGCGTTCGGGGGCGCGAGCGCGCCTATGCGCGCGCCCGCGCGCGGTGCTTGGCGCCAAACGGCCTATTTAGGTCTGCCACTGACATCTCCCAGGTGCTGCCTGTTCAACAGCTTCTCTGTTCCTGTCCCGTTGTTCGTATCCTGTGTTCCTGTTTGCTTACCTCCTGACGACCCGGCTTTCCCTTGACACCGCTGACCTCTGCCTGCATCTGACCTCGGCCTGTTTGACCTCTCTTTTGCCTGCTCCTTCTGTGCCTCTGCTGCCCGCCTGTTGCCGTACCCTGCCTGCACCCGGACTTGCCTGCTCTGCTCCTGTTCTGTACCCAGTCGCCTGTGTCCTATCTACACACCTGCTGCCAGAAGCTTCCTGCAAGTTCCTGCTCCTGGAGCCATATCACAGGCTCTCTTACCACTCCGCACTCTCAGCCACCTGTCTGCTCTATCAGGGGTTGTAAGTCGGACACGTACGGGAGACCACCCTCTGCCCAAGCGGACTCATCGGTTTGGTAAGTGCCAGCCTGACACTAGCTCTTGCAACACTTCTTCAATATCACCCGACACTGGGTCCCGGTGGTAGTTTGTAACTGCTTTGTAGGGAGCTTCCTCCACTCTGGAACTAGGAACCATAGCTGAATATTGCACCCAAGTGCTAGACGACACTAGCTTAGGTGAAAACTGGAACCGACTTTATTGTATACTCGCACAGAATATAAATCAAACAAAATCAGATAAGAGATTGATCACATTATCTCTAAACAATGCAAACAGTAATATCAGTACATCTAATGAACAGCTATCATAAACATAAACACATAAACAACCCACAATAGTTTGGTAACGACACAATACTAGTCACATCTCCAAGAGGATTAGCAGACAGACAGAAACAATAGGTGACACAATCAATAATTGGAATTCACACCTAGGAGGCACACAATGGGGGGTTTATACAATGAGAGAAAGACATCTTAATAAACCGATTTTACACAAAGCAGCAGGAGACACCAGCATCAGGTTGTCTGAATGGATTATAATCTTCTGCTGTGAGTCCCTGTGTCGGGGGGAGGAGGTTGAAGTGGTCATTTTTGGTTCGGGCACAGAGGCCCCGAATCTGTAGCCAGGTTTTAGGTTCCCAAAGTCTGTGTGTTTTGGGGAGACATGGACCCAAATCTGAAGCAAAACCACTCCAAAGGTCCCCCAATCACACACACCTCCCAAAGAAAAATACCCCCTCAAACACCAGGGCCTATAGTCAGTAGGCAAGATGCTACCCTGCAGTCCCTTCCAAAAGCCTCTGTTCCGGTTGAATCTATCACAGTTCCAGTTGGCTGCATGACTTGAGTGGTGTGTCCCAGAATCAGAATAAACTATGACCGGGAATGGTCAAATCTAATACAGACAGGGTCCCCCATATCAGAGATTGAAAAGTGACCAGCTCTCCATGTGTGTGTGCATGGCTAGCTTTAGTATTAAATGTTAGACAGTGAAGGAAAGGACATGCTTCAATTAAAGCAGAGTTCCACCCAGAAACTGAACTTCCTCTGAAATTATATCTCCCCTCCTGCGGTGCCACATTTGGCACTTTCCTGGGGGAAATGGTGAGCAGATACCTGGATTTGACAGGTATCTGCTCCCACTTTCGGGCATAGATCGCCGCACTTTGTGTGACAAATTATGCAATGTTCGGCCCCTCCTCCCCCCCCCCCCCCGCTGTCTT
The DNA here is from genome assembly GCF_037356315.1 of Lithobates pipiens. Taxonomy (NCBI): domain Eukaryota; kingdom Metazoa; phylum Chordata; class Amphibia; order Anura; family Ranidae; genus Lithobates; species Lithobates pipiens. The sequence goes on along the minus strand of NW_027507788.1, from coordinate 107,232,491 downwards.
CTGGGAGACACAGGTCCCAGAAGACAGCAGGGACCATTCAGATCGCACATGTGCAGTAGGAAACAGGCCGTGGAGACTTCCTGTTTCCCTTTAGTAAGGATGTCGGTGCCTGCACCCAGAGACAAGGGGCGGGTCAGCTTTGGGTGAGGACATTGTGCTGTAAGTGTCCTTATTTTAAAGGTCAGCAGCTGCAGTATTTGTAGCTGCTGACTTTTTAAAATAAATTTTCCCTGGTGGAACTCTGCTTTAAGTTTTGTTTTTCTTGGAATGAAAGCCAATACTTGCGTGCGTTCATACTCTGCTTTTGCTGTGGATTAATACATATTGTACTGTTGTCAAACACAGATCTCTGCTTGTTACAACATCCTTAGGTGTTAGGAGATTAGAGAGACCCGCTAAGCAGAAGTATTTTAAAGTGACACAAAAAAAAAGTTCTATTCAAGTATGTGCAGTATTCTTAGCCCCTGAAAAGTATCTTCTATTGCTCTCAATCTCCTCCAAGTCTCCATATTCCTTTTTTTACCTGCTGTAATCTGACTTCCTGGTAGAGGGTACAAAACAAAAAAACGATCTAGATTGGGACTTTATAGACATTCCAACTACTAAATTGTATAAAACTACATATTTATTGGGACATTTTACAAAATCATGAAAACATAAATAGCTGTTAAAACTACCCGTGATCACAACACAAACTTGAGGGATGCGCCACCATTACCCTGTAACGGTAATAGTGGTGCCGATTTTGGAATGTTTTTACCCCAGAGGAACCCTTGAAATAATCAGATCTCAGGGAACCCCCGGCAATTAGTCTATCAGGGGCTATTGGAAAAGCCCCCCTTACACAGGATGAGGTCAGTGGGAGAAATGCTCCACTTGCAGTGGTGATAAGAATGTCACCTTCACTGGCTCTGCCAAGTGGTGTTGGACCTGGAACTATGAAGGTCCCATCAGGTGGGAGGTCATTTCTCCACATCTCAAGGAACCTCTAGCAAACCAAGGAGGAATCCTAGTTGAGAATGGCTGCTCTAGTGCAATGTGTTTTTATCAGCAGCTATGTGATCCATTGGGTTGTAAATGTACATGAAATCAGTCAAACTTTGTGTGTTTTCTAAATAGAGGATTAGTTGTGATTTTTTTTTTTTTTTGTTTACCTATTTTTCAGCGTTTGTACCTTCTCTGTTCCCTCGAGAGAGAGAGAGAGTACCTCGAAAACGTTTCAGAATATGAGAGAGTTGTACCCAAGCTTATGTTGTGATCACCAGATGTTTTCATGATTTTGTTATGTAATGTGATGATAAATTTGTATTTATTTATACAGTTTTAGTAGTTGGAATGCCTGTAAAGTCCCTATCCACATCATTTTTTATTTATTTTTTTGAACTAGAATCAAGGGATGGTGGCATTTAATGATGAGAATGAAAACACTCAATGATCATATGGGCTGTGGCCTATGCAGAGGTGTCCTTCATACTTGATGGACTTGCCCGCGCCTAACCAGATTTTGGTCTAGGACTTTCGGACTGCTGCACAACTTATTCCATTTACCCATGCAAAGTTGGCCCTATTGCGCACTGTCCTATCCCAGTTCTATGTTCTTATCAACAGAAACTGGCCACCTATTCTATGCATTTAAGTGTACCATAGCCAAAGCTTGGAAGAAGCCCACAGTCTCCTGTGCATCTGATAAGTACCAATATGATGATCAATAAAAAGATGTCCAGCATTTTACATGACTCCCATTCTAAATTCCTGAAAGTATACGAACCTCGACTACCTTACGATTTTCCCACACTAAACCCAGCCAATTATGGCACCTTGTAACCCACTAAAGACAGGGCCTGTGGGATCTATCCCCCTCCTTTTTTTTTTTTTTCCATCTCTTCCTAATTTTTCTCCTTATTTCCTTTTTTCTTTATTTATTTTTTCCAAAAAAGGGCTTAAAAACTCCCATTTTGTGGCACTTCCGAAGCGCTTTTCAGGTGCTTCGGTAGTGCTGCCCATTCATTGCAGTGAGCGGTGTATACAGCGTTCCCAAACAGCTCCAAAGATGCTGCTTGCAGGACTTTTTCTAGCGACCAGCAAGTGCACTGCCCGTGTTTGAAAGCACCCATTGCAATGAATGGGAGGCAGTTTTCAGGCGCTATTTTTAGCGCTAAAATGCCTAAAAAATGCCTCAGGCCGCGTACACACGGGCGGACTGTTCGCCCAACCTTGTCCGCTGAGCAGTGTTTGGGCGGACAGTCCGCTCGTGTGTGGGCTTTCAGCGGACAGTTTCAGCGGACAGTTGGACGGACAAAGTCTTTCGGAAATTCCGAAAAACTGTCCGCTGAAACTGTGTTTGAGCGAACAGTCCGCCCGTGTGTGGGCCTGTCCGCTGTACTTTCGAAATGAGCGGACTGTTCCCGCTCGGAAAGTCCGCCCATTTCGAGCGCGTGTACAGGTAGGCGGGGCCCGCGAAGGAGACTTCGCGGGCTCCGCCGCCTGGAATGGGCTTAAAGGGGAACCCCAACGCCGAAAAAAATCGGCGTGGGGGTTCCCCCAAAGTCCACACCAGACCCTTGTCCGAGCACGCTACCCAGCCGGCCAGGAAAGGGGGGCGAGCGAGCGCGCCCCCCCTCCTGAGCCGTACCAGGCCGCGTGCCCTCAACATGGGGGGGGTGCCTTGGGGAAGGGGGGGCCGCGCGGCCCCCCCACCCCAAAGCACCTTGTCCCCATGTTGATGAGGACAAGGGCCTCTTCCCGACAACCCTGGCCGTTGGTTGTCGGGGTCTGCGGGCGGGGGGCTTATCGGAATCCGGGAGCCCCCTTTAAGAAGGGGGCCCCCGGATACCGGCCCCCCACCCTATGTGAATGAGTATGGGGTACAATGTACCCCTACCCATTCATCTGTGAAATAAAGTACAAAAAAAAACACAACACAGGGAAAAAATATTTTATTGCACAGCTCCGGGGGTCTTCCGTCTTCGGGGGTCTTCTCGCCGGACTCCTCCGCTATCTGTGTGTAGCTCTTTTACTAGCGGAGGAGTCCGGCTTTCTTCCTCCCCGCCGCCGGCCTCTTCTCCCGACTTCGGGGGTCTTGTCCCCCTCTTCGGTTCTTCTGCCGGGCCACCGCGCCTTCTTGTAGCTCTTTTGCAGGCGGTGGCCCGGTCTTCTGTCGCCGCTGCCTTCCGTTCTGTCGCCGCCTTCGGTTCTTCTGCCGGGCCACCGCGCCTTCTTGTAGCTCTTTTACAGGCGGTGGCCCGGTCTTCTGTCGCCGCTGTCGTCGCCGCCGCCGCCGCCTTCCGTTCTTGTTCTTCTTCTTGTTCTTGTTCTTCTTCTTCTCCTGGAGATGTTGACTCGACGAGCTCTCCGGCCGGAATGCCAGAGCCGCGCTGTGCGGTCACTTATATAGTGACAATGGGGCGGTGTCACATGGTATATGTCACATGGGTTGGTCACATGGGTTGATGTCACATGGGGACTATGACATCGTAAGGGGGCGGGGTCACCATGTGACCAACCCATGTGACATATACCATGTGACACCGCCCCATTGTCACTATATAAGTGACCGCACAGCGCGGCTCTGGCATTCCGGCCGGAGAGCTCGTCGAGTCAACATCTCCAGGAGAAGAAGAAGAACAAGAAGAAGAACAAGAACGGAAGGCGGCGGTGGCGGCGACGACAGCGGCGACGGAAGACCGGGCCACCGCCTGTAAAAGAGCTACAAGAAGGCGCGGTGGCCCGGCAGAAGAACCGAAGGCGGCGACAGAACGGAAGGCAGCGGCGACAGAAGACCGGGCCACCGCCTGCAAAAGAGCTACAAGAAGGCGCGGTGGCCCGGCAGAAGAACCGAAGAGGGGGACAAGACCCCCGAAGTCGGGAGAAGAGGCCGGCGGCGGGGAGGAAGAAAGCCGGACTCCTCCGCTAGTAAAAGAGCTACACACAGATAGCGGAGGAGTCCGGCGAGAAGACCCCCGAAGACGGAAGACCCCCGGAGCTGTGCAATAAAATATTTTTTCCCTGTGTTGTGTTTTTTTTTGTACTTTATTTCACAGGTGAATGGGTAGGGGTACATTGTACCCCATACTCATTCACATAGGGTGGGGGGCCGGTATCCGGGGGCCCCCTTCTTAAAGGGGGCTCCCGGATTCCGATAAGCCCCCCGCCCGCAGACCCCGACAACCAACGGCCAGAGTTGTCGGGAAGAGGCCCTTGTCCTCATCAACATGGGGACAAGGTGCTTTGGGGTGGGGGGGCCGCGCGGCCCCCCCTTCCCCAAGGCACCCCCCCCATGTTGAGGGCACGCGGCCTGGTACGGCTCAGGAGGGGGGGCGCGCTCGCTCGCCCCCCTTTCCTGGCCGGCCGGGTAGCGTGCTCGGACAAGGGTCTGGTGTGGACTTTGGGGAACCCCCACGCCGATTTTTTTTCGGCGTTGGGGTTCCCCTTTAAGCCCATTCCAGGCGGCGGAGCCCGCGACGTCTCCTTCGCGGGCCCCGCCTACCTGTACACGCGCTCGAAATGGGCGGATTTGCCTCCTCCTTACGTGGGCGAGTCCGTTCATTTCAAAAGTTGAGCGAACTGTTTGCCCAACCTTGTTCGTCAAACAGTCCGCTCGTGTGTGGGCAAGTCCGCTCATGCAAATTTTGAGCGGACTGTTTGCCGAAACTGTTTGACGAACAAGGTTGGGCAAACAGTCCGCGCGTGTGTACGCGGCCTGAGTGTGAAAGGGGTATAACCCATTCTCCTTCACATTTGATCATACATGATCCCCTGCGTAAGTGACCCCTGTATTGTATTTCCTTTTGGTTTTTCAATAAAATGATTGTACTGGAAAACACTCAGTGATCTCCATTCCTGTTGGGGGGTGAATACATTTGTTCTCCACGGTCCCACAGTATGTAGGAATGTAGCCACCCTCTCTGGCTCACAATTGCGATGGACTTGGGACTATGGGATTTGTAGTGTACCTGTATACTAGTGCTCATGACCACAGCTATTATGCACTGCACATTCCAAACAAAGAAACTGAGTGGGAAAACGAGAGGTTCAGAAGCTCATGGAAGATGTTACAAGGAGGCAGAATAAAACACAGTAAGAAACAACTGCATGAAAATCTAATTACAGGGCCATTAAAGCAGTTGGATACCCGCTGAAGTTTTTTTTTTTTTTTTCTGACCTGCAAAGGAAAAGGCATAATGAGCTAGTATGCACCACATACTAGCTCATTATGAAATACCTTAGAATGAAGCCCCGACATCTGGCCCGATCCACGCCGAGGGAGCTGACATGTTCCCTCTGCGTTTCTTCCGGGTATCGCGGCTCCAGTGCTGTGTGTGGCCGGAGCCGTGATATTGTCACTCCTGCACATGCACGCAGGAGATTCCTTTCCAGCAGGGTCCGGCGTCTGCCGGACTTTCAGCCGAGAATCCCCTGTGTGCATGCACCGTTGCAGTCAGCGGCGCATTGCAAGGGGAATATCTCCTAAACCATACAGGTTTAGGAGATATTTTTTTTTTTTACCTACAGGCTTTCCCGTAGGTAAAAGTCATTTTTATGACTATACAACCACTTTAAGTAGTGGATGTATGGATTATATTTGCAGAATGAGGAGATTATTTAGTGTCACTTCGCTTTATGGTATTCTGCCTAGAGCTCTATCATTTTTGTTCTGCCCTTTTTTTAGATGCAAGCCAACAGTGGCAAGGTCCTCCTATTAACCACTTCTGCCCACCTGCAATGTACTGCGGATGGTGTAGGCAAAGCGACATACCTGTATGTCACTGCCTACTTCCGGGTTTTGGGCGCGCGCATGGGTCCCCTTCCCAGGCCAACACCTGTAGTGATTTTACATAGCGGGAACCTGTCAAGTCCTGGCCAATGATTCATGGCCAGAATCTGCTGATAAGCTGTGTACAGTCACAGCCTAGAGTTCTGTGTTTGCAGGAGTTAACTTTTCAAGTGTGCCAGCAGGTGATTGGTTGCTAGGACTGCCCTTCATCCTAACACCCAATCACCTACTGGGACACTTAAAGTTCCCGCCCTCCAACCAAGGCTGCTTTGTCTCCATTTCTCTGTCTAGCATTGTCCCGCGGCTGCCGTGCTGATGACAGTGGTGGCAGTGGCCGCAACAAAGAACCAGCTCCTAAATGGGTGGGGCCCGCGGTCCACCATTTAGTGATGCCTGATATATATTCCCTAGTTTGCAGATGCTATAACTTTCAAACAAACCAAACAATATATACTCTTGCCATTTTTTTTTATTTTTTTTTTTCAATAACATTTAGCACAATACATTTTTGCAAAAATCTATGAATATGAATGAATCTGATTTGTTTTTTGTTTTATTGGATATGTTTTATAGCAAAAAGTAAAATATTGTTTATTTTTTCCAAAGTTTTCTGTCTTTTTGAAAAAACCCAGTGGTGATCGAATACCACCAAAGAAAAGCTCTGTTTTGAAAAAAAATGATATAAATGTAATTTGGGTGCAGGGTTGCATGACCACATAATTACCAGTTTAAGCAGCGCAATACCAACTAGAAAACATGGCCGGGTTATGAAGGGGGTAAAACCTTTCAGAGCTGAAGTGGTTAAAAGAAAATTGGGCCCATTTCTTTTGGTAAAAAGATCTCCCAACCATCTACATCTCTTTTGAGGCCCCATTTCTATGGGACTTCCATTGCTATACACATAACATAAGTGATTATAGTAAGATAGTGACAAAATAGAACTGAACATGTGCATTTCAAAGAATGACATTGTTGATGGATTTCTCCTTATACCCTCCAAATCCGATGAGCAAATACAGATGTCCAGTTGGCTAGCCATATGTCCTATGATCTTCTTCTGATCATGACCTTGGTCTTTATATATAGCTGTGGCCAAAAGTTTTGAGAATCACACAAATATTAATTTTTGCAAAGTCTGCTGCCTGTTTTTATGATGGCAATTTGCATATATTCCAGAATGTTATGAGTGATCAGATAAATTGCAAGGTCCCTATTTGCCATGAAAATGAACTTAATCCCATAAACATTTCCCCTGCATTTGTGAAGAAGGTTTTCAGGGCACCCAAGAAAGTCCAACAAGCATCAGGATCCTCTACTACAGTTACTTTAACTATGGGATTGGGGCACCTTTGAGATGGGAATGAGGGACACCTATTAGCAAATGTATGCAGGCATAGGACACACCCCCTGCCACACCCCCTTAAAGGAGAATTAACCCCCCAAAAAAAGGTTAATTAGCAAAAGTGCTTTTGTTTACTGCTACTATTCCTTTATATTGGCTTTTAAAATGTACAAATGCAGCAGTTTAGAAATCAGATGAAAGGTTTGCACTGGGAAACACTTTTTGAAAGCTAAATAGTGCATTTTATATACAACTATATAGATCAGAACAAAATGAGGAGGAAGGAGGCAAGAGGGACATTTTTTTTTTTTTTTTTTTTTAAATCACGGACAGTCCCTCAAAATAAGGGACAGTTGGGGGGTATGACTTTACTGTCACTTTGCCTGGAGTAGGTAAGGTGACACTGGGGATGATTTACTAAAACTGGAGAGGGCAAAATCTGGTGCAGCGGTGCATGTTAGCCAATTGGCTTCTAACTTCAGCTTGTTTAACTACTTCCCACCCGGCCACTGTATTTAAACAGCTGGGTGGGAGCTCTCTCCTTCTGAGAGGACGTTCAGGAAGGAGGGGGAGCGTGCGTGCGTGCCCATGTAGCGGCGCGATACCGATGCGCTCGTGTCACCCAGACACGGCACATCTCCGATCGGCAGGAGGGCTCTGTGATTGGCCCTCCTGATCACATGATGGCCGTGTCCAATCACAGCCGTCATGTGATGTAAATACAGAGCCGGTTGCTGGGCAATTGGCTCTCCTCTCCTCACACAGAGGTTGTCGGTGAGGAGAAGAGAGCAGATCGCTGCAGCCAGCTGGTGATCAGTGAGTATGAGCTGTTTTTTACAGCTTTTTACTCACTGATCACCAGTCTAGTGTCCCCACAATGTAAAAACGCACGTCCCCAAACCACATGTCCCCACATAGTAAAAACACCTCTTCCCCACATATGTAACAGTAAAATCACATGTTCCAATGATTATCTGCACACATATGTCCGTGATCACCTGCGCACATCTGTACATGATCATTTGCATACATATGTCCGTGGTCACACAAACCAATTATTGTACACTTAACGGAATTTTTTTTACCAAAAACATGTAGCAGAATAAATTTTTGCTTACGTTTATGACAAAATTTGATTTTATTGGAATTCTTTTAAAATAGAAAGAAGAAAATATTGTTCCCCGCATACCCCCCAATTTCTTGCATCGCAAAAAATAAAAAAACTGAGTTGTGAATAAATACCACCAAAAGAAAGCTCTATTTGTGTGAACAAAATGATAAAAACTTCATTTGGGTACAGCGCTGCATGACCGCGCAATTGTCATTGAAAGTGCAAGAGCTCTGAAAGCTGTAAATTATTCTGAGAAGGAAGGGGTTGAAAGTCCCCAGTATTAAAGTGGTTAATTTAAGCTTTGACAATAAAACCTGGACGCTGATTGATTTCTCTGCACAGCTGCATCAGATTTTGCACTCTCCGGTTTTAGTAAATCAACCCCACTGTCTCTTTAAGAACCTCTGCGTACAGAAAACTGTATAATAGGCCTTGGTGCTGTGTTGTTCCCGCTTGTGGGGGCGGCCATATCAGCCAAAGTAAAACTTGGAACCTTAACATGCTCTAGGCGTCTTTATGGTTACAGACTTCTCAGTGTAAGTTGAGTTTGGATAAAACATCAAAAACTTTTGAAAAAAAGCTTCATGGGACCTTCTGACTGTTCTGTAATAATAAACAGTATGACTTTGGGTGCGTGTGATGTTTAACCCCAGAGATCCGGGTTTTCCAGCTGAAAAACAAACAATACAATGCAAAACATGGCTTTCCAAAAAGCATTATTTCATGTTAGTATCATAGATCATCCCTGCTGAATGAGAAAGATGTTTGGTGTTTTAAATGGAGTGGAAGGTTTTAGTTTGCAGAAGACGGGTACACTTTATTACCATCAATGACCTTTAATAAATCATAGTGACAGCACATTGTTGTCTTCTAACCCTTAAATCTGTTTCAGTGATATTGTTTATTTTTGTAATCGATTTAATAGTGTTTGAGAGCGATTACCCCTCAGGCCTATTACATCAACGTTTACTTTTAATCAGTATTCTTTACATTAAGTACAAGACTTGTACAGTACACGCTTGTTCTAGAATGGTTTAATTTGTTCCATGTGAGAATTACATAGCATCTTTTTTTAGAAAAGTTTAAAGGTGGAACGAAAGTCCTTTTTTACAAAACATTGCTGGCAGGCAGTGTTCATTTCGTTGATGAAAATTGACACTTTTTTTTTTTTTTTTTTTTTTTTAGTCTACTAAAATAAGACTAAAATTGAAACAATTTGGATGACTAAAATATGACTAAAACTAAAATGGCATTTTAGACGAAAGACTGTGTCTAAAACTAAATCAAAATTTGATGTCAAAATTAAACACTGGGCTTTAACCACTTGACCACTGGGCACTTAAACCCCCTTCCTAACCAGACCAATTTTCAGCTTTCAGTGCTCTCACACTTTGAATGACAACACTTTGAAAGTCATGCAACACTGTACCCAAATTCAATTTTTGTCCTTTTTTTCACACAAATAGAGCTTTCTTTTGGTGGTATTTAATCAACGCTGGGTTTTTTATTTTTTGCGCTATAAATCAAAAAAGACAGAAAATTTGTTAAAAAACAAAACAAAAACTGTTTCTGTTAAATTTATTGCAGAGTATTGGCACAGTGTTGCAGAGTATTGGCAGAATTTTGCACAGTATGGGCAGTGTAATGTCACAGAGCAGCTCTGCGGGCACTACACATCCAGGCCACAGCGCTGCTGCAATCTCTCCCCCTCTCCCCTCGCACTGTACCAATCGGTACACAGAGGGGAGGGAGAAACCAGTTTGTTCATTTGATGGAGCGATCACATGGTAAACGGCCACAACCAGGCCGTTTTACCGCGATCCATGATGCGCCAGGTCTTCCGGATCCGCCCCCCAGGGGGCACGCGAGAGCAAGATTCTGGGAGGAAGCCCTCCCAGAAAAACACGACCACGCAGTAGCCATCTTTCAGCTATGGCCCGGTCGGCAAGTGGTTAAAGTGGATGTAAACCCGAAAATTTTTATTTTTGATGTCATAATGTAGAGTATAAGATTTCATATCATTTGAGCTAAGTCTTTCCACAAAGAGTTAATCCAGCTCTGAGCAATCCTCTTATTGTTCAGTGAGATAAATCTTGACAAAGGAGAAAAACTTTGTCCATTCCTCCCCCTTGCTGTGAGTGACAGGTGATTTACATATCTCGTGCACTAGCCTAAGAGACATGCATTATATTTTATTTCCCTCCCACTCCTTTCTTCTGCTGCTCTGCCAGGATCGGCTGTTCCCCACCTCAGCATGATTTGGCTTGCAGAAGTTCAGTGTAAGAAATACACAGGAGAAAATGCATGTTGATGGGGAGTGTAGAGGTGGGCGGAGAGTCTACTGACATCACAACTCCACCCACTGAGCCCTGGAAAACAGACCCACCCACAGAATCTGCAGTTTTTCAGGTCTCATAGCAGACAGGGAGGAGACATTTGACAGATAAGTATACATGCAGAAGGTGTGTATATCCTTCTAGATAACCAATATTGCAGTGGTTTAGAAAGGATGAGAGAGTGGCTTTACATCCACTTTAAGGCCCGGTTTACACTATAGGAGGTCTGCGGACTGCGTTTGCGCTGGCAAAGTTCCTGCACCATTTTCAAATTGCATCAGCCCAGGAAATCGCATGGGGCTTTTCCACTATGCTTTTTCCCAGCGGTTCCCATACTAGCAAATGCATTGGGGGTGCCATTAACCAATTGAGCTCTATGGATGTACATAGTAACTGGTGGCCCTCCAGCTGTTGTGAAACTACAAGTCCCATCATGCCTCTGCCTGTGGAAGTCATGCTTGTAACTGTCAGCCGTACAATCCTTAATGGGACTTGTAGTTCTGCAGCAGCTAGAGGGCCGTAAGTTTGACACCTGTGCCCTAGATGTTAACCCCTTCCCAGCCAGTGCCATTAGTACAGTGACAGTGTATAGTATTATCACTGATCACTGTATTGGGGTCGCTGGTGATGTCAGTGGTAGTCAGTCCCCCCCCCAACGTCAGTTAGTGTCAGAGTGGCTGACACCATCACAGCCCCGCTATTAATCGCTGATCACTGCTATTAGTAGCATAAAAAAAAATTCCAGTATATATCCTATAGTTTTTAGATGCTAGAACTTTCACACAAATCCAATCAATATATAAAATGATATAAATGTAATATGGGTACAATGTTGCATAGTTTGTTACTTTAATTGGCAGTTAAAGTAGCGCAGTGCCGAACAGTAAAAAAAATGCTCTGGTCATGAGGGGGATCACATCTTCCGGAGCTGAAATGGTTAATCAGTCGGCCACCCACTGGTAACTCTGCTGGATCTGTGTTCCTGTTAATGAATTTTGGGCGACATCTCAAGGCAATGTATCATTTTGATTTTCTCGCCCCTGCGATTTGTCAGCCAACAAAAATGTTGTATTTGTAAGTGAAGTTTTGCACTTTTTCATAATCGGATTTGCTCATTAGGAGCCCTTTACATTCCTGAGGTATTGCCTCATTGTGGTGTGAGCTCAGCCTGTGTATTATTTATATTGGCACAAGACTTTCCTCAGGTGTGTCACGTTCTGTGCAGGAGACGTCCTGCATTTCTGGGTCACGGCACACACAACACCATTGTTTTCTGCCTGACATTCATTAAGCCTGTGTTGATCTATCATCATCCAATGCAGCCAATGAAGATCATGTAAAGGAGCCCTAAGATGTAAAAAAATAAAAATAAAACCGTTTTACAAGGAAAACACAATGGGCTGGGTGCTTATTAATCAGATTTTCTTTTGGGGCTTGTAAAATCCTTAGCATTAGCCCACTGAAGAGCCACTCGCAATGGGTCACTTTTCAGAGTGTATTTGACAGGCAGTGGGGGAGGAGTTATGTTGCCTCCTCACTGCCTGTTTCAATGCCTAAAAACCACTGTGCATGTGGTTGTGGGGCGGCTGTGGCGTGGTCCACTCTGCATGTGGTTGTCGGTGGCTGCGGCGTGGTCCACTCTGCATGTGGTTGTGGGCGGCTGCGGCGCAGTCCACTGTGCCGCACCACTGTGCATGTGGTTGTGGGCAGCAGCGGCGTGGTCCACTGTGCCGCACCATTGTGCATGTGGTTGTCGGTGGCTGCAGCGTGGTCCACTCTGCATGTGGTTGTCGGTGGCTGCGGCGTGGTCCACCCTGCATATGGTTGTGGGTGGCTGTGGCGTGGTCCACTCTGCCGCACCACTGTGCAAGTGGTTGTGGGTGGCTGCGGCACGGTCCACTTTGCCGCACCACTGTGCAAGTGGTTGTGGGTGGCTGCGGCGTGGTACACTGTGCCGCACCATTGTGCATGTGGTTGTGGGCGGCTGCGGCGTGGTCCACTGTGCATGTGGTTGTGGGTGGCTGCGGCGTGGTCCACTGTGCCACACCACTGTGCATGTGGTTGTGGGTGGCTGCGGCGTGGTCCACTGTGCCACACCACTGTGCATGTGGTTGTGGGGTGACTGCAGCGCGGTCCCATTAGGTCACTTTCAGTGCGCAATACTGCCCACCAAGCGCAACAGAGGAGATCATTTTTGTTCTGCCACAATGCAAAGCATGTGTACAGCCCTGTCTGCTACTTGTACAGCTTAAGGGGGGGGTGTTTTTTTTTTTTTTTTTTTTTGGGGGGGGCAGTAAAAACATGGCACAAGTATTTTTTATCCATACCAACCATAAGTTGAAATGTTGCCTTGTAGTGGTTGAATTGTTAAAAGACTTTGAGTGCCGGTTCAGACACCAGTGCGTGGTGCGAGATCACATGTGATTTGCACAACAAGGCAGGGCAAATCGCATGCGATGTCTGTGCAATGCGACTTCAGCCATAAAGATAGTATGGCTGATATCACATCGCATTCGGACCAAACTCGCACAGGACCCTTTTTTTTGGTCTGCACCAGAACCAGATCACATGAGTGTTCACACCCATGCAATCCAATTAATTTCCGAACTGTCAGTTCGCAGTGCGATATGCGATCTGAAATGGGGGGTGCCATTAACAATGGATTGACACTCCCAGCAGTTGGCATATTGCGGTGTGAACTGCTGTGTGAGTTGGGTGCGATGCGGGAATGCAGTGGATTCGCAGGGTCCTCGCATCACACAAGTGGGAACCGGCAAATAAAGCTGCATAAAGTCAGGTTGCAACCTCATCCCTTTAAACCTGAACACATATGAATTATACAGGTTCTCCGGCTGATTTAATGCAGATAAGGCACCAAGTGAGTTTAATTACCACCTTAATCAGCCCCAGAACCTGTGTAATTCATATGTGTTTGTATTTCACCACTTCAGCCCTGGAAAGTTTTACCCCCTCCTGACAGGCCATTTTTTGCAATATGGCACGGCAATAGTTGTCCTTTTTTTTCCCACAGAGCTTTCTTTTTATTATTGTTTACTAGTAATGGCAGCAATCAGTGATTTTTTTTAAATTATTATTATTATTATTATTTTTTTTTTTGCAGCACTGCAACATTGCCGCAATCAACTCAGACACCAAGTGACACTTTTGGGAACCAGTGATACTAATACAGTGATCAGTGCTAAAAATATGCACTGTCACTGTAATAATGACACTGGCTGAAAAAGGGATAACACCAGGGGCGATCAGAGAGTTAAGTGTGTTCCTAGGGCAGTGATGGCGAACCTTGGCACCCCAGATGTTTTGGAACTACATTTCCCATGATGCTCAACCACACTGAAGAGTGCATCATGGGAAATGTAGTTTGAAAACATCTGGGGTGCCAAGGTTTGCCATCACTGTCCTAGGGGGTTACTTTCTAACTGTGTGGGGGATGGACTGACTGGGTGAACACAGAGATCCCTGTTCCTGCTAAGCAGGAACACAAGATCACTGTGTTCTTCCCTGTCTATGGTGGTCTGCCTTGTTTACATAAGCAGATCACCGTTCTGCCTCTCTGGGGAACGATTGGTGGGTTCCGGCAGACATTGGAATGACATACAGGTATATCTGCCTTGGGCAGTCTTTAAATAGTTAAAGGAACCCCAAATGTAATATATTGAAGCTTACCAATCCTTAGATGTTGCGGCTGCATTAGCCTACCAACCAAATGATTCTGTCTAAGGCTGGCCATACATTATACAATTTTCTTGCACAATTTTTCTTCAGATTTACCAAACCCATATGATATGATGTCAAACCTAAACCCTTCCAATTTGTATGCAATCAGGCAGGCCCTTGGACTACATACAGTAGGTGAAGGTAAATCTAAAGGAAATTGAATAAGAAAATTGTATAATGTATGGCCAACTTTTCAGTTTGTGTTAAAAAGAGAGGTTCAGTTTGCTCACATTTGCAAATACATGCGGTTGGTTATCAGGCTGGTCGGTAAGTTGAGCGTAAGCCCCACTTATCCATTTTTAGTGCTTTTTGCAGAAACGCACTACAGCTCATTTAACATGGTTTCCTATAGGACACATTTACATTTATGTTTTTTCAGTGACTGTGTTTTTTGGAAAGGGTCGGGGACTTTGTTTATATGCAAAACATTGCTTTTTATTGCTGTTTTTTTTTTTTTTGCTTCAATAGAATTCCAATGGAGAAGCTGAAGAAAAGCATGTCGTTCGTATTTTGTCGAGATTTACATTTTGCGTTTTTTAAATCTGCCCAACAAAAAATTGGCCAAAGCAAAATGTAAATTGTGGCAAAATCGTTGTCAAATTTGCATGTGCAAAAGCGTACTGCAGAAATGATCAAAAGCATACTGCATAAGTGTGAACTGAGCCTTAGATGTACTAGCCGATTTAAATACACTAACAATTTGAAGCCAAACTCCAGCTTACACAGCCGATACAGAAGCAGTCACTGCAACCGTTTTCTTTTTCTTTGAGATAAAGGGTTTTAAAATTGAACTGGATGATGTGGGGAGAAGAAAAGGATGGTGGGAGGGCTTTGGGGTTGTGGAGCTCTGCATACTGACTATGCTTCATGTTACACCCTGAATATGGTCTTATATGAAACCTGGTCAGAAACGTCAACTTATCTTCTAAATGTAGTTGTGTGTCTGCATGCGTTTACATGCATTTAGACACCTTCAGATCTCTGCCCCTGGATGCACAGCATTCTCAGCTCCCTAATGGGGGGAAAACAAGACCTGTAAGTCTCTAGTAAGTTTCCACCTATGCAGCTGCGTTTTTATGCGTTTTTCAGGCACGTTTTTCAGTGCATTTTGCGTTTTTAAGCCAGCAGTTTTATGCGTTTTTGCATGCAGTTTTCATGCATTTCACTTTTTAGGATTTTTTTTTCTCTTTAAACGCACTGTAAAACACAGTGTATATAGCTGGTTGCTAAGCAGTGGGCCGGGAAGTCGACCGCCACGTCCCTAGCAACTTATGAGTCATCAACTGTCGGTGGAGTTCCCACTGAAAGCTGAATTGAAAAAAAATAAAAATTGCTGGCAAACAAATTTGTGAAAAAAACGGCGTGGGGTTTCCTTGGGCTCTAATATGGATTTGAAGGGGACCCCCCCCCACGCCAAAGTTTAACAAAAAAACAGGGGGGGGGTCCCCCTCAAAATCCATACCAGACCCTTATCCGAGCATGATGTCTGGCAGGTCACGAAAGGGAGGGGAGGAGCGAGCCCCCCCCCCCCCCCCCCCCCCGAACCATACCAGGCCGCATGCCCTCAACATGGGGGAGGGGTATGGGTGCTTTGGGGCGGGGGGGGCTCTGCACCTTGCCCCCATGTTGATGAGGACAAGGGCCTCTTCCTGACAACCCTTGCCCGGTGGTTGTCGGGGTCTGCAGCCCCCCATTTTTACCAAAAAAGCAGTGAAAATTGGAAAAAAAACAACAAAAAACAGTTTTTGACAATTCCTTAGTTCCTTTAAGGGGGGGGGGGCATCCTGTTTTATTCTTTTTTGCAGATTTTTTTTTGCCGCCGATTTATTATTTTTTAATATTCAGCTGTCAGCAGGGAACCATCGGTCGCTAAGGACACGGCGGCCGGCTTCCCTGCCCCCTGTTTACCAACCAGCTATATACATTAGTAAAATAGTTACCGCAAAACGCAACACAAACGCACCACTTGCGTTTCTGGTGCAGCTCCATTAAAATCTATTAGCTGCAAATCCTGGGGAAAAAAGTCCCTTTCAAAAATGCACTGGAAGCAAAAAGCATAGATGCGAACTAGTACCATAGGAAACCATGTTAAACAGAGTGTAGTGCGTTTCTGAAAACTGCAAAACGCACTAAAAAATGCGAAGGTGTGAACGTAGGGTAAGAGTTACTGGACTATATCACAGAAATAAATCGCGTCCCCTGCTCTGCCAGACAAGGCTGTGTTATTATGTGACAGAGCTGTGTATTTCTCAGGACTGGATAAACACTTTTGGCAGGTATAAATTGCTCCCTTTTATTTACTTCATTTGTGTAATTAGCGGTTTGCCCAGATTTCAGCTTTAACTGTATTTTGGGAATGTGCCACGTGATTATGCATCATGCCACGCTATTACGGTGTTTTGGCCAAAGCAAAGAATGAGCTCATTGATCTCACAGATTGAAGTTCACTTGTTAATTGCAATTGTTATTTCTGCAGCCAGCTGTTACCTTTACAGGACCGTACAGCATAGGCGTGCTGAGCAAATGCTGTGTAATGTGTATAGTGTGTGTATAGTGTGTGTATAGTGTGTGTATAGTGTCAGAGACTACCATGGGAGCGAGCAATTATATAGAAAATATATACACGAATGATTAGAAAGTCTTTTCCCTGCACTGCGGTGCCTGGACTGCCCAGCATTGGCGTGATTGGCAGCTTTTTCCCATTTCACTGATTCGTTGTGGTTTTTAGGATTTGCACTTAATCTAGATTCACATCTATGCGTTTCTGGGAGCTGCGCTTGCACAGGCACGGCAGCACATTTATTTTAATGGGCTGCTGTGATTGCTTTTGTCACAGAAAAAGGTGCATGCATCTTTTTTTCAAATCACGGCCCACAGGGAAATCGCATGCTTATTTTGACCAATGCGATATCCCTGCGGTTCCTGCAACCCGCAGCCACACGCATAGGCTTGAAACCGAGCCTGAGGCTGCATTCACATCATCACAGGCCTGAGGAAGGGGTCCTGCTTGTCTCCGAAACTTTGCGCTCTTCTTGTGTTGTGATCATGCAATAAACTATGCGTTTGGAACCAGCCTGTGGAAACCGCCCTGCGTTTTTAGGTGCTATTAAAATGAATCGCGTCTGAAATGCATGTTGTGCAAATTTTGTCATTTTAGCAGGACAGAATCGTGGTGATTCTGCCTGCGATTCAAAGCGCCCAGATGTGAATGTAGCCTAAGGTTAGGTTCACACCTGTGTATGTGGCCGCAGGAATCGCAGCGATTACCGCTACTGTGAGAAACTGCGTAGGGCTGTTATTCATTCTGAATGGCACCCACGCATGTAAAATTGCAGCAACCACTGGGAAATCGGCTAGTCAAAATGACCATGCGATTTCCCTGCCAGCTACATTTTGAAAAAAGTGCATGCACCCTTTTCTGTGGAAAACGCAGGCATGGCAGCTCATTGAAATGAATAGGCTGCGATGCTCACGCAAACGTGGCCCGCAGAAAGGCATAAATGTGAACCTAGGGTTAGAGATGTGTCTTTTCCTGGAAAAGATGGCCATTTGGAAAAAAAATTAGTTTCAACAAATGTTTTTTACAATTTAACATTTTATTTTTATTTATTTTTTTGTCAAACCATACGTGTAGGATATTTATAGTATATTTGGGCATTGATCCAGATGACTATATAAAGTGTATCTGAGGATAAACTATAAAATCATATATTCATTTCCACATTGTATTTCTGTTATTTCTTGCCTACTCTTATTATACTAATGAAAACTTAAATCACCACATGCTTCTTGTATCACTAAGCCTTGCAGGTAGGTACTGCTGTCACACAATACACAGAGCCTGCTGAGAGGAGGAGTTTCAGGAGGCGGAGTCAGTACAGGAATCACTGCATGCAGGCAGCAAGGTACCATGGAATATGTAGTCCTTAGAAATCAAAAGTAAATGGTGTTTCATCAGATTAGGCAACCCGTCGGAATGTGAAGTGAAGTTTCATCGCCGCCATCTTGCTACACCCCGCACTCCTCAACAGTGAGGATACACTGATAAGGGGTGTATAAGGGGATAAAATAATAAAAACAAACTACTGACACACTGCTCTACTGACACTGTCTACTACCCACACACCCAATCATTGTGAAAAATAAAAAATAAAAAAATGAATTGTAAAATAATAAAAAAAAATACAATTGTAAAAAAATGATAATAAAAATAAAGAACTACTGGCACCGTCCACTGCCCTACTGAAGCCAGTGCACCCGAAGCTGATTGGAGAATCGGCTCGGGTGAGGACATCACTTGATCCCTGGACAGGTAAGTGTCCTTATATCAAGTACTGTAGCTACTGACTTCTATTTTTTTGGGGCGTCTGGGGCTGGGAGCCTGGGGCTTTGGCAGGATAAGCTGCCAAAACATACTTTTTTGGATACTTTTGTACATCCAACTCAGTATGGATGAAGCTTTAATGGTCGCACCAATTCAAAGCCAATTGTAACATGATATGAGCTGAAGGAGTGTGTAACATCAACAACTGAGTAGCCAGGTCTGCCCGAATGTTAGATACCAAAGTCTTTTTTGGAGGAGGTTACATGAAGAGTATGTTGGTTTTTGGTGAAATGAAAGTACTGGATGCAGCCTGGAGCACTGGCTTCCATGTATATTTATTATGGGGAAAGGGGCATTATTATTATTATGATACAAACTTTAAAGAAAAACTCCCAACTAATACAAAATGCATAAATGAATGCAGCTTTGTATTTATTAATAAAATGTGTTCTTGACAAAGAGCAGAGGGATGGCCTAATCAGTCTGCTGCTGCTGCAGTTTGGGGACTGTTAGCGTAGGCCCCTTTCACATGACCATTCCTGATCAGAGTCCATTCATCCCTATGGACCAGTGGGTCTAAAGGGACTTGTGTCTATGAGGTCTGACAAAGGAGCCACACATGCTCCGAAACGCGTCACCGCCCCCTTCTCTTCTTGAACACCATCAGCCTCTTGCGTCCCGCAGTGAATACAGGTTTCCCTGCTGCCTCCTCTCTCCAACACGTATGAGAACGCTTTGCAGCTGCTGGACGGCTCTACACTGCTCTCTACCACCATGCTGAGGATGAACACATGCCACAGATGAGGACTATTGATTTTATCATGTCTTTTAACACTCAGCAATCCTGTAAGTGCTTTTAACCCTTTGTGCACTTTATTAAATTTTGCATACTGCACTTAGCCCTTGTACACACGGTCGGACATTACAGTGGAAAATGTCCGATCGGACTATGTTGTCGGATAATCCGACCGTGCGTGGGCTCCATCAGACTTTTTCCATCAGAATATCCGACCAACAAAGTTTGAGAGCTGGATATAAAATTTTCCGACAACATGATCCGATTGGACTTTGTCCGATCGTTTGTAGAGAATTCTGCCACGCATGCTCAGATCAAATTACGAGACCAAAGCTATTGGCTACTAGCCTGAACGTAGTCCCATCGTAATGAACGAACGTCATCACGTTCCAAACGATCGGATTTTCCGACAACTTTGTATGACCGTGTGTATACAACACCAGTTTCGGACAAAATCCGTCAGAAATGTTTTTACGGATTTTGTGGTCGGAATGTCCGACTGTGTACAAGGGCTAAGAGGCGCCTTTCTTTTCCTTTTTTTTTTTTTTTATAGGTGGGTGTAAATAGACTGCGGCGTCCGCAGAAGCTTAGTGAACACAGACCTGTAATCCAATCACTGTGCTCTGGTCAGCAGGGATTCAGCAGACAGATCACCTGCTGATCAAAACCCGCCAAGTGGTTTCACTGAAAAGAAAAATGTCTGTGTGCCCGTGGTGTCACTGGAAGGAAAAATGTATGTGTGTCCATGGTGTCACCGGAAGGAAAAATGTTTCTACATTGGTGGTGTCACTGGAAAGAAAAGCATACCTCATTGGTAGTGTCACTGAAAGGAAAGATTTGACGGCACTAGTGGTGTCACTGTCATTCAGGTAGCTGACAGACAAGCTCCCAGTCCTCTCTCCCTTCCTCAGGACAACGTCGTTCCCAAGGCATGTGTCCCTCCTGCCCCTGCATGTGAGAACAGGAGTCCCCTACTTCTTAGTGCAGCTTAAAGTGGTTGTAAACCCTTACAACACACTTTGACCTACAGGTAAGCCTAGATTAAGGCTTACCTGTAGGTCCAAGAAATATCTCCTAAACCTACACTGTTGAGGAGATATTTGCTGAAAGACAGGCACCGCTGTTTACGGCGCATGCGCCATAGACTCCGGCGCGCAGGCGCACTGAGCGCGCCGCCGTCAACGGCGATATGCCGTGCATGGCGGCTCCCGTGCGCATGCGCGGGAGTGGCGTCATCGCGGCTTCGCCAAATGACAGCGGCGGAGTAGCGAGACCCACCGAGAAGATGGATGCGCCGGACTACAGGGGACAGCGGTGACTTCGCTGGCTCCTGTGTCAGGTAAGTGACACACATAATGGGCTACTATGCGATGCATAGTAGTCCATTATGCAAAGGCCTTTGCAGGGAATCAAAGAGGAAGTAAACCCATCAGGGTTTACTTCCTCTTTAAGGCACCTTCTGGTAAGATCCCTGTACAGTGGAGATGTATGTGGTGTGTCTAAAAAATGTGGTGAACCGTATCTGAAAACAAACAAAACACAAGATACAAACAACCTTTATTGGCCTTCAAAATGATCAACATCCTTCACAACACACTTCTGGCAACATTCGTAAAGCTTCTTGAAACTGTCAGCAAAGGGCACTTCAGGAATCGATCGCAGAACTGCTGTCGCATATTCTTGGCTTGCCGCCACATCCACAAAAGATTGTCTTGACCTTGGACTTTTGCAGGTGACTCTTTTTAAATCATGGGGAAGACGGTGAACGCCATTTTATTGATTGCCGCTTAGCAGCATGAGGTCTCATCCCCTATGATGATGGTGCGTGGAAAGGATGGATCCTGGTCGTCTCAAGAAGTTTCCATCTGTTTTGTTTTCTGTTCGTCTGTCAGCACAAAGAACCAATCTTCCGCTTCTTCACGGACGTAGGTGCGCACCATGTCCTTGCTAATGCCCAATTCCGTTGTCATCAATCGGTGAGTCAGTCGTCGATCTTGTGCCAGCGTTTGTCACACTCACACGGTCATGTATGGAGTTCTGCTTGTCGAAGGCCCATCTGAATTTAGCTCATCCTTAGTCATTTCCTTCCCGTTATGAAAGCGCGTGAACACATTTTCTTCTCACAGCTTCCGTCCCGTACACTTGTACCAACATTTCATGCCACCATTTTCCTCAATTTGTAGCAGAACTTGATTTTCACTCACTGCTCTGTTTCTGTGTCATATGTACTCTGCGATAGGTGGCGTTTCTCAATGTGTCTCTGGATAGCCATATGCAATGTGCACACCTAGTCCATGTTGCTGTTTTTTGAGATATCGAATTATTCACCAAATGTTTTAGACACACCTTGTATATTAAACTGTTAAAGTTTAAATTAAACAGAAATTTAGTAAAAGTGGTAGCAGATACATGAACTAATAATAACCTGTTTAATAGCCGTTTCTGCTAGCAGATTTCTTGCTTTTTGAAGCCACTGTGTTATCATAGGTGTTTGACAAGGATGAGTTGTAGGGTCCTAGTTCACTTTTGCATCAAGGCCAGAGTAGGCTTAGCTGATCTCAAGATGAAGTCGCTAGGACGAAACGCGGCAGCCGTGGCTGTACGGAAACTGGAAGTGACGTTTACGCATTGCCGGAAGTGACGTTCCGTGTGTTTTGATGCACTGGTCAAGTGAGATTTGTTGCTTAACCTATGTCCACCGTGACTGGGTATCTTTGGCATCTGCACACCATACCAATGCAATTTTAAGTTTGCCTTTTTGTAAGTGCATTACCATTAGGCCGTGTGATTTTATTAAATCCAATGTTTGACGTTATTACACTATTTGGAGTCTCATTTTCTTCCACATATTACGGATTCGTCTGGGTCTCTGGATACTTGGAACATCTGTGATGGGACATACTTGAGCCTGAGGGGTTCACTGCTTTATACCCCAAACACGAGAGTGTGAGGCAATTAATGCTGGT
This sequence comes from Lithobates pipiens, assembly GCF_037356315.1. Classification (NCBI taxonomy): domain Eukaryota; kingdom Metazoa; phylum Chordata; class Amphibia; order Anura; family Ranidae; genus Lithobates; species Lithobates pipiens. Next base: position 107,210,105 of record NW_027507788.1, on the reverse strand, counting down.
GAGTGTACATCTAATTGGGGAGTGGAGACACGATAGTGATCACGTGGCGTGGTGTCTGATCAGTCTATCAACTGAATTTCTCATCACGAAGATACCACTTTGCCTTTATTGTCTTATTATATGGACTTTTTTCATATCTCTATATTTTCACTCATGTTTGCACAACATTACTCATTGGGTGTGTAATACTTATGCGTTTTGTATATTACTTAGCGCCACTATTTACTTTTTAACTTACATTCAGTAGATTTATTTTATCATTAGCTGATAATTTGCCCTTGTTTATATCCAGTCCTATATTAAAAATGCCTTTCAGATGATACTGACAGAATGGCATTTTATTTCCCTGATGTTGCAGATCATCCACTTTCCTTATCTATAGTGCAAAGTTCCTCCTGTCTTGCTATAGCTCTGTTTGCTCTCCATAGTATATCCGGGTTATACTGGATGTTCTCATCACCCATCTTGTGACATTGGGATCCTGAACTCTGATAGATGACTGATGTTAGCTAGATGGTCCTTATTTACAAGTACAGTGTCAAGTTTTAAAGGAACAATAAACCCAAGATGCAAATCCACTTTTATTAAAGAAAAACATTTGATTTCCCTTTGGGCAGCCCATTTTTCGATCTTTCAGCTTCCTTTACTTGGGTGTTGAAATTTACTCATTGATCTAATGCTTAGGCTTTAGAACCTAGAGGACACTAGAGTTGAAAGAGCATGGGGACAAGCTAGAGCAGGGGCATGGAGGTTCCACGTTTATTGATTTTATTGACACTTGTGATTTCTTGTCTATATTAAATGACTTGGAAGTGTTAAAGAAGAAATTTTGGGAGCCAGAAGAAAGAGAAAGTCAAGGCATTTGTTTTTGTGCCCGCCACACTATACATTGCATGATAAAATTAAACTTTTTTGTATCTTTTGTTTGTCTTTGTTCTTTTTCTCTGTACACACGGTCGGACATTCCAACGACAAAATCCATCTGATTTTATCGGACGGATTTTGACCTAAACTTGTCTTGCATACACACGGTCGCACAAAGTTGTCGGAAAATCTGATCGTTCAGATGAGATGAGGTGACATATAACGTTTATGACGGGACTATAAAGAGGCCAGTAGCCAATAGCTTTAGTTTCGTAATTTATTCTGAGCATGCGCAGCACTTTGTGCATCGGAATTATCTACACACGATCGGAATTTAAACGATCGGATTTTGTTGTCGGGAAATTTTAGATCCAGATGTCAAACTTTTTGTGTCGGAAATTCAGACGGAAAAAGTCAGATGGAGCACACACATGTTTGGAATTTCCGACAACACGGTCCGGTCGCACATTTTTCGTCGGAAAGTCCGAACGCGCGTACAGGGCATTACTGTCATGCAGAAACACTGCATAAAATCTGAATTCTGCATACACCTTCCCCACCATATTTTAATGCCTAAAACATGTAGAGAAAGCAAAGGCACAACCCCTCAGCATTGCTGAGTAGAATCATCATCTATTAAACCACACACGCCCATGATAAAACAATCTTGGACTCTCAATCCTTTAAAGTCACGCTCTTGTTTTCCTTACACCCTTCTATTTTCACCCAAGACACCTTTGAGGCCCCTTTGGGTTACTGAGCTGGCTAACTATCATCACAGCAATATACAGCATTGATTTATCCTCACGCTAAAAAAATTAAACTAATCATGAATCCAGCACCTCATAAATTCACCTGAAGAATGCCTAAACATGACAAATTAAGACATAGATGGTGTAGACCTGAGATAAGTATATTAGGATTTTTTGATGGAGAATATAGTATAGTACATACAAAAGTGGGGATATAGTATATATAGAGATATATATAGTATAGTACTTACAAATATGGAGATATAGTATATAGTGACATCTTCTAGTACAAACAAAAGCAGAGATATAGTCTATAGAGTATAGTACATACAAAAGTTTTGGTGCTCAATGCCAGTTTTCATGTAATCCATATTGGCCCTTTTGAAACTTACCATACCACCAGTAGTTTATTTTGTAATTTGTCTTTGTTTGCCTCTAAAAATTCCAGCCTTATCGTGCTAGCTATACAAAGGAACGTCTTCACAACAGAGATTATAATGACAAAGTACAAAGATGACTGAAAGAACTAACCATCATATGGGTGTGTAAATACCATATGGGACACAGAGGTTTCTCTCCTGTAAATTGTCATAGTATTTTAACCAATTTATACAGAGTAGTGGTATTGATTAGTTGATTTCATGGTTTTATTTGTAATGGATTTATTTGTTTCCTGTCCTCCGTTATATTTTAGATAATTGATACTGATGCTGGTGGATATTTAAAAAAAAAAATAAAGCAAGCCTGTAGTCCCTTAAAATGAATTAGACCCTCAAGATATCACATTGACCCAATAAGGTTTATACGAGTACCGGCATATACCCACATATAGCTGCACAGTCATTAATGTCTCTGGGCAACTGTATGCCCAGGCGCATAAAGCTAGAACTTCATGATGTACCTTTTTGCTCCCGTGGCATGAGGCCTTAGTATATAAAGTAACTTTTGATCCTGGCATAACTAGGAAGTTGCGATAGGGAGCAACACCCTTGTCTTTTGTAATATTTCTACAAATAGGTAAAGCACATACCCCATTATAGTTTGTATTCTGTAGAATTGTAATGTTTACCAATGTTCTTGCTTGTGGGTTATTACCCATAGTGCCGTCAAAGTGTGAAAAGAAAAGCACGCTCTACAATGCCATTAGATTATAATTAAGAAATTCTGTAATCTGATGCTTGTAGTCACTCCAGTTTTTGTTAACCTGCACTAACTTGTAAAAGCAACAAAGAACAATTCTGAAGAATATGATTAGAGGATTTCAGGTGCGATGTTTGTTTATTAATACAGAAGAGAACAGGGATAGGGAATTCAATAATAAATATGGCACAGAGAGGGAGAGAAAGTCCCAAGTAGATGACAGCGGTCCCGGAACGTATATGCTGGTTAGTGAAAAACAGTTATGTACCTAATATAATAGTATTCATACCAAACGAGGGGCTCATGGGCAGATTTTGCTATAAAGGAAACCTCTTTCTCTTGTAGAAAGACCTAGAACAGTGTGAGATCCGCAGCACCTCTGCAGTTGGCCAGGATGGGACAGACGAGTTGGCGGGCGAGGGTATACTATGTACAATATATAATGGCCAACCAGTCTGAACATAAGATCAGCACTGGACAGCGCATCAAATGTTGTAGCTTATCAATCATTGTAAGACCCATTCTTGCTTGAACAGCCTAATGCTAATGTAGTAAAAGTACCCACATAAAATGTTTGCTCAGCTTTCCATGCAAATTGTCCATTAACAATTTTTATTGAATCAAGCTTGTGTTTATGTGTTTGCTTGCTAAATAGAGATTTTGAGGTAACTCAACAACTGACGACAACAGTTATGCCCCATATACACGATTGGAAATTTGGCCTGCAAAAGACCGATGAGAGCTTTTGGTCGGAAAATACAACCGTGTGTATGTTCCATTGGACTTTTGCTGGCGGAATTCCTGCCAGCAAAAGATTGAGCGCAGGCTCTCTATTTTTCGGTCAGAAAAAGTTACAATCGGAAATTCCTATCGTCTGTAGCAATTCCGACTCACAAAATGCCTACGCATTCTCGGAAACAATTCGATGCATTGCTCGGAAGCATTGAACTTCATTTTCTCGGCTCATTGTAGTGTTGTACGTCACAGCGTTCTTGACGGTCGAAAGTTCAGAGAACTTTTGTGTGACCGTGTGTATGCAAGCCAAGCTGAGTGGAATTCCATCAGAAAAACCATCCAAGATTTTTCAGAAGGAAATCCTGCTGGTGTGTACAGGGCATTAGGCTTGGAATAGCAGTCAAAAGATGTGGGTGAAATTTATAGGCTAGTGTCACTTACCTTGTAGTAGATTACGATGACAAGGGTGGCCTCCTTGCCTTTGCAGACCAAGCTCCCCTAAGAGGCAGTGCTGAGGTAATATGGGGGCACCAATACCAGAAAGAGAGTTGCTTACCAGAACAAGAGTTTACAGGACCAACTGTGAAAAATACATGGAAAGTGAAGATGGCAGTAACGGGCATTGACCCCTTTATTGGCACAGCAATGGTACAGCCAGCAGGGTGCTAGAAGAGTTAAGCAGCACAGACTAAAGATGGCCTTACATGTATCTTAAAGGCGGCACAGTGGTTTAGTGGGTAGCACTCTCAACTAGCGGTAAAAAGGGTCGCTGGTTCAAATCCCAATCACGACACTACCTACCTGGAGTTTGCATGTTCTCCCTGTGCCTGCGTGTTTCCTCCCGGGTACTCCGGTTTCTTCCCACACTCCAAAGACATGCTGGTAGGTTAATTGGCTTCTGTCTAAATTGGCCCTAGTATATGAATGGGGACCTTGCATTGTGGGCTCCTTGAAGGTAGGGGCCGATGTGAGTGTGCAATGTACAGGGATAGGGACAATTGTAGACACCTCACTCAGGTTGAACTGGATGGACTGGTGTCTTTATTCAACCTTACTAACTATGTAACTATCTTTGTGATTGATCTAGTGATGAGCAATCAAAAACAAATAATTCATTATTGATTAGAATATTGAATGATAAAGCACATACAGTATCAAATGAAAATACGATCTATCTCATCATTCAGAAGCTGTCTATAAAAAACATTATTTCTGTATTAGGCTTCAGGCACATGGCTGTAGAGCCTGCACAATTACTTTCCCAGGACCTGCAGCCTCCACATACAACTACACATTGAGATGACTTAGAAGATGCAGTTGTGTACTGGGGGTTACGTAAAAGAACACATAAGACGTATTCTCCAAATGCAGATAGTTGGGTTCATTTACTAAAGGCAAATAGACTGTGCACATGCAGTGGCTCTAAAGCTTACTTAAGCTTACTAAATGAGAGGAAGCTCTGTTAACTTAACAAAAACCCCAGATGATGCCTGTTGAGGCGAAATGCGTTGTACATTGTATTCAAAATAATTGTACTCATATTTTAGTGCTGCACTTTACTTTAACCTATTTATCTCTGCATTTTGAATCACTGCTGTGCTGGCCGCTACCCTTGCACTTTTGGACAGCGTGGTATACATTTGTATATTTCACTAAGGCCGCGTACACACGCGGGGACTGTTCGCCCAACTTTGTCCGCTGAACAGTGTTTCGGCGGACAGTCCGCTCGTGTGTGGGCTTTCAGTGGACAGTTTCAGCGAACAGTCCGCTGAACAAGGTTTTTCGGAAATTCCGAAAAACTGTCCGCTGAAACTTTGTTTCAGCGAACAGTCCCCTCGTGTGTAGGCTTGTTCGTCAAACTAAGTTCCGCGCATGCTCAGAAAGGATTTACACGCCGAAAGTTATAATGCAGTGTATAGGACGTCGTATTTTTCGTCCCGTCGTACGTGCCGTTCACGTCATCGCGCACGGTTTCAGCAAACTGTTCGTTCGTCGTGTGTGGCCATGTCCGTCCATGCTAATTTTGAGCGGACTGTTTGCTGAAACTGTTTGACGGACAAAGTTGGGCGAACAGTCCCCGCGTGTGTACGCGGCCTCAGGCAAACAGAGTTGCAGTCTGCACATGCAGTTACTTTAAAGCTTAGTAAATGAGAAGCTCTGTTAACTTCCACCCCAATCATGTACAAGCAAAAATGCTGTTTTTTAAAAATGTTCCTTGCATGTGATTGGGTATTCTTTGTAAATTGAAGCTTCACCTCATTTACTAAGCTCTGGAGCAACTGCACTTGCAAATTGTGCAGTCTATTTGTCTTTTTTTTTTTACCATAGTTTTTATTAAGGTTTCTGTATGTTTACAACCATCCATACACCGAGAACGAGGAAAAAAGAAGTACAATAAATTGTGGTGCAAGATACACTCTGAAACAGTTCACATGCTTCTTGTATTTTACATATACATAGACTTCCAACCATATTGAAGCATATATACATAAACATTCAAACAAAGATGCAGTAATCTGATAAGATATATGTAGGCGTACATGGTAATTTATATTTAGGCATCAGCACATCTGTAAAGTCTATTTGTCTTTAGTAAATTAAATCCCATTGTGTTTTCAAACAGAGCAGAGCCCTGTGTGTATAGCTGCATCTTCTAATTGACCTCAGTGGGTGGCTGTGGGTCCCGGGAGAGGGCCAAGATCAGACACCAGGACTTAGCCATGGGACAGTCCAAGTTTGTTAGCAAGCAGACAGAGAGGTAACAAATCATATATAGGAGTAGGGTACTATAGCAAGCTGGGGCTAATAACAGGTGGATAGCAGGACACCAGAACTTTAGGCAGAATCGGAGTTAAGCTGAAGTCAGTGACTGTAAAGCAAAAATCCAAAAAGTCCAAGGGGATGTCAGGAATGGAAACCAGTTAGAAAATGATGTACAATCACATGGTAGAACAGGTTAGGTTGCAGAAAATTAGTGGCGACCAGTCCGCAATAAACCAGTCAGCCCCAGGTTGAAAGAGACCCTGTCGCTAGACCATTTTATTTCAACAAAAATCTTCCCATTAAATTATATGTGCAATTAACATTTTTTTTTACATGTTATTTACCGGTAAAAGCCTCCCTGGTGTAGACCTCCAAAAGCCCTGAGACAGCAGCCCAAGCAGACTTCAAGCTGTGTCTGCCCTGGCAGAGGCGCAAAGAGGGACAGAGCCACTGGCCAAGCTTGAAGATTAATGTGGATGTAAACCCTCACATATACCTAGTAAAGTGAACATCATCAGATGATGCACAGAGATGAAACAAATCTCCCTACATAAGTTTGACTTGTATATCTGCAGTCTTCAGCTTGCTATATTCTTTAGAAAGTAAACATTGTTTTAGAATGTTTACTTCCTCTTTCAGCAGTGGGTATGGAGTCTGGGCATATACTGTGTGACAGCTGATTGGAGGAAAGGCATACACCCCCTCTCCACATAGGCAGAGGAAGAAAGATACTTGCAGAGCTGCTCTGTGAATAGACCAGCTCTCTGCTAATCTTTTTATAGCACCCACCCCACACAAATTTTCAGTTGATTTTATCTCCTGTGTCGGAAAACTTGTCAAAAGTTATCATGGTGATAACAGAAGAACAGAGCAGAGGAAAAACACAGGGCTTAGTGCTTTATAGAGAGATAAGTAAACACTACAGATATATGTGCCCAGGTCCAGATTTCATGAATCGGGTACACATCTTCAGAAGAGAGAAGGGCTATGGCATGCAAGGAGGAATGAGGCTGTGCTGGGTAATTATTTCTTCCAATGGTAAAATTGTTTGGCACACTGCGAAAAGTATAAAAAAATATTTTATTGAAAAGAAAAATGCTGCAAATGCTTAATTGTTTTTAACTGCAAATTAATGTTAACATGCTGTAAGGGATCTTCCCGGGGTAGGGTGTGTTTGGACACAGTTCACAGCAGACTTGGAATTTATAAAGCAGACCTTGGCGTTTATTCGTGGTACAAACAGTCCAACAAACAAAGTATACAGCAACACCGTGCTTCTTGTGTATAACAGGAACAAAATAATAACAAAAACAAACAACCTAGCCCGGCTGGGCGCTTACTAACAGGTTCTTCTCACCTATCTGACACTTATAAACACAGCGTCTTTCGCCTGGATATCGCAGGGTGGATTTTAGCTCCAGCACTGGCTGTGCTTGCAGCTTCCTCAAACACACAGACTGTTCGTTTCCCTGGCTGAGAGCAATCACCTGCAGGCCCAGCAGAGCCTTTACCTTCCCAGGCTAATTAGGATCAAAGCTCACCTGATCCAAAACCCAGAACTGGAACGAGGGATGGGGGGTGTGGAATGACAGGTCCCTCTACCAAACCTACCTGCCATTCCATATAAACCCAGGCCCGGCAAGATTAAATAACAACTCAGCAGCATATTGCTGCTGAGAAACTGATCCATCCTGGACTTACCATCTCACACTGTGTAGCAACCTAGGTGAGATGTACACCCCCTCAACCACTTCTCCAGTGACATGTCTACATATCCCCCCCCTCTTTTTCAGACCGGAGGGCTGAGCCTTTTGTCCCCACAGACAACTTACCCTCGACAATGCATCAGCATTTGCCTGTAATTTCCCTGGCCTGTGTTCCACAGTGAAATTAAAGTTTTGTAGGGACAGAAACCATCTAGTCACTCTTGCATTTCTCTCCTTGTTTAACTTCATCCATGTTAGGGGGGCATGGTCTGTCACCAACTTGAATTTCCTGCCTAGCAAGTAATACTTTAAAGATTCTAGGGCCCACTTCACTGCCAAACATTCTCGCTCCACAATGGCATAATTTTTCTCGGCCGGGGTTAGTTTTCTACTCAAGTACGTCACCGGATGCTCCTCACCATTCACTACTTGTGAGAGTACTGCACCTAAGCCTGTGTTAGAGGCATCTGTCTGGACCAGAAATTCTCGCCTGAAATCGGGGGTGACTAACACAGGTGGTTGGCACAAGGCAGACTTAAGGCTTTGGAAAGCCTTCTCGGCCTCTGGGGTCCACGTGACCATTGCTGTCTTTCCGCCCTTTGTCAAGTCAGTTAGTGGAGCGGCAACTGAGGCAAAGTTCGGCACAAATCTACGGTAATAACCCGTAATACCCAGGAAAGCTCTAACCTGTTTCCTTGTCAGGGGTCTAGGCCAATTCTGTATTGCCTCAATTTTATTTAGCTGTGGCCTAACCAATCCTCTCCCCACAATGTAGCCCAGATATTTGGCCTCTTCTAGGGCTAGAGCACACTTCTCGGCATTTATGGTCAACCCTGCATCACTTATGGCATCCAACACGGCCTGTACCTTACAGAGGTGACTTTCCCAATCAGGGCTAAAAATGACCACATCATCGAGGTAGGCGGCTGAGTAATCACGATGTGGTCGCAGAATCAAGTCCATCAACCTCTGGAAAGTTGCAGGCGCCCCATGTAACCCGAATGGCATCACTACATACTGGAATAGCCCATCAGGGGTGGAGAATGCAGTTTTCTCTTTAGCCTCACCAGAAAGTGGAATCTGCCAGTAGCCCTTTGTGAGATCGAGGGTGGTTATGTACCTGGCGTTACCCAACTTCTCAATCAACTCATCTACCCTGGGCATAGGATAATCATCGAACTTGGAGATCTCATTCAACTTTCTGAAATCGTTACAGAACCTCCAAGTTCCATTGGGCTTTGGGATTAGCACAATCGGGCTGGACCATTCACTCTGTGACACCTCAATTACCCCCAGATCAAGCATACGTTTTACCTCGGCAGATACGGCTTTCCTACGTGCCTCCGGTATCCTATAGGGCTTTAGGTTTACTCTGCTTCTAGGCTCAGTTTCAATGTGATGATGAATGAGGTGGGTACGCCCTGGGAGGTCAGAGAACTTGTTTTTGTTTTTCTGTAAAAATTCCAGAGCCTCCTGTTTCTGTGACACTGATAGAGCATCACCTACCTTGACTGGAGGGATTGGTGGTGACAAATTATTAACAGTATTTGTCGCCACCAAGGATTCCCTGTCTTTCCAGGGCTTGATCAAGTTTATGTGATAAACTTGGAAAGGCTTCCTTCTACCTGGTTGGTGCACCTTGTAGTTCACCTCACTGATCTTTTCAACAATTTCATAAGGACCTTGCCACTTCGCTAAGAATTTACTCTCAACAGTGGGGACTAGTATAAGAACCCTATCGCCTGGGTTGAATGTCCTGATTCTTGCGGACCGGTTGTAAATTCTACTTTGGGCCTCTTGAGCTCTCTGGAGGTGTTCCCTTACCAGGGGCATTACAGTGGCTATACGGTCCTGCATTTGTGCTACATGCTCAATAACACTCTTGTATGGGGTGGACTCACTCTCCCATGTCTCTTTTGCAATGTCCAGTAGACCCCTAGGGTGACGACCATAGACCAACTCGAATGGTGAGAACCCTGTGGACGCTTGGGGCACCTCCCTAATAGCAAACATGAGATAGGGTAATAAATGATCCCAGTCACGACCATCTTTTCCCACCACTTTCTTCAACATATGTTTCAAAGTTTTATTAAATCTCTCCACCAATCCGTCCGTCTGGGGGTGGTATACAGAGGTACGGATGTGTGAGACTTTAAATAGTTTGCATAATTCCTTCATCAGTTTTGACATACCGTAAATGGCGTACCTTGGTCAGTTAGGATTTCTTTGGGGATCCCAGTCCTAGAGAACATATAAAACAACTCACGTGCAATTGTTTTAGATGCAGTGTTTCTCAAGGGTACAGCCTCAGGATAGCGGGTCGCATAATCTATGACAACCAAAATATACTGGTGTCCTCTAGCTGACTTTACAACGGGACCCACTAAATCCATGGCGATACGCTCAAAAGGCACCTCTATAATAGGGAGCGAAACCAAAGGACTGCGAAAATGTGACACTGGGGCACTAACCTGACATGTGGGGCACGACTCGCAGTATTTTTTAATGTCATCATATATCGCTGGCCAAAAAAACCTCTGGAGAACCCTCTCTCGCGTTTTGTCAGTCCCCAAGTGTCCCCCAAGAACATGGTTATGTGCCATGTCAAGCACCTGACGCCGGTACAGCTTAGGTACCAGAAGCTGTTCCACAATCTCATCCTTAATCTTATTGACTCTATAGAAAAGATCATTAGTCACCGAAAAATGTGGAAATCTTTTTTTAGCCTCTGGTTCCTGAGGTACCCCATTCATAACAGCAACCTGCTCTCTCGCATTTTTGAGAGTGGGGTCCTGTAATTGTGCAGCGCCAAAATTATCCCTAGACACCTCTAAGTCTAGTATATTTTGCTCAGTGGGAGGGGCCTCCTCCTCCCCAGCCAGGACCTGCAAAGGAAAACAATCATTTTCATCCTGCACACTTTTATCATTCACAGTGGACAAGGCAACCCCCTTAGAGGTATCCTCACTCCTTTTGGGGATTTTTCTTTTTTCCCAGAGAGCCCAGAATAATGGAAAATCGCGTCCCAATATTACATTATGCATGAGGTTTTTAACCACACCCACTTCATATTGTATGGTGCCTTGTTCAGTCCCAATTTTAGCCAGCACTATAGGGTACACTTTTGTATCACCATGTATGCACACAACACTCATATGCTTTTTAGACTCTAAGTCCCCAGCCACCAGGCTAGCATGCACCAAGGTTACGAGGCTTCCCGAGTCCATTAACGCCTCAACGGGAAAGTCATTGATGGTAATATTGCAGATTTGCGGTTCAGTCTCTAGTCCAGGAACTGCAACACAAGATGGTTCCGCAAACAGCGACTGACGCCGGCTAGCGTCACACTCCATGGGTTCAGTGGTAAGAGGGCAATGGGCAGACACGTGTCCCGCCTCATGGCATCTCCAACACTGGATAGGGCCTGGTCTCTTTGGCAAGGAGTCCTTTTCAGAGACCCTTAGCCACCCGGGACCATCACCAGTCTTTTGTCCCTGAGACACCACTTGAGCCCTTTTCCCTCCATCAGCACCCCTCCACACTCCCCCAATAGATGGAAGTCTCTTACCAGCTGACGGCACAGATCTGGTGCTCCGGGGAGGTGAAGATGCTGCAGGAACATCACGGAGGTAGTCCTCAGTCGCCTGGAACCTCTCCACAAGGTTGACAAGTTCGTTTGCATTCTTAGGATCACCTTGTCCCACCCAGCGTTGCAGGTCAGTAGGAAGAGCTCGGAGGTAGCGATCCATCACGACCTTCTCTAGGATTTGTGCAGGAGTAGAAGTGTCTGGCTCCAACCACTTTCTTGCCAAATGGATTAGGTCATACATCTGGGACCTCGCTGATTTGTCCAGACTGTAGCTCCAGTTGCGTACCCTCCGGGCACGGACTGCAGTAGTAACTCCTAGTCGGGCAAGTATCTCCTCTTTTAGCCGAGTATAGTCCTTAACCTCTTGCTCACTGAGGTCATAGTAGGCCTTTTGAGGTTCACCTGTTAAATAGGGCGCAATTACCTCTGCCCACTCAGCGGCTGGTAACTTCTCTCGCTCAGCCACGCGCTCAAATACTGTTAGATAGGCCTCAACATCGTCCTCAGCAGTCATCTTTTGCAGCGATTTCTGCACAGTCCTTCTCCCAAAAAAAATCTCTGGAGCGGCTCCCATCACTGTGGGTGGATTAGCAACCACAGGCGCCTCTCGATTTGCTATCAGGTGCTCGATAAGTTGTTGTTGTGCAGCCATGGACTGTTCATGTCGTCTATTGACCTCTGTCTGAGCCTGCTGTTGTTGCAAACTCACTTGCATAAATTGCTTCAGCATCTCCTCCATGTTGCTGGACTGTTCTTGGAGTGTAGTTGCAGCTTTCACCCAGGACATCAGCAGCTGTAGCCAAGTCTGTCCACACCGTTGCCCCTAGCAACCGTGTTGCCCGCATTCTCCACCAATTGTAAGGGATCTTCCCGGGGTAGGGTGTGTTTGGACACAGTTCACAGCAGACTTGGAATTTATAAAGCAGACCTTGGCGTTTATTCGTGGTACAAACAGTCCAACAAACAAAGTATACAGCAACACCGTGCTTCTTGTGTATAACAGGAACAAAATAATAACAAAAACAAACAACCTAGCCCGGCTGGGCGCTTACTAACAGGTTCTTCTCACCTATCTGACACTTATAAACACAGCGTCTTTCGCCTGGATATCGCAGGGTGGATTTTAGCTCCAGCACTGGCTGTGCTTGCAGCTTCCTCAAACACACAGACTGTTCGTTTCCCTGGCTGAGAGCAATCACCTGCAGGCCCAGCAGAGCCTTTACCTTCCCAGGCTAATTAGGATCAAAGCTCACCTGATCCAAAACCCAGAACTGGAACAAGGGATGGGGGGTGTGGAATGACAGGTCCCTCTACCAAACCTACCTGCCATTCCATATAAACCCAGGCCCGGCAAGATTAAATAACAACTCAGCAGCATATTGCTGCTGAGAAACTGATCCATCCTGGACTTACCATCTCACACTGTGTAGCAACCTAGGTGAGATGTACACCCCCTCGATCACTTCTCCAGTGACATGTCTACAATGCTTAACATTGCCTGTAATGCGGCGTACACATGATTGGAATTTTGGATGGAAAAAGCTCTTATGGTTTTTCCGACGGAATTCCGCTCAAGCTTGGCTTGCATACACACGGTTACACAACAGTTCTCTGAACTTTAGACCGTCAAGAATGCAGTGACATACAACACTAGGACAAGCCAAGAAAATGAAGTTCAATGCTTCTGAGCATGCGTTGAATTGTTTCCCAGCAAGCATAGGAATTTTGCATGTGCGAATTTGTACAGATGATCGGAATTTCCGATTTGAACTTTTTCAGACCGAAAAATTTAGACCATGCTCACAATCTTTTGCTGGCCGAAATTGCACCAGCAAAAGTGTCCGCTGGCTGGTGGAATTTCCAATCGTGTGTACGGGGCATAAGTGCAAGTGCTTATTTTTCGTGTGCACACCTTCATATGTGTGCTGAGGGATGCACACTTCTGCATGCATGGCTGGAATGTGTGCCGGTGCTCTAATCAGCAAACAGACAAGAACTCCCCTACAGCTTGTGCAATGTTATGGGTCCTTAGTCCGCTATTATTGGACTTTGTGGTACACAGTACAGCTGAGGACATCTGTCATTTAATAGTCACTGGTACTGTCAGGACCTGCACTTACAGTCACAAATGTGATCCCTGGGCTTTGTGGTTCACCATTCATGTTATATGGACTTTATGTTCATTTATTGCTTGTGCTGCACTGTCTTTGTTTTACAAATATGATTTGGCTGAAGGTCAGCAAGGTCTGAGTTGTACCTACTGATAAGCAGGGCGGGTTCCACTTTGACTAATGCCACATAACCTAGTGGATCCACAAAGGCAATGTAATAACATCTGTTGTTATAGTGACATGATTATTTAACTAACTTGAGATAATAATACTACTATCCAAGTGTGCACTCATTGTGAAGATATTGAAAATTTTGTGCGGTTTTGAAAAATTTCTGTGATCCAAGATGGTGATCGCTTACGGAAGAATGACCAAATTCCATTATTTTGTACATGCGAAAAAGGACGAGGCTTTGTGTTGTTTTTCCTTGTTACACTCTGTTTCTTCTGTAGAGAACAAAAAGCATTGAAGTACAAAGTAACATGCTAGACCAGGGGATCCTTCCACACGGTTATTAGAAAAGATCCCTGCTGGAGCATGTCTGAGGGGCGAGTTTGATCAGGACGTGTTGTACATCTGAGGTTTCTCTGAAGACCACATTCATAGATTGTTCTTTTCTACGCTCAGCTCAGTGTTTTCCTGGCTTTTATGCTTTGTTGGCTCTTCCGCAGGCCTCACTATGTTGCTGATATCACATACACATCGTCCATCATCACATACACCTAATTCACTTTCTTCATTCACCATATGATGTTGCTACTTCTCCAATTTCCTTTATACGATGGATCCACACTGTCTGTAGTCTGTACCATGCAATGTAGCTACTTCACATATTCCAAAGACAAATTATTAACTTTGCTCCCTCCCCGTCCAAGTTACTATGTAATGTAGAATTGCTTCTAAATGTAACATGGCTACAGTGTTCCCATCTTCTTTCTCTGTCCATTGTAGTAATGTCACATTCCCTGAAGCATATACAGTAGTTGGTTCACATTCCATGTAGCTCATAACTTGTCTATTTACATGGACCATAGACTTTGTGCTGTGGCATTCCAGAAGTCTAATCTCTATTGTCATTTTGCAGCTCAAACAATTAGGTAAAGAGCTGCTTCTTAAGGCACCATGCACAATGAGCGTTTAGCCACGGTGTTTGAGACTCTGGCATTTAGATGCGCACAGAGGACACAGATGCGCCATCCAGCCCCACTGGAGCCAACCTGTAAAACTTTATGAAAAATTGACAGTTGCTGAGGCTAGATGGTGCAACTAGTCATATATACGTTTAGGGCAGTATGCACCCAGGAAAGAATGCCCAGAACACAAGACGTTTGCCCTAAACCAGGGGTATCAAACTTAATTTCATTGGGAGTCACATGAGCAGTATGGACACCTTCAAAAAATTGGTTGTATCTGAGGTGTGCAAGGTACAGAGTGTAGGATTCAGGACTGTGCTACGTACAGAGTGTAGGATTCAGGAGTGTGCTACGTACAGAGTGTAGGGTTCAGGAGTGTGCCACGTACAGAGTGTAGGGTTCAGGAGTGTGCTACGTACAGAGTGTAGGGTTCAGGAGTGTGCTACGTACAGAGTGTAGGGTTCAGGAGTGTGCTACGTACAGAGTGTAGGGTTCAGGAGTGTGCTACGTACAGAGTGTAGGGTTCAGGAGTGTGCTACTTACAGAGTGCAGACTCCAGGGATGCGCTACGTACAGAGTACAGACTTCAGGGATGCGCTACGTACAGAGTGCACACTTCAGAGGTGTGTGCTGTGGACGGAGTGCATGGTGTGCAACCCCAACCAAACCCCCCCCCCCCCCCAATGCTTTCTCTCTCTCTCTCTCTCTCTCTCTCTCTCTCTCTCTCTCTCTCTCTCTCTCTCTCTCTCTCTCTCTCTCTCTCTCTCTCTCTCTCTCTCTCTCTCTCTCTCTCTCTCTCTCTCTCTCCTACTTGACCCGGCTCTAGTACTGCTCTGTGCTGTGTACAGAGTTCATGGTCTGCAACCCCATCGTCCCCCAGCCCCCACAAAGCTTCCTTGCATCTCTCTCGGTTGTCCTGGCTCTAGTACCTACCTGTATAGGCAGTTCTGCCTAGCTTTGCAGGGAGATCATTCTTTCCCTCTGGATTCTGGCGATCTGTCTCTGCTGTGGGCACTTGCAGAAATCTGTAATGCCGCGTACACATGACCGGACTTTTCAACATCAAAAGTCCGACGGAATGATTCTGGCAGACCATTCGATCGTGTGTGGGCTGCAGCGGACTTTTGATTTGCAAAAGTCTGACAGACTTTAGAAATGGAACATGTTTCAAATTTTTCCGACAGAACTCCGCTGGACCCAGTTCCTACTGAGAAATCCGCTCGTGTGTGTGCTAGTCCGACTGACAAAAACCGACGCGAGGGCAGCTATTGGCTACTGGCTATGAACTTCCTTATTCTAGTCCAGTCGTATGTCATCACGTTCGAATCCGTCGGACTTTGGTGTGATTGTGTGTGGCCAAGTCCGTTCATTTGGAAAGTCCGTCAGAACTCCGTCGAAAGTCTGTCGGACCTAGTCCCTCGAAGTCCGGTCGTGTGTACGCGGCATTAGATCTGGGAGCTGCTGAGAGCAAACTTGTCCCTTGTAAACACAGAAGGCTTCTGTGTTTACAAGGCTTCTGTGTTTACAAGTGACAGCGGGAGCAGCAGCAAAGGGTGGGAACCTGGGCAAAACTGTGTGGGCCATATGACAAGGCCTGGCGGGCCAGATTTGGCCTGTGGGGCTTTGTGGTTTGACTAGAATAGAAGTACCGCTAGGTGCATTGCCCAGCCCCCTGCACCTGAAGCATCTCATTGAGTTTTACAGGCTGCCTGCAGTGGGGCTGGACAGTGCACCTGTGCTCTCCACTCACATCAAAACAACAAAATCCGGTAGTTTAAATTCCGATTGCGTGTAGACCATTCCAACGTACAATGTGCCACGCATGCTCAGAATAAATTACGAGACGAAAGGTATTGGCTACTGGCCACTTTATAGTCTCATCTTACGTGTTGTACGTCACCTCGTTCAGAACGATCGGATTTTCTGACAACTTTGTGCGACTGTGTATATGCAAGACAAGTTTGGGCCAAAATCCATCTGAAAAAATCAGACGGATTTTGTCGTTGAAATGTCTGACCGTGTGTATGGGGCATTAGTGTAAATTTGCCGTCTGTCTATTTACATCTGCAAATGTCATCGGGATAATAGCTGCTGTCCCTGCCATGAAGATCCTTATTCAGGAACTTCCTGGTATACAGTGGCGTCGATCTGGCCCTGTCTCCCAATTCATGAGTTGTCACCCTGTCAAAAGTTATTTTGCTGGAAGCTACAAGCAACTGTTTAATTCACAGTGCACAGCATGGACCTCTGTTTTCCCATCAGTAAAGTAGGAAACCTACCATGAGAAATGCCATGCAACCACCACTGGAGTACATGCATGCAGAAAGGAAGTGGCTGCAAAAAGGCTGCAGGGGACCAACAGTATTGAGAGGATGAAAACCGTATTTACTAAAGAGGAGGGAATGATATTATACACGGTGCTATAGCACATGCAATGATTTACTTCTACTCTAGCTATTGAAGTTCTACATCTAATCATTGCTATAATTTTCTTCTACACTGAAGTGTAGCCATGCTGTGCACAAGGTGTGACTTCTTCTGCCAGACGGTTGCTATCATCCTGCCCCACCCCTGTAGATTGTCTCTCTGTCATTGTCCAAGTATTTCAGTTGACTTCACACAAAGCCCACACCCTACCTGAGTGACTGCGCCTCCTGTTCCTGGCGCTCTGCCCAGAGGTGGTGAGCGTTGGCTGTGCATTTTCTGCCCTTTTTTGGAAGTAGAATATTTTTTTTTTTTTCACTCTCCTCCCAACAGCTAGCACATTTAGAAGTCTTGCGTGATCTCCAGGGTGTGGAGTCTAGGAGTGGCATGGAGTATGTTAAATCTCTTTAAATGCATGTAGAATGTAAGGGAAGGTATAGCAGAAACTAGCCTAGACTGTGCACTGATAGAAAAAATGAACACAGCATTGAAATACTAAGGGATGTTAAACGTCCATATTGAACACATCAATAAACATATACAGTAAACCTAAAGTTGCACATAGCCATTTTCCTGAAGAACTTAAAGTGGTGTTCCCATTCTATTCAGTAGTCTGTCCGATGCAGAGTAGTGTACCCAGACATACCATAGTACCTTGCGTTTATCCCAGTCGTCTCCCTCTCTGACACGCATCTCCTCCATTAACATAATCTCATTGAGAATGGCGATCCACCTATGGATGGGGGGGGTGTTGCCCCAGATTTCCAGTATTTCGTGATCAATTGTCTGGCTGCTGATACAAAAAACCTAAGAAGATTGGTTTTCTGGGATTTAATTGATCCCGGTAGTATCGATAATAGGACTATTTTTGGGGAGAGGGCTATGGAGATATCGTACATTTCATTATAAATCGCGTGTATACCGTTCCAGAATCCGAGCACATTCCCACCAGATATGAAGGTATGGTCCTTGTCCTCCATGACAGCGCCAGCAGACATCAGAAGCACTGGGACACATCCTGTGAACCGAGACCGGGTCCCTATACCACCTGGAGAGTAGCTTAGCGTTTTTCTCCTGTGTAAAGTTGGAGATTGAGGATTTGTGGGTGAATGTGAAAAGGGTCTGCTACTCCCCTGGAGAAATGTCCATGTCCAGGTCTCTGGACCATTTTTGTGTGAAGGTGGCATTATGCGTGTGGGAGAGGATTTCCTTATAAATTATAGAAAGGGTTTGGGAACCTGAGAGAGACCACACATCTCCTCGAAGGTTGTTAGGGTCCTGTGTATGTGGCCTGATAACTGTAGGTTCGAGCAGAACGTTTTGCTTCCTCCTCCATTTAGAGAGCTTTTTATAATGCCAGTATTTTAAAATGCAAATAAATTTGTATTTAAAACTTACAGCACTCCACACATGTAAGTGTGACAGGGGCTCTGACCTGAGCTCCAGAGAAACACCTAAATACTTAAAGTGGTTCTGAGCATGAAGGTAAAAAACTTTCAGTATAAAGCCCTCCCCGCAGGCCCTACCATTACTTATCTGAGCCCAGTCACAATCCAGCGATGTGCACGAGAGCAGATGCTGTCTCAAGTCTTTGCTTCCTTATTGGCTGAGAGACAGCAGTGGGAGCCATCACAGCCAGTGAGGACGGAGCCGGGCTGAGCCCTACTCTGTGTGACTTATGGACACACAGAGTGGGGCTCAGGAGTGAGCACACAGCAGTGCCCCCATAGCAAGCGGCTTGCTATGGGGCCACTCAGGGAAGAGGAGAAGCCAGGAGTGCCACGGAGGACTCGAGAAAAGGAGGGTTAGGGCTGCTATGTGCAAAACCATTACATTTTCTTCCCTCTGCAAGGTGAAGTCTTAAAGCGGAGGTCCACCCTAAAATAAAAAATGACATTAATATTCTCAAAAAATATATAAATTTTTTTAGTCTTCCTAATCTGCCTCTTCCTATTCCACTGCGCTATTCCTTCACTTCCTCCTCTTCGGCGAGCTGCCCCGTTGTCTTCTGGGACATGTATGTGTCCCAGAAATCAAAAGGGCCATTCACTAAGTGCTGCGCGACACGCGCATGCACAGTAGGAAACGGGCAGTGAAGCCGCAAGGCTCTACTGCTTGTTTCCCTTCGTTAAGATGGCGGCACCGGCAGCCGATCCGATGGATGGATCGGACTGGGGGGGGGGGGGCTGCGACATCGTGGGCTCCCTGGACAGGTGAGTGTCCTTATTAAAAGTCAGTAACTACAGTGTTTTGTAGCTGCTGACTTTAAAAAAAAATTGTGGCTGGAATACCGCTTTAATGTGCTAGTATGCATTGCATTCTAGCACATTATGTGAAACTTACCTTAAAATGAAGCTGTTCCAGCGCTTGTGATAGCACATATGATATAGGTGAGCAGGTCCAAAATATTATTGCATCCTATACAATTAAAAGTCCTAATTGTATAGGATGCAAATCAATATGCTCGCTCAAGGATGTTTACAGAAATGAAATGAATGATATATATTGAAATGATGTGTGTCTGCCATCACCACATACCTGGGGGCTACCCTCCTCTCTTCTCCGCGCTATTGACATAGAGCCCGGGAGGAAGTTACATATCAGAACTTCCTCCTAAGAATGCTGTGGAGGAGGGTAGGCGGAGCATTAGACTGCTAAGACCTGCAGTGCCGCCAGTTGTATTAGGTGCGGGTGCAGGTCTGTCCCAACGTCCTCACCGGCCAGTATTATCATACAGTACGAACGCTTTATGGGGTCGCCAAACTGATTTGTCTCCTGGACCCTGCCCCTTGACCCAGTCCGCCCCAAAAGACTGGCAGTACAGTAAAAGTGTAGCGCAAGCCGACTGGGACTCTTCGCTTGGGAGCTGGGAGGAGGCTTTTTTTTTTTTTTGCTTCCGGGGAGGGGCGCATTTTTGGTGCCCCTCTGCAAAGTGCCACCCTAGGCCTGGGGCAAGATACAGAGGTGCCTATAGGTAAAGGCAGTAAAGGAAATTTACTTCCTCTTTTAAGTAAAATACATGTTGTGGAGCCATTTTACTTTGCAATGGTTTTGTAACTGTCCCAACATTTGTGACATATTTAACCAGTCCTGCCAAACAGCACTGCCAGATTGGAGCAAATGCAGCTTGATTGCCTCTCTCTTCACAACCTGTGATTGGACAATAAGGCCCCATTCACATCTGAACGTTTTGTGGATCAACGCTCCAAAAATGCTAAAATCCTCTGCCTGTTGACATCTGAGTGCATTAAAAAAATAAACGTGAGCTTCTTTTATCTACAAGCATTTTTTGACCCCATAGACCTCAATAGGAGCACCTGAAAAATGCATGAAAATGAATGGAAAAAAGCATGAAAACCTAAGCAGTATATTTAGTGTGAAAGTTCACTTACTCTTTAAACCAAAATGAGCAGAAGAGCAAAAATCATGTTGGGATCGTTGTATGATAATACCGGGATTTCATCTGCATTGCACAATTGCCTTTTTGTACTAACCCAGCATCCTCCTCTTTTGTATTCGCAGCAACTAATATTGCATTATTGTGAATCAGAGGTAGTGGCTCAGCATTTGGAAGATGTCCAGCAGGAAGTATGTCAATATTAAAAACCATAAAGTATGCTGCTAATCCATCAGGGCTCAAGATGTATCAGAGATGTATCATTTAGGTTCTAGCCTAGACCTTCCATAAAGTAATTCTTTGTCATCTCTATAGTTGGAGTTTTTTGAAAATGATAAAACGGCAGCAACACATCTCAAAAAAGTTGGGACCAGGGCCATGTATACCAAGGTGTAGCATCCCTTCTTCTTTTAACACTCTGTAAACATCTGGGAACTGAGGAGACCAGTTTTTGGTTTTGGGAGAGGAATGTTTTTCTATTCTTGCCTGATCCAGTATTCTAACTGCTCCAAATTACTGGGTCGTCTTTCTCTTTTTTTTTCAAATTTCAATTGGTGAAAGGTACAGGTGGGTTGTAAAATAAAATACTACAAATAAAGTGGCCCATTTATAGAAGAGATTGGATATTGGTGTCTGCTCTTTGCTAAACACTGCAGTATTAGTCCACATTTATGTGTGTTATAGTGTGCCAGTATGCGTGGCATGCTAGCACATTATGTAAAACTTGCCTTAAAACGAAGGCCTCCAGAGGTGCGCTGTCACAGCTGACAGGGCTTCCATCTTTAGCCAGTCTTCCAGGTTAGCGGGCTCTGGTCCTTTGACTGGAGGAGCCATGATGACATCACTCCCACGCATGTGCGCAGGAGTCACTGTTCGCAGCACAGGGCTCTGAAGGACGACACGGGCATGCCGTTCCTCTAGAGCGCATATGCTGGTTTACAAGTACATATCTTCTAAACGGCACACTTAGGAGATATTTACTATAGGTAAGCTTTATTACATGCTTACCTATATGTAAAAATCAGCCAAGGGAGTTTACTCCTACTTTAAGCATCATTTGTGTGTGCCCGGTCCTCTTTTCTCCAGCACTGCTATGTGGGCAGGCACTTTTATGTAATTGGGTACGGTGCAGGACCAGAATGGGATGCCCCAATTAGAATGACCATGGATGCTAGTCCCGCATTGTACAGTATGATGGTGACATAAGGATCATCAACAAGACCAGCTATGAACTTCCAAACAGAGCAGCTTCGAGGAACCAGTGGTTAGGAAGATCACAGACTATGGATTGGGGTATTGCCCCGTACAAGCCCATCCCTTTAACAAAACAACCACTATATCTTTCACGAGCTGCGGGGAGCAGTTTGAATGATCTTTTAACTGCCTGGAATTTTGACCTTATATTACATCGTTTTGGTAAATCTAGAGGAGCTTGTACATTCAAATTGTAGTGGGTATAGTCTGCTTATGGCCATCTCTACTCGGCTGTAGGCCTACGTTTTATCTGCATCATCTGCCTTCACTATAGAGGTAATGGAGCCTAAAGCTGGTACTGCTTGTAAGGTTCATTGAACCCCTTGTGCTATGAGCTTGGAGTCGAGGACAGAAACACTTTGAGACACGAAGTGCCCTCGTCACCAAGTTTTAAAAGAGACTTCTTGCAGTTTTTGTCTTCAGGGACCACTACAGAACGTTTAGTAGAATGGTCCATCCCTGCTGACAATCATATTGGTCCTTCTTGTCTATCAGTAAACATCGGCACAGCTTGAATTAGATACACAATATTTCCTCTGCACACTAAATATCTGTGATGTAATAGCTTAGCGAGAAAACAATAGAGGGAGAGTGGTTTATATTATGTAGTCCTTCACCTGTCCCAGGTCTACAGTGTTAGGTGACACAAGAGCTAGGAAATGTTCTTTTAGTCATTGGAGTCACAACACTCCCATCCTTCACACGTTTCATGACATGTATTTGTGGAGAATGATTCATATATTATAAGAACTAGTTTTAGTTTAGTCTGGTGGCCCAGGCATCATATGTGGGGTTCTCAGTAGACATAGGGCCCATGTACACCACTGTGTTGCAGTAATGTGTATGTTACCACAATGCACAGTAACTCACATTACACACGCTACGCTGCTGTTCACTGTGGATGACATTGCACCACATGATAAATCACTATAGCAAGCTGAGGGCACCTGTGCAGGCATGCTCCCGAGCCAAGCTGTGCAAGTCCATAGACACATACAGCATTAGTAAGCCACACCTCAATCCCTTCTCACAGGAGTTTGACTGACAGCAGCAGGAGCCTATGGAACCTGCAGCTCTGTGTCTCCTGTGAGACTAGGAAGTGAGAGAAGAGCACCGCTGCAGCCAGGACAGTGCTGGATCGGTGAGAGGTGCCAGCTAAGCGTTTAAAGAAGAAGAGGGGTACAGCTAGTTGGTTGTTTTCTACTTGAATGCAAAAAAATCTAAATAATTTTAGACTGGCAACAGTGTCATTGTTCTCCCACAAGCCTGTGCCTATATAGTGAGGCACTGATGAGGTCATTTTTCTGCTTACTTTGCTGTCTCCTCCAATCAGCATGTTCCTTGTCTGTGCGTTTGCATGCAGCACCACTGATTCGTTTCAAGTCCTGTCCCTCACTTATATTGATGTATTATTGATTACAGAGCTGCATTCATTTGCATCTTTCATGTCTGCCTGGAGTCCAGATATAAGTGCCCCTTCATACCTACAAACCAGTGGTAACACATTCATATGTGTGATTAAGTCCCTTTAGTGTCCCTTAAATGTAAGCCAACCATATAGGAAAGGACAGGATTTCTTTTTGTATTGCATTTTCATGCCAACAGCTGCATTCGATGCTGCCACTGGTGTGCAGTGTGATGACAGTGGTATTGAAGTGCCACATTGAACTGTTTATTTCTTTTTGTGTATAAACTTTACTGAAATGTTACAAGGTGACATTTTATAAAGTTCTATTGGCCACGCTGTGGTGAATTGCGTTGCATCGTGCTGCGCTGAGAAAAACTACTGCAAGCTGTCATTTTTTTCCTGCACATCACCACAGCTTGGTGGTATGAACTGGCCTAATAAGAAACAAGGATTTTTGCGTTTTTTTTGTACCAGGACTGTGTGGGCAAAGCTGCCCAGTGTGGTCCCAATGCCCCTGTTTACTGAAGGAAAGTGTGAAGCCCCATTCACAAGTAGGGGCGTCTGCGGGAGACCGAGCGATGGTTCCCTGTGATTAGCTGCAGGCAGGAAGCCAATATAGTAGGCTGACAGCTTCCGCAGCTATTCGTGGCCGTTCTCATGTAATTGGTCATGCAGCGATTATCGACCACGAATGGCTGTGGGAGCTTTCAGCCTTCCACTGCTTTCTAAGGCGCTTCCCATGAGTAGCTAATCGTAAACAGCCCCTTTTCGCAAGTGTGAATGGGGCCTGAATAGGCAATTGTATGCAATGATGAAGGTGCAATTTATGGAATCATTTTACAGTTTTAACAATCCCATGTTGAGAATCCTGTTATGTAGCTCCTAGGTGCACAGTGTATTTAAGAGCTGTAATGGGATACCATAATATACATCCAGATGACCAAGACTAGTAAAAATTGTATTTATTTGGTACGATTTCATAATGCAACCACTTTTCTGGGGCCTGAATACAGCAGTCCATTCACATATGGGACCTGAAAAATTGTTCTCTTATATTGGAATACAATATAATAGGAGATGTCAGTTACCTCTATAAAAAGGTAAAATGAAAACGGAGCAGTCCTGGTGATCATTGATCTTTGTTGTGAACGGCACCATTCACATCCTAAGTAACATTTATCACAAGCATGAAAATGAAAGCGACTCAATTGTGGAGCTCACCTTTCAGCAGGCTTGAAGGGGCGGTTGTTTCATTCCATGTAGATTGCTAGCTCGTTATCTCATTTGTCACTCAAGCAGTGTGATTGTGCCATTCCAGTTTCTGTAGAGTTTCGGATTAGTGAAACATTACTTTAGGGCCTTGATACTGCTGTCTTTTCCTGAATTTCTAACTGCCTCCTTTGTACATGCTGTGATCTACAGAAAATAAGAGCAAAAAGAGATCTGGTTGGCCACAGGTCCAATAAAATCACCTTTATTTTAGAAAGTCCATAAAAACAATTCCAAAAACACAAATAGAGGGAAACAGCATAACCATTAACGCGTTTCACACTCAGCGCTTAGTCATAGCTCACCCTAAGCACCAAGTGAACGTGAAACGCATAAGTTGGTTATGCTGCTCCCCTCCATCTGTATTTTTGAAATGTTTTTCATGGACTTTCTGAAATAAAGGTGATTATACTGGACGTGCGGCCAACCTGATCTCTTTGGAGATCTGGTTAGTGTTAGTGGAAGCGGAGATGGGAGACTGACCTAGAGTGGTGTTCATACACATCTACAGAAAATCTAGTCATGGTCTTTCTATTGGGACACAGCAGCTGCACAGTCGCAGACGCTGGTCCCAATTTTACAGGGGTGTGGGTTCATATGCATGTTCCTGAACACAGACTGTGTGCAATTGGTGGCACACAGCCAAGTGGTTGTCAGATTAGGATCAATGTCTGTGCCAGTGCAGCCGCTGTGTCCCAATAGACATGAATGGACTGTGTGCATGTGGATGCATGGACCACCTATGCATCTTGTGTAGGCAAAGACGGCCCATGCCTATACCTCTTCCCCATAGCAGGCGGTGTGTCTGTATAGTAAGCAGGCAAGCGGGGTATCTACATCACACACAACGGGTAAGTATGTCCCCTATTTGCGTGCGAGAAGCTGCAGAAGCAAGTGAGGCGTTTGCTGGGAGCCACTGTCAATCAACATGGTGGGGCTGGGTGAGCAGTGTAGCAGATAAACTGACAACAGAGATACAGGCATGCTGTGCATTGGCACACCATCCTGTAACTCCAGTCAGGAAACCCAGATGTGCAAAGTGACCACACAGGTATTGATCTGTTTCCGTGCTTGGCGTGGTCAGACTGAAACTTGAAAGAAGGAGAAACTGGCAGCATCACTGGGTATTTCACAGAAAATAGGGAAATAAAGAATGGTTAGCTTTAGAAACAACTACATAAAAGCACAGATGCCTGTGCGCCCAGCAAAGTTTATTACCTCAACATCGGGTTTGTGTTTTAAGGGGTGCCAGACCCTGGATACCCTGTTTTCCCATATGGTTGACCTGTGCTTGTATCGAGAGGTTTTGGTATCGTTATACCATATGGTTTATACTCTTTTGGGCAGGGGCAGTGTGAAATACCCCAAAGGGGACTGCATGAATAGCCAATTTTGCCTCCTTACATTTCTTTTCATGGTGGCCAAACTAGTCTTGGCCATAGCCTAGTAGTCCTGCACCCCACGAGTAGCAGGTGAAGAATAAGATTGCATATTTTCCCCTGCATGTCTTGAATGAAAAGGTGTCCGTTATTCTCAGGGAGAAGATGTGCAAGTTTGAGAGGCTTTCCATTCCAAAAAATGTTGACCATCCGTGCCTTTTGCCTTTGTTACTTCGCTTGATCAATGAGTTACTTACACCCACCCCCTCTCCAAACTTGTTCATTCCTTATGGCCTTCTCGCTTATTATTATTATTATTATTGACAACTTTATCTGCTTGGCATTGTGTTACAGCACCTCAGTATTTTCTAATAATTGGGCTCCTGTAAATTTATCCCTTTCCTATTGAATTGTACCTGAACAGAATGTATGTCTAAAAATGCTTTACTAAAAATGTATTGAAGCCTTAAATACAGATGCATATGTGTAATATTAACTTTTGGGGTAACGTGGATGTGGACAAGAAGACCTGGCTCACAGTTTCCGCTCTAATTTATCTCAAAGGTGTTCTATCGGGTTGAGGTCAGGACTCTGTGCAGGCCAGGCTAGTTCCTCCACCCCAAACTCGTTCATCCATGTCTTTATGGACCTTGCTTTGTGCACTGGTGCTCAGTCATGTTGGAACAGGAAGAGGCCATCCCCAAACTGTTCCCATAAAGTTGAGAGCATGAAATTGTCCAAAATGTCTTGGTATGCTGATGCCTTAAGACAGGGGTGCCCAACCTTTTGAAGAGCGAAGGCCACTTAAGCGACTTGGTAACCGGTCACGGGCCACAATGAGTGGAGTAGGCGGATGACAGGTCCATGTCCACTCTGCATATGCAGAGCAGACACAGGCACAGCCCACTCTACTCTATAGGCCCTTCGATCTGATCTGCGTAGATTTTATTGGAGGTAGGTGGGTGTAAATGAACACAAGTCTGTTTACATCTGCCACTCCATAGAGGTGAATGGAGGGTCCAATCGGGTTCAGACTGATTGTGTAAAAGGGACCTAAGGCTGCTTTCACATGGATGTGCTGCGGATTATCCACACTGATAGTGCACCAGTGGATTTCCTGCGGATAAGCTGCACTTTGCCATAGACTACTATTATATCCTGCAGGCGTGGTGCACTTTTTGAAAGAGCACCAAACCCGCAGGTAATGGCAGAAGTGTATGGCTCAGTGCAGGTAACCCGCAGGTACACTGCGCCTACAGATCAGTTTGAAAGCAGCCCAGTAACCATGGCAGAACAGATATGCCCATGTATACACTGTGATTTAAGTAATAAAGTTCCCTTTAATAACAGCCTTCTATTCAAGTATCACCGACTGTTGCTGTCTCAGGCAGAGTGATCTTGTTATCACTCCACCTATGACAGGAGATGGCGCTATACAGGAAGCATCAGTTTATGTGGCTCTTCTCTGTGGCTGCTTGCTTCTTCTACCCCTGGCTTCATTCACAACACTGATGCTGTGGGATGGCATCCTGCGATCTGTGCTTGCCATCCCAGAACAGGCGGTCACGGGCCACATCAGAGGGCTCCACGGGCCACTGGTTGGACACCCCTGCCTTAAGAGTTCCCTTCACTTGAACTATGGGGCCAAGCCCAACCCCTGAAAAACAACTCTTCACCATAATCCCCCTCCACCAAACGATTTGGACCAGCGCACAAAGCAAGGCACATAAAGACATGGATGAACGAGTTTGGGGTGGGGGAACTTGACTGGCCTGCACAGAGTTCTGACCTCAACCTGCAAGAACACATTTAAACCCTACGGACTAAGACTGGGATGCCAATAAAGTTCATGTGCGTGTAAAGGCAGACGTCCCAATACATTTTACAATGTAGTGTATATCCATCACACTCTTTATTTATGGAAAGTTTATCTCTTTTATGTTTTTAACTTTTCACTGGCTTCCTTTTTTTCAGTGAGCTAATTGAAAAATATTGCAATTGCGGTAAGGAGGCACGGGTAGGTTTTTGTGGCAAATCACTTAGTTGCTTACTATTTAGTTGGTACATATTGAGGCTAGATATCTACACAATAGGTTGCTGTTTCAAACCAGCCAAGGTATTTTTATTTGAAGTCAAGCAGAAGAAAATGGATACTTTCATAAATCTTTAATGATTAACAGGCAACTCTCATGAAAGCAATGGAACGTATTTACTAGTGCACTGCAAAGACCAATGGTGTGCTCCAAGCTATGACATCCAATTTAAAATCAACTTTAATCTGTCATTTTAGTGTTGAATACGTGATTGGTTCCCATGGGCGTCAGTACAGCGAGCCGTTTGCACTGTTCTGGTTAATAAAATGCCAATATGGTTGTCCTTTTAACAAAGAGAACTTAATCCTTTTGCCCCGTGTTCCAAAATACTCCACCCTCCCTCACCCCGATGTATACTTACAGTTGTGCCCATAAGTTTACATACCCTGGCAGAATTTATGATTTCTTGGTAATTTTTCAGGGAATATGAATAATAACACAAAAACTTTTCTTTCACTCATGGTTGGTGTTTGGCTGAAGCCATTTATTATCAATCAACTGTGTTTACTGTTTTTAAATCATAATGGCAACAGAAACAAATTACCCTGATGAAAAGTTTACATACCCCAGTTCTTAATACCATGTATTGCCTCCTTTAACATCAATGACGGCTTGAAGTCTTTTGTGGTATTTGTGGATGAGGCTCTTTATCCTCTCAGATGGTAAAGCTGCCCATTCCTCTTGGCAAAAAGCCTCCAGTTCCTGTAAATTCTTGGGCTGTCTTACATGAACGGCACGTTTGCGATCTCCCCAAAGTAGCTCAATGATATTGAGGTCAAGAGACTGAGATGGCCACTCCAGAACCTTCACTTTATTCTGCTGTAGCCAATGACAGGTCAACTTGGCCTTGTGTTTTGGATCATTGTCACATTGGAATGTCCAAGTACGTCCCACGTGCAGCTTCCTGGGTGATGAATGCAAATGTTCCTCCAGTATTTTTTGATAACATACTGCATTCATCTTGCCATAAATTTTTACCAAATTTCCTGTGCCTTTGTAGCTCACACACCCCTAAAACATCAGCGATCCACCTCCGTGTTTCACAGTAGGAATGGTGTATCTTTCATCATAGGCCTTGTTGACTCCTCTACAAATTAAGCATTTGTGGTTGTGGCCAAAAAACTACATTTTGGTCTCATCACTCCAAATGACTTTGTGCCAGAAGGTTTGAGGCTTGTCTCTCTGCTGTCTGGCGTATTGTAAATAGGATACTTTGTGGCATTTGCGTAGTAATCTTTCTTCTGGCGACTTGACGATTCAGCCCATCTTTCTTCAAGTGCCTTCTTATTGTGCATCTTGAAACAGCCACACCACATGTTTTCCAAGAGTCCTGTATTTCATCTGAAGTTGTTTGTGGGGTTTCCTTTGCATCCCAAACAATTTTCCTGGCAGTTGTGGCTGAAATTTTAGTTGGTCTACCTGACCATGTTTTGGTTTCAGCAGAACCCCTCATTCTTGATTAGAGTTTGTACACTGCTGATTGACCGTCTAAATTCCTTGGATATCTTTTTATAGCCCTTTCCTGTTTTATACAGTTCAACTACCTTTTTCCGTAGATCCTTTGACAATTCCTTCGCTTTCTCCATGACTTAGACTCCAGAAACATCAGTGCAGCCCTGGATGAAAGAGGCAAGGGTCTGTCAGGAGTTCAGAAACTCATTGACCTTTTATACACACACGCTAATTACAAGCAAACAGATCACAGGGGAGGATGGATACCTTTAATAGCCATGCAAACCCCTTTGTGTCAAGTTGTGTGCATGTTATCAGGCCAAAACCACCAGGGTATGTAAACTTTTGATCAGGGCCATTTGGGTAGTTTCTGTTGCCATTATGATTTAAAAAGAGTAAACACAGTTGATTGATAATAAATGGCTTCAGCCAAGCACTTACCACAAAATGTTTTTGCCTCATCATTCATATTCTCTGAAAAATGACCAAGAAATCTGCCAGGGTATGCAAACTTATGAGCACAACTGTACCTCCATCCCACATCCCTCAGAGATCTTTACATCCTTTCACCAAATCTAGGCACTAGCCATGCCTGTGAAATACACTCAGACTTCTATGGGGAGTAGGTTTCTGAGCCAGGAGACACCCTCGGGAGGCAGTGTCATAAAAGTCATCGGCATTAGCAGGCCGGGACCCTCTATCAGGCACACTATTAGATCTTAAATAAATCCAACAGGTTCCTTCATCCACATTATACATCGCGGATGACACTGGTGACTTTCAGAATATCCAAACAGCAGCTGCATCTGGTGGGATGAAGCCACTGTTTCACTAATGACTCACTCAGTTTTTTGCATCTTTCATTTAATGGATGTGAGAGGGTGGTGACAGGGCAACCATTAAGCAAATTTTAGCCAGTTCATCAGAAACCAGGTGAAATTCACATGTATATGGTCTACAACAGTTATGGCCATTTACAATATTGGCTAGAGAGGGAAAGGGAGGGAGACAGTGCGACTACTCTGGTGTAGTAAGTTCCAACAAGGTTTAATTACAAAGAAATACTCACAATAGTATAAAAACCATATGGAGAGGCACAGTACTAAAAGGGTGCAGCTGGATGTATGGATGATGAGCTACTGCAGGCACATCACTATCAATAAATGGTGCATTACATTCTGTTCATACTCACTCAGTCACCATGTGATTTGTTTTCTGTATTCTGCAAAAAAACCTGGTTGATCCCACTGTCCTTTATCTCCATCTTCCTTTGTGTCCCCAATTCAGCTAGAGATTTTGCATCTGTGGTGACAACTCTGCACATGCTCAGTTTTCAGTGAGTTTCTATATTGAACATTTCCTCACTATTACATCTGAGCAGTCGTGTGACTCTATAGTCACATATGTGGGCATACACACAGTGGAAAAATGACAGCCCACTCCCTTCCTCCTCCATGCCCATTAACCAGCTAAACACAATGAGGGTGGGATATTACATGCAAAACAATGGGGGCTTCACATCCCTCTTATTCTAAGACACAGGCTAGGGGGGCATGACACAACCTGTGACTGGCAGAAATCTGCCCACACCATGTTATCGCCACAAAATAAAGATTTGATTTCAAATATATGTTTATGTAACAATTTAAAACAGGGAAAGTCAACTTTTACCTAGCATGTAACACCTGATGTCTGCAACGGAACAAAACTCTACCAGCTGGGCATTGCTGGATTGGATTCCATGTAAACCCAGCCTGCGAATATTACAAACTTTGTTAAAAGTTTTTTACTAGTTTGTAAAGATAAGTTGTTGATGACACATTAAAGGGATTGTAAAGTGATTATTTTTTTTTTTTTAAGTAACAAACATGTTAGGCTCGGTTCACACAGGGGGCGACGCGACCTGCCGCGACCTCAGCGGCGACTTGCAAATGACTTCTGTATAGAAGTCAATGCAAGTCGCCCGAGGTCGCCCAAAAGTAGTACAGGAACCTTTTTTCTAAGTCGGAGCGACTCGAGTCGCTCCTCTTAGAACGGTTCCGTAGTACAGAACGGGGGCGACTTGTCAGGTCGTGGCGCGGCAAGTCGTGTCGCCCCCTGTGTGAACCGAGCCTTATACTTACCTCCGCTGTGCAGCTCGTTTTGCACAGAGTGGCCCCCAACCTGCTCTTCTGGGGTCCCTCGGCGGCTGTCTCTGCTTCCTCCCGTGGGTGCTTCTCACGTTCATGCGAGCTCCCTCGCATGGTGAGAAGCAGCTACGGGCGCGCTCCCGTGATACAGCCAGCGGCTATAGCCGCTCGCTGTATCACACGGCCCCGCCCCCGCGCGCTCCGCGTCAGTGGATGTGATTGACAGCAGTGCGAGCCAATGGCTGCGCTGCTTTCCATCCATCCACTCCAGCCAATCAGCGGCCATGCTGAACGGTGAAAAGGACGTTGGGGGATGAGCGCGGGACTTTCGAGGGGTGAGGTAAGTAAAATGGGGGGGGGGGCTGGGGGCGCCGGCACTGTCAGATGTTTTTTCACCTTAATGCATAGAATGCATTAAGGTGAAAAAACATTAACCTTTACAACTCCTTTAAGGTATTGCCAGTTGTACGTTGTTCTATGAGTTTGGCCACATACTTTGTAAAAGAATTCCAGATGTCACAATCAGGTGACCATCTTTGGAGCTTTGTGTGAAGTTCTCTCTGATGGTATATTCAAATAGCATACAAAGCACTATGCAAAGTGCTTCAATAAATATTTCATAGCAAAGTGTAAAAGCTCAGGCTTGCGTGATAACAGTGGGAATATGTGAAGGAAACTCATGAATTTAATAGCCCTGGGCCGGTTTCTCGGTTATGAATAACTGCCAGCATGTTGGGTCTATCACTGGCATCTCTGGGATCATCCTCCTCATACATGCGTTCTCGGATCCACTGCCTTGTACCGTACCACTACCTACCTGTTGGAGTATTTGTGTGTAACATTGTGGAGATATGAGAAGGTAAGAGGCCATTAGTCCTTGGAGGTGCAGTGATGTTGGTACAAATATTGGGGCCTGTATAGAGGGTAAAATGCAGTGTGGGTTCAGCTTGCGTTTGAAGACTAAAGTTATAAATCCATTTTGTGTACACCAACTGCTGATCAAACATGCTCAAAACATAACACGCATGAGAAAACCAACATAAAAATAACAAATTCCATCAATAAAATATTCCCTAAAGCCCCTTTTCACATGATCGGCCCGCAAAGGTCCACCTGTCCGTTTTTCTGGCGAATCTGAGCAGGCCACCCTTTGACTTGCATGGGCAGGCGAATTTCAGCGGAGATGTGTCCATTGACACCCACCTGCCATCCGATACGACAAGATCCACTCAAAACAGGCGGTTGGCGATACATTCACCATCCGTCCAGCAGATCGGATGGGATTGGATGATAATGGACAGGCTGTCCGTTTTCATCTCTCCATAGAGGACAGAGGAACTCTGACAGATCTGACCCTGCACAGTAAGCAGTAAGTCAGACGTGTCATCCCCCGGCTCAGCAGCGATCAATGGAGCGATCACCCGCTGAGCTGGCGGAGTCTGCTGAGTGGATCCACCCCATGTGAAAAGGGCCTTAAAGTGGGATTCCAGCGACCAATCTTTTTTTTTTTAAGTTTATCAACTGACATCATCCAAATACAATACTCACAGTATCGCTTTTCAATTGCCCTATAAGTCATATTTCGTCCGCCAGAATAAGTTATATAATTGTGTCCTGGCGGTTATCATTTTGCTTGTGGGCAATGGAAGCCCACAAGCATTTCTTTCCAGGAGGCGGTGAATGCTGTGCTCCCAGTAAGCGGTGAATGCTGTGCTCCCAGTAAGCGGTGAATGCTGTGCTCCCAGGAGGCGGTGAATGCTGTGCTCCCAGTAAGCGGTGAATGCTGTGCTCCCAGTAAGCGGTGAATGCTGTGCTCCCAGCATTCACTGCTCGTTCCCACGCATGCTCATTGCTAACAGTGAGCAGCGCAGTCAAATTCCGGGTTGCCAGCACAATGGGCAGCGTTGTCAGAAGTTCCTGCCCCGTTGTGATGACAACCAAACATGCACAGAACAAAGACGAACGAAAAAAAAAGCTCACTACGGGAGAGACCAGCGTTGAGCGTCCATTGTTCCAAGATCTCTCGAGGCCGCACAGTAAGCTCCCAGGAGACATTGTGAGGCCGGTGAAAGGAGTAAAACACGCCTACTCCCACGGGAGTCCTGACAGGAAGTGGCCCTAAAAATAAAAAGGTAATTACGGCATTATTATTTTTTTTAAGTGGCTTAATAGCATATATGAAGTTAACTGATTGAATTTTTTTTGGGTGAAACACTACTTTAACCACTTCCCGATTGACGCACGCCAATGTATGTCGGCAGAATGGCACGGGCAGGCATATTGGCGTACACCGCCGGCGGTGCGCTCGCGTGTCTGTCGGGACCCCCGTGACTCGATCGCCGTGGACATACCCGCGATCGTCTCATGGGGCGGCTGAACTGGGAGATGCCGTTGTAAACAGCATCTCCCCGTTCTGCCTAGCAACAAGTGACGCTGATCTCTGCTCCATGTGATTGGAGCAGAGATCAGTGTTCACTAAACGAAAGCCCAGCCCCCCACAGTTAGTAACTAGTAACACACCCCTAGGAACACTTAACCCCTACACTGCCACCCACTGGTTAACCCCTTCATCGCCAGTGTCATTTACACAGGAATTACTACATTTGTATAGCAGTGATTGCTGTATAAATGACAATGGTCCCAAAAATGTGTCAAAAATGTCCGATGTGCCCACCACAATGTCGCAGTCACAAAAAAAATTGCTGATCGCCGCCATTACTAGTAAAAAAAAAATTATTAATAAAAATGTCATAAAACTATCCCCTATTTTGTAAACGCTATAACTTTTGCGCAAACCAATCAATAATCGCTTATTGTGATTTTTTTTTGATTTTTTTTACCAAAAATATGTAGAAGAATACGTATCGGCCTAAACTGAGGAAAATTTTTTTTTTTTTATATATATATTTTCTGGGGATATGTTATTATAACAAAAAGTTAAAAATTATGCGTTTTTTTTCAAAATTGGCACTCTATTTTTGTTTATAGCGCAAAAAATAAAAACCGCAGGGGTGATCAAATACCACCAAAAGAAAGCTCTATTTGTGGGAAAAAAAGGACGTCAATTTTGTTTGGGAGCCATGTCGCATGACCGCACAATTGTCAGTTAAAACGATGCAGTGCTGAATCACAAAAAGTGGTCTGGTCTTTGGCCAGCAAATTGGTCCGGGGCTGAAGTGGTTAAAGAGGTCTGCAGGGTCCTGACCTCAACCTGATAGAACACCTTTGGGATGAATTAGAGCGGAGATTGTGAGCCAGGCCTTCTCGTCCAACATCAGTGCCTGACCTCACATATGCACTTCTGGAAGAATGGTCAAACATTCCCATAAACACACTCCTAAACCTTATGGACAGCCTTTCCAGAAGAGTTGAAGCTGTTATAGCTGCAAAGGGAGGGCCAACTCAATATTGAACCCTACGGACTAAGACTGGAATGCCAGTAAAGTTCATGTGCGTGTAAAGGCAGGTGTCCCAATACTTTTGGCAATATAGTGTATTTAGGTAATATTAGTTTAGGCTAGATTTCAGCATACCATTGTGTTAGATTTAAAAAAAAAAATTCAACAAATCTTAATTATGTTTGTACAATCTTTATGTATCACAGTGGGGTTACAGTCCTCAGTGTGTATGCTTTCTTGTAGAATGACGTTGTCGTTTTGTGGGTTTAAAAGCTTCACCGCTCAGCAGCATTCTGGGGTTTCAATTACTTCGTTTTGACATTTCTTTGGAAATGATGGTAAAATGACACTAATCTCTGGAGTAAAAAAAATATTCAATTCAGGTATGTATTCTTAACTCAAAAAGTATTCATTTCCTAAAATCTCCAAACTCCTTTGTTTTGCTGCTGTGATCTGACTTCCTGTAATGCCGCGTACACACGATCGGAATTTCGGCCAGCAAAAGACTGATGAGAGCTTTTCATGGGAAAATGCGACCGTGTGTTTGCTCCATCGGAATTTAGCTGGCTGAATTCCCGCCAGAAAAAATTTGGTAGCATATTCTCAATTTTTCTGCCAGAAAAAATTTCTATTGGAAATTCTGATCGTGTGTATGCATTTCCGACGTGCAAAATCTCATACATGCTCAGATTCAACTATGAGATGGAAGCTACTGGGTATTGAACTTCCTATTTCTAGTCCCGTCGTATGTGTTGTACATCACCGCGTTCTTGGCGGTCGGAATTTGGTGTGACCGTGTGTATGCAAGACAGCTTGAGCAAAATCTCATCGGAATTCCATCAGTGCTTTTTCTAACCAAAATTCCGATCGTGTGTACGCCGCATTAGTTGTCCTCCGTGGTCCCACTGTATGTAGGAAGGTAGCCACTCTATTTCTCACTCCCGAGATGGGCTAGGGACTATATACTATGGAATTTGTAGTGTACATGGAGCAGTGCACATGATCACAACTAAAGTACACTACTCATTTCAAACAATCAGAAGTGAGGGGGACAAGCAGAGGTTGGGCTTGACAGAGAATATTGTTTAGTGTCACTTTAAAGCAGAACTCCCAGACACAGAGATTATTGTAAGTTTTGATATTTAATCGTTTTGTGCCCACGCTATAGCCGAAAGACCGCTGCTGTGTGACTCTCCAGTTCTGGGAGGACGTCCTCCCATGTGTGCGAAACCCACCCCCCTTTCCCCCGGAGAGCGCTCTGTGCCTGCTGTGTCCTTTGAACACAGCTG
Source organism: Lithobates pipiens (assembly GCF_037356315.1). Taxonomy (NCBI): domain Eukaryota; kingdom Metazoa; phylum Chordata; class Amphibia; order Anura; family Ranidae; genus Lithobates; species Lithobates pipiens. Next base: position 107,173,820 of record NW_027507788.1, on the reverse strand, counting down.
ATCATAGATTGTGGTAAAGGGCCATTCCCAGCAGCCCTTTCCCATGTGATCAGCTGTGTCCAATCACATGTAAACAGACTTGCCGGTTATCAGCATTCCTTTACTCACATGTTGTCTCTATCTGAGGAAAGGAGAGCTGATGAATATCAAGTCTGACAGGTGCCCATCGGTACTGCCTATTAGTGCCCATCAGTGTTGTCTCATTAGTGCCCATCAGTGCAGCCTCATCAGTGCCGTCTCATTACTGCACATCAGTGCTGTCACGTTAGTGGACATCAGTGCAGCCTCATCAGTGCTGTCTCATTACTGCACATCAGTGCTGTCATGTTTAGTGGATATCAGTGCAGTCTCATCAGTGCCGCCTCGTTAGTGCACTTCAGTGCACCCTCATAAGTGCCCCAACAGTGAAGAAGAAAAATTGCTTATCAGTAGAGCTGCACGATTAATCGTTAAAAAAAATCATGATCTCGATTCAACCTCCCTCACGATCTTAGTCCGGCATTTCCACGATTCATGTTAAACAAGTACAGAGTTGTTCTTTTCTCAGAGCTGTCGGGAAAAAAAAAAGCGCTGAGATAAAAATGAAATTCGGTCTGCAAATGAGGGCAGTTTAACCACTTAAAGCCTAAACATTTTTCTGACACTTGTTCCTCACAAGTTAAAATCAGTTTTTTTTTTTTTTTTTTTACCAGAAAATCACTTAGAACCCCCAAACGTGTGTGTGTGTGTGTATATATATATATATATATATATATATATATATATATATATATATATATATATATATATATATATAATATTTTTTTTTTTAAGCAGAGACCCTAGAGAATATTTTTCATGTCACACTGTATTTGCGCATTGGTCTTTTAAAAGCAATTTTTTTGGGAAAAAAAAACATATATATATTCAGCCTGAAGTTAGTAATGTAGTAGAAAGGGACACTTGTAGGACTACAAGGTTGTAATGGGGGATAATGAAAAGATTGGGCTAACTTTACTGTATATATATATATATATATATATACAGTAAAGTTAGCCCAATCTTTTCATTATCCCCCATTACAACCTTGTAGTCCTACAAGTGTCCCTTTCTACTACATTACTAACTTCAGGCTGAATCATTCCAAAGGAGACAAAAACTGTGTCATTCCACTGTATAGACGGACTTAACAAATTGCCATTCTATGAATCATAGCAGGTCCGTTAGTTCAAAGTCATACCAAGTGATATTTATGGAAGGCAAACATCCCCTTCTGGATTGTACTCTTCTGTTCCTTCTATCAGGAGCAGGGCTGTGGTGCATTGCAGGATTATAATAAAATATATATACTAAAGCTTAGGGAATATGGTACCCCAATTCATATTCCAGATATGTGTCTGTTGTACCATTTACATGTGTTTAAAAAGTACCCTTTTATCTTTGTATTTCTTCCTTTATGTGAAATATCTGGTCACCCTGCCAGTCCTCCTGCTTTCCTATTTCAAGCTGACCACACTACCACAGTTTTCTGGCTGTGCTGGGAGAACAGGCAGCCTATCCTCCAGTCAGGACTTGTGCTGATACACCATCCCTGTAAAGCCATTCACTGGGAAGATTAGTGCTGTTTCTACACCCCTAGCTCTCCTAACACCTTATGCAACAGAGAACAGAGATGATGTGATCACCTTTAAAAAAATAAGAAAAAGAAAAAAAGTACCGGTATTTATAATATATGTGTATGTATATACAGTATACTGTGTGTGTATATATGTGTGTGTGTGTGTGTGTGTGTGTGTGTGTGTGTGTATATATATATATATATATATATATATATATATATATATATATATATACATACATTTATTTATATCTAAATAATAAAGTGTGTGTATGTATACTGTGTGTGTGTGTGTGTGTATGTATGTGTGTATATATATCTATCTAAGTAATAAAGTGTGTGTGTATACATACATACAGTGAGGGGAAAAGAGTATTTTATTAGCGTCTGATTTTGTAAGTTTGCCCACTGACAAAGAAATGATCAGCTTATAATTTTAATGGTAGGTTTATTTTAACAGTGAGAGACAGAATAACAACAATAACACCTTGTTTCAATGATCATGACCATTGGTGCCAGTGGGAAGAATATTCCCCCAAATTTGGTATCAGTGGGAGGAATAGTGCCCCGTTGTGGGTGTCGGCGTGAGGAATAGTTTCCTATTGCTGGTGTCAGTGGGAGGAATAGTGTCCCTCATTGGTGTCAGTGGGAAGAATAGTGTCCCTCATTGGTGTCAGTGGGAGGAAAGGTATCCCTCATTGGTGTCAGTAGGAGGAATAGTGTCCCTCATTGGTGTCAGTGAGAAGAATAGTGTCCCTCATTGGTGTCAGTGAGAAGAATAGTGTCCCTCATTGGTGTCAGTGAGAAGAATAGTGTCCCTCATTGGTGTCAGTAGGAGGAATAGTGTCCCTCATTGGTGTCAGTGAGAAGAATAGTGTCCATCATTGGTGTCAGTAGGAGGAATAGTGTCCCTCATTGGTGTCAGTGAGAAGAATAGTGTCCCTCATTGGTGTCAGTGAGAAGAATAGTGTCCCTCATTGGTGTCAGTGAGAAGAATAGTGTCCCTCATTGGTGTCAGTAGGAGGAATAGTGTCCCTCATTGGTGTCAGTAGGAGGAATAGTGTCCCTCATTGGTGTCAGTGAGAAGAATAGTGTCCCTCATTGGTGTCAGTAGGCGGAATAGTTTCCCTCATTGGTGTCAGTGAGAAGAATAGTATCCCTCATTGGTGTCAGTAGGAGGAATAGTTTCCCTCATTGGTGTCAGTGGGAGGAATAGGGTCCCTCATTGGTGTCAGTGGGAGGAATAGTGTCCCTCATTGGTGTCAGTGGGAGGAATAGTGTCCCTCATTGGTGTCAGTGGGAGGAATAATGTCCCTCATTGGTGTCAGTGGGAGGAATAATGTCCCTCATTGGTGTCAGTGGGAGGAATATTGTCCCTCATTGGTGTCAGTGGGAGGAATAATGTCCCTCATTGGTGTCAGTGGGAGGAATAATGTCCCTCATTGGTGTCAGTGGGAGGAATAGTGTCCCTCATTGGGGTCAGTGGGAGGAATAGTGTCCCTCATTGGGGTCAGTGGGAGGAAAAGTGTCCCTCATTGGGGTCAGTGGGAGGAAAAGTGTACCTCATTGGTGTCAGTGGGAGGAATAGTGTCCCTCATTGGTGTCAGTGGGAAGAATAGTGTCCCTCATTGGTGTCAGTGGGAAGAATAGTGTCCCTCATTGGTGTTAGTGGGAAGAATAGTGTCCCTCATTGGTGTCAGTGGGAAGAATAGTGTCCCTCATTGGTGTCAGTGGGAGGAATAGTGTCCCTCATTGGTGTCAGTGGGAGGAATAGTGTCCCTCATTGGTGTCAGTGGGAGGAATAGTGTCCCTCATTGGTGTCATTGGGAGGAATAGTGTCCTTCATTGGTGTCAGTGGGAGGAATAGTGTCCCTCATTGGTGTCAGTGGGAAGAATAGTGTCCCTCATTGGTGTCAGTGGGAAGAATAGTGTCCCTCGTTGGTGTCAGTGGAAGGAATAGTGTCCCTCGTTGGTGTCAGTGGAAGGAATAGTGTCCCTCATTGGTGTCAGTGGGAAGAATAGTGTCCCTCGTTGGTGTCAGTGGAAGGAATAGTGTCCCTCATTGGTGTCAGTGGGAAGAATAGTGTCCCTCGTTGGTGTCAGTGGAAGGAATAGTGTCCCTCATTGGTGTCAGTGGGATGAAAGGAATTCTGCCTCATTGTTGGTGTAGAAGGAATAGTGCGTTGTATCAGTGGGAGGAATGGTGTCCTATGGGCCTGATAAGGACAAGCAAAGGGCCGCAGTTTAGAGACCACTAGTGTATACTATGCTCTATTGTACTGTCAGACCTGGGCCCATGTTAACAAGAAAATGCATCTCTCTGCTGATATCAGTATGAAGCTCTTCTGGGATCACAATTCTTTGCGGGTACATTGGACCGGCGCCACGCTGCTTGTGCATTCTCATTTATTTGTATTTGGAAAGAAGCATTTCTGATGCAAACAAAAAACTGTCCACACCGGTCCCTAAAGTGACTACACTTCAAACCGATAGTTGAATATAACATTCTTGACTATGAAGACTGGAGGTAGGATTGGGTAGGATTGGGTAGGATTGGGTATTTGGGTTCATATAGTGTATATGTGAGTGAGACCTTCCATGTCCAGATCACTGCATTGTGTACACAAGATGTGCAGATACTTTCTTACATCAGTTGGGAATGTCAGCGCTTTATGTTTATTACACACAACTATTCATAATATGGTATTTATGGGCCCTAATCTGAGTAGTTTGTCTTGGTTATAACTTTTGTACGTAGACTGAAATAAAGTGACCGCATGCCATGGAGCACACGGATACTGGAATTTGTTTTATTTTTACAGATTGGCTCCAAAGATTTGCATTACACGCTCATTTAGACTTGCAATTGGGAAGAGAGGACATGCGGCTGACCTGTGTTTTCAGCTCCCCTCAATTGTCCCCTCCCCCTTAAATTACAGCGGGAGTTGATGGGGCGTTCACATACTGCGGTTATAGTGCTTTGTGCCTGTGGGAAAACATTATCGCCGCTATCGCATTCAAGGAGCAGCACTGCCGCTAAACGTGACCCATTCAAGCGAAGGAGGATGTGCTGTAAATGCTCCGCAACCACATGTGGCGTGTTTGTGCAGCCTTTTACGAGGTTAAAACAGGCAATTGAGAAGGTGTCATATTGCCTCTGAAGAGTGATCTGAAAGAATATGGGTTTTCAGAGGCCGGGCAACTTAGCCGCACATCTAAACTCACCCTTATTGTTATCATTAACTTTTTTGTGGTTTGTAATGCTTACTGTTGTTGTTGTTGTTGTTGTTATTATTATGATCATCCAATCTCTGTGTGACCGCACCAGCCAGCCATTCAAGCTTCCCACGCCTTTAGGGGATGGACCAGTTCCCTGGCGCACGCTGATGACATCACCCCACCCCAGAAGTGACACTGATGTTAAATACCGGGGTTATGGCAGCCAATAGCTGCCATAACCCCGGTATTTTCTTCAACAGTGGGCGGTCTGCTTTGAGATAAGTGGTCTCCGTGGTGGATTTGCTGTGAGATCACTTTTATCAGCATTGAGAGAGGTGCCCATCCCCCTTCCGCCATGTCCCGGTCATCTCCACTGCTTACAAGATCCGTCGGTAGCGGCTGAGACTATCTGATGCTTTGCCCTGCTTGGCACCAAGTTGAGTGAGGGAATGAGGGCTCCGACTCGACTCTGTGCCATTGGATGATGGCAGCGACGTGAAACGTCACTTCCGCCCAACGGCCTTAAAGGGACAATTTTTTTTTTAATTAAAACTAAAAAGAATATATATCTTTTTTTTTTATTATTGCTTTTAAGTGTAAATGTGAGATCTGAGGTCTTTATGACCCCTGATCTCATAATAAGAGGTCCTGTCATGCTTTTTTCTATTACAAAGAATGTTGTAAAAATAAAAAATAAGAGGTAAAATAAAAAATAAAAAATAAATAAAATAAATTTAAAGCATCCCGTCCCTCCGAGCTCGCGCGCAGAAGCGAACACATACGTAAGTTACATAGTTATATATAGTTACATAGTTAGTAAGGTTGAATAAAGACACCAGTCCATCCAGTTCAACCTGAGTGAGTGTCTATAATTGTCCCTATCCCTGTACATTGCACACTCACATCGGTCCCTACCCTCAAGGAGCCCACAATCCAAGGTCCCCATTCATATACTAGGGCCAATTTTGGACAGAAGCCAATTAACCTACCTGCATGTCTTTGGATTGTGGGAGGAAACCGGAGTACCCGGAGGAAACCCACACAGGCACAGGGAGAACATGCAAACTCCAGGCAGGTAGTGTCGTGGTTGGGATTTGAACCAGCGACCCTTCTTACTGCTATGTGAGGCCGCGTACACACGGGCGGACTGTTCGCCCAACTTTGTTCGTCAAACAATCCGACAAACAGTCCGCTCAAAATTTGCATGAACGGACTTGACCACACACGATGAACGAACAGTCCGCTGAAAGCGTGCGCGATGACGGGAACGGCACGTACGACAGGACGAAAAATTCGACGTCCAATACACTGCAATGCAACCTTCGCCGTGTAAATCCTTTCTGAGCATGCGCGAAACTTAGTTTGTCGAACAAGCCTGCACACGAGCGGACTGTCCGCTGAAACCAAGTTTCAGCGGACTGTCTTACGGGAATTCCGAAAAACTTTGTTCGTCAGACTGTCTGCTGAAACTGTCCGCTGAAGCCCACACACGAGCGGACTGTCCGCTTAAACACTGTTCAGCGGACAAAGTTGGGCGAACAGTCCGCCCGTGTGTACGCGGCCTGAGAGTGCTAACCACTACACCACTGTGCCGCCAAAGTCACGCCCACATATGTAAATGGTGTTCAACACACATGTGAGGTATCGCCACGATCGTTGGAGCGAGAGCAATAATACTAGAACCTCCTCTGTAATGCAAAACTGGTAACCTGTAGAAAATTTTAAACGTCACCTATGGAAATTCTTAAGTGCCAACGTTTGTCACCATTTCACGAGCGGGCGCAATTTTGAAGCATGATATGTTGGGTATCAATTTACTCGGTGTAACATCACCTTTCACAGTATAGAAAAAAAAAATTGGGCTAACTTTACTGTGTTTGCTTTTATTTTTTGATTAAAATAAACTGTATTTTTTCCAAATGAAATTGTATTTGTAAGATCGATGCGCAAATACGGTGAGACATAAAGTATTGCAACGACTCTCTAGGGTGTCTGAAAAAAAAAATGATGTTTGGGGGTTCTAAGTAATTTTCTAGCAAAAATAAATGGTTTTAATTTGTAAACAGTTGTCAAAAATAGGTCCAGTCCCTAGTTCTGAAGACAAAAGGCGGTCCAATTCGTTACTAGCAAAGTGCTGAAAAAGCGTTTGATGTGCCTAAACGCGTCAGTATCTCTAAATGCTAGACGCATTTAGGTGTGTTTGAGCATTAATGTCTCCAATGGCCATACTAGATTCAAAAATCTGGCTAATGGGATACATTGATGCTCGAACCCTTGATGCACCTTAACGCCCATGTAATATGTGGCTTTATGCCCCATACACACGGTCAGACATTCCGACCACAAAATCTGTCGGATTTTTTCAGATGGATTTTGGCCACAACTTGTCTTGCATACACACGGTCACACAAAGTTGTCTGAAAATCAGATCGTTCGGAATGAGGTGACGTACAAAACGTACAATGGGACTATGTAGAGGCCAGTAGCCACTAGCTTTCGTCTCCAAATTTTTTCTGAGCATGCGTGGCACTTTGTGCCTCGGAATTCTCTACACACGATCGGAAAAAGTCAGATCGGATTTTGTTGTCAGAAAATTTTGGATCCAGCTCTCAAACTTTTTCAGTCGGAAATTCCAACAGAAAAAGTCCAATGGAGCCCACACATGATTGTATTTTCCGACAACACAATCTGATTGGCCTTTTTCCTTCGGAATTTCCAACCATGTGTATGGGGCATTAGGCGCATTTCTAGCAGCTTTTCTCCTGCCAGGAGTTCTGGCGTTCGGAGGAGAAAAACAAACGCCCCGCGTGCATGAGGCCTAAATGTAATAGTTACATAGTTAGTAAGGTTGAATAAAGACACCAGGCCATCCAGTTCAACCTGAGTGAGTGTCTACAATTGTCCCTATCCCTGTACATTGCACACTCCATTCAGTCCTTACCCTCAAGGATCCCACAATCCAAGGTCCCCATTCATATATTAGGGCCAATTTTGGACAGAAGCCAATTAACCTACCAGCATGTCTTTGGAGTGTGGGAGGAAACCGGAGTACCCGGAGGAAACCCATGTAGGCACAGGGAGAGCATGCAAACTCCAGGCAGATAGTGTCGTGGTTGGGATTTGAATCAGGGATTTGAACCAGCGACCCTTCTTACTGCTAGGCGAGAGTGCTAACCACTACACCACTGTCCACTGATAGGAAAATATAGCACTTAATAATTTAATATTGACAATTGGTGGCTGACAAATTCCATACATTTTCTGGAATTTTTGCTGTAGCGATCCACATCGTTTATTTATCCCTAAATCCACTTTTCTTTTCTTTGTCTTCTCTGCAAAATGGCCTAAAATGTTCCCAATTATCTTCCCTTGCATTGGCCCTCTGAGTCATTTTCTATCAGCTTTATAACTGGCAGTAAGGCTAAGTTTAGACTCACGGCTAAATCGCCACACCTCTGAAAGGTTATTTGTATTTGGGTTTGCCTTTCAGAGGCATTTGGCAGGAGGTGAGGACGCGATATGTCTCCTCACCTCCTCTTTTTTAACCCTTTAAATGCCGCAGCCACATGCTGCAACTGTGTGCATAGCGTCCCCATATTCACTTAATGGTTTGTATTTGTCGGCAGTATTACCCATCAAATGCAGCCATGGGGGGGGGGGGGGGGGCGGTATTCTTTGTTCCGTACACAAAACAAAGCACTGTAAACATGGCATGTGAACGAACACCGCTGTCTGCTGCTTTTGCAACTTAAAGTGTTACTAAACCAAGGACCCTGCATTCACTATATCTGGTCTCCCACAGTACACAGAAGATGGAAATGCAATTCTTTTAGTAAATATAAACTACTAAATACCATTTCTTATCAGCTGTATATAGCAGTCTTGTGACTTCTATCAGTGTCTGGTTGAAGCTTGTAGGAGGAGTTTTCATTCTCCTTTGATTGTCCTATAAGGCTGCAAGGACCCCTGACCCTGTTCTGACAGTGCTGATTGGCCCTGTGCTGATCACATGCACTCTCCTAAGAAAAAAAAACTCCAAAGCAATACACACCAAACTGAGCATGTGCAGCTTGCCCCCGTGCTCTGTACTATCAGGAGATGGATTGGGGACAGTGGAAGAGGGGGAGGATCAAAGAAGACAGGATCAAACAGCCTTTTTACACAATTCAGAGGAATAACCCCTTAGATTCCACAGTGAGTATAACAAGCATGCTTTACGGCATATACAGACTGATTTTACTGTTGTGGGTTTAGTAACACTTTAAGGCTAGTTTTCCACTAGTGTGACTTTTCATGCGATTTGGGACTGAAAAGTCGCATGCCAAGTGGTACCTCATGGTTTCCAATGAGAACCGTTCATATCTGTGCGACTTCAAGACGCAGCCACTTCAAAGTAGTCCCTGCACTACTTGAGGTCTATAGACCTCAAGAATGCACAGGCATTGGTCAAGTTGTGGCAAAATCATATGACTTTGGGGAGGCAATAGTGGAAACATAGCCTAAGGCCTGGTTCTCACCTATTTCGTTTGCGTATTCCAGGTGCATTTTGCATTTTTCAATACATGTTTTTGATCCATTGAAGTCTATAGAACCAGAAACCAGAAAAAAGTCCCTGGCCCTTTCCATAAAATGCACAGATGTGAACGTGACGCGTAGGAAACCATGTTAAATGGATTGTAGTGCGTTTCTGCAAAACTGAAAACGCACTAAAAAAATGCATAGGTGTGAACCAGGCCTTAAAGGGTGGGGAGTGGTTGGGGATGCTAAAAATATGGCTCAACCTTTTTGTTTAATGCCCCCCCCCCCCCCCTTACTGGAAGCCTAAACAAGTCCGAAATGCAGCAAACCCAGACAAGTCACTGTTCCCGGATTTCCCCAATTTTTATATAAAGCTTCCCTTTGTGTTCAATTTAATCCCATCTGTGCGATGAAATCTCAGGGAAAACTGCAGCAAGGAATTCCAGATAAAACGAAATGAACGCTAATGCCGCGTACACACGATCAGACTATCCGGCGGACTTAGTCTGGCGGACAAACCGCCGTAAAGTCCGCCGGACTGTCTGAATGAGCGGACCTGCCCACACACGTGACTTTTCCGCCGGACTATCCGCCGTACTTTTGAAATGAACGGACTTGGCCACACACGGAGGAAAGTCCATTCATTTTGAGCGCGGCTCCAGGTATGAGGCATCGCTGGCCCGATAACCTGGTATGGACTTAAATGGGAAGCCCTACGCCAAAAAAACGGCATGGGGTCCCCCCCCAGGTCCATATCAGACCCTTATCCGAGCACGCAACCTGGCCAGTCAGGAAAGGGGGTGGGGACGAGCGAGCACCCCCCCCCTCCTGAGCCGTACCAGGCCACGTGCCCTCAACATGGGGGGGTGCTTTGGGCAAGGGGGGGTCGTGCGGCTCCCCCCCACCCCAAAGCACCCTGTCCCCATGCTGATGAGGACAAGGGCCTCTTCTCGACAAAACCCGGGCCCCCACCCTATGTGAATGAGTATGGGGTACAATGTACCCCTACCCATTCACCTGTGAAAAAAATGTAAAATACACAACACACAAGGGTTAAAAATAGTTTATTGCACAGCTCCGAGGGTCTTCTTCCGTCTTTGGGGATCTTCTGCTCTTTTGCTAGCTCTTTTACTATCGGAGGAGCCTGGCTTTCTTCTTCGTCACCGCCCTCTTCTTCCGACTTTGGGGGTCCTGTCCCCCTCTTTGGTTCTTCTTGCCAGGCCTCCGTGCCTTCTTCTAGCTCTTTTACAAGCGGTGGCCCAGTCTTCTATCGCCGCCTTCTGTTCTTCTCTTCTTCTCTTCTTGAGCTGTTGACTCGTCGCTGTCTCTGGCCACAATGACAGGCACGCGGCGTGCGGCGACTTTTATATAGGGGCATCACCGGGTAATGTCCCCGCCCATTTTGATGAAGAAATAGGGTGGGGGCTCACGGATTCTGATAAGCCCCCCGCCCGCAGACCCCGACAACCAGCGGCCAGGGTTGTCGGGAAGAGGCCCTTGTCCTCATCAACATGGGGACAAGGTGCTTTGGGGTGTGGGGGCCGCGCGGCCCCCCCTTCCCCAAAGCACCCCCATGTTGAGGGCACGTGGCCTGGCACGGCTCGTCCCCACACACTTTCCTGACCGGCCAGGTTGCGTGCTCGGATAAGGGTCTGATATGGACCGAAGGGGGGGACCCCCACACAGTTTTTTCAGCGTAGGGCTTCCCCTTTAAGCCCATACCAGGTGACAGGGCCAGCGATGCCTCATTCGCTGGTCCCGGCTACCTGGAGCTGGGCTCAAAATTAATGGACTTTTCTCCGTGCGGGAAAAGTCAGTTCATTTCAAAAGTATTGCGTACTAGCACACACACGGTCATATTGTCCGCCGGACTGCGAGTCCGACAGACATATTTTGGTACAAAACGACTTTCTTAGTCCACCGGACTTTTGAGTAAAAAAAATTGACTCGAGTCCTCCGGACTTTTCCACTGGATTGATTGATTGTGTACAGGGCATTACACCAATTCGAATGCCCGGTACACACAATGAGATTATTTGACGAATGATTGTCTTTATTTTTTATTTTTTTTGGCATGCTAATCTCAGATCGAATCTGATGAGTTTACTAAAGTCACAAAAATTTACGTACAACAGACTAACAAATTCGGAAGTGGTGTCATGTGTTTTGTAATGCCTTTGGATTGCATTTTCAAACGTCCGCTGTACTGATTAAACAAAAATCATATGATATGGCATCGTATGAAAGAAAAAAAATTGCATGTCAAATAATATCGGATGAACTGTCCTGATCGGCTCTACAAAGCTCTGTACTAATGATTAGTGATGGACGAACGTTTCGCCCGGCGGTCGTTTCGCGGCGAATTTCCGACTTTCGCCGTCCGCGGGTTCGAACGCCTTTTTCCGTCGTTCGCCCCGGCGGACTTACGTGTTTAATGTATACAAGAACTTTAACCTTTCGTGACACGTTTATCATGTGTTACAGGACAACCAATTGAGACATGACAGCTCATGGACACTTGGACATTCCCCCTAACCTATAAATACACCCGATCCGGTGGCCATTTTACATTCTTTCTTCTGTCACTGTAGGGAAAGGATCCTGTGTGGAGTAGGGACAGAGAAAACGCTAGCTATTTGGTACACAAAAGTTCTTTTCAGGACTGGTATAGGTGTTAGGTCAGCAGCCTGAGTTTCTTTTGTCAGTTTAGATAAAGGGACAGAGCGCTGTATGCTGCTATTTTAGGGACAGCTCAGCCAGATTAGTCTTTCTTCATCATCATCATCATCATCATCATTAGCTGTTACTATCAGGTCCACAAAAGAGCTGTTCCAGCTAATCGTTCCAGCCTACTCTTTTTTGCCAATTTGTATAGGGACAGGCAGGAAGCAGTGTGTCAGGCAGTGAGGATAATTTTAAAGACTTGCTGTTACTATTAGTTCCACAAAGGTTCTTTTCAGGACTGGTATCAGTGGTACGGTAATAGGCTTGTACACGTATAATATTCTTTCTTCCAAATATAGAAAGAATATTATACTTGACTGCTGCCCTTCTGCTGCAGTCTGCTAATCATTCACAACTCACTTGTTCCACAAAGCTCTTTATCAGGACTGGTAACTTGGTCTGTCTAGGGTGCTACGGTACATAGGCTTGGGTGCGGTACAGTCTGCTGTTCTGTAAGGACCGCTATCGGTCCACAATACATAGGGTTGCCGTGCACTACTGCTGACCGCTGCCCTATACTGCAGCAGTCCTTCAGCGGTATAGGGACTGACGCACAGTCTGCTAAACACTAATACACAACCTGCTTGGTCCACAAAAGTTCTTATAAGGACTGGTAACTTGGTATAGGGTGCTACGGTACATAGGCCTGAGTGCGTTACAGTCTGCTGTTCTGTAAGGACCGCTATCGGTCCACAATACATAGGGTTGACGTGCACTACTGCTGACCGCTGCCCTATACTGCAGCAGTCCTTCAGCGGTATAGGGACTGACGCACAGTCTGCTAAACACTAACACACAACCTGCTTGGTCCACAAAAGTTCTTATAAGGACTGGTAACTTGGTATAGGGTGCTACGGTACATAGGCCTGAGTGCAGTACAGTCTGCTGTTCTGTAAGGACTGCTATCGGTCCACAATACATAGGGTTGCCGTGCACTACTGCTGACCGCTGCCCTATACTGCAGCAGTCCTTCAGCGGTATAGGGACTGACGCACAGTCTGCTAAACACTAATACACAACCTGCTTGGTCCACAAAAGTTCTTATAAGGACTGGTAACTTGGTATAGGGTGCTACGGTACATAGGCCTGAGTGCAGTACAGTCTGCTGTTCTGTAAGGACCGCTATCGGTCCACAATACATAGGGTTGCCGTGCACTACTGCTGACCGCTGCCCTATACTGCAGCAGTCCTTCATTGGTATAGGGACTGACGTACAGTCTGCTAATCACTAACACACAACCTGCTTGGTCCACAAAAGTTCTTATAAGGACTGGTAACTTGGTATAGGGTGCTACGGTACATAGGCCTGAGTGCGTTACAGTCTGCTGTTCTGTAAGGACCGCTATCGGTCCACAATACATAGGGTTGCCGTGCACTACTGCTGACCGCTGCCCTATACTGCAGCAGTCCTTCAGCGGTATAGGGACTGACGCACAGTCTGCTAAACACTAACACACAACCTGCTTGGTCCACAAAAGTTTTTATAAGGACTGGTAACTTGGTATAGGGTGCTACGGTACATAGGCCTGAGTGCAGTACAGTCTGCTGTTCTGTAAGGACCGCTATCGGTCCACAATACATAGGGTTGCCGTGCACTACTGCTGACCGCTGCCCTATACTGCAGCAGTCCTTCATTGGTATAGGGACTGACGTACAGTCTGCTAATCACTAACACACAACCTGCTTGGTCCACAAAAGTTCTTATAAGGACTGGTAACTTGGTATAGGGTGCTACGGTACATAGGCCTGAGTGCGTTACAGTCTGCTGTTCTGTAAGGACCGCTATCGGTCCACAATACATAGGGTTGCCGTGCACTACTGCTGACCGCTGCCCTATACTGCAGCAGTCCTTCAGCGGTATAGGGACTGACGCACAGTCTGCTAAACACTAACACACAACCTGCTTGGTCCACAAAAGTTTTTATAAGGACTGGTAACTTGGTATAGGGTGCTACGGTACATAGGCCTGAGTGCAGTACAGTCTGCTGTTCTGTAAGGACCGCTATCGGTCCACAATACATAGGGTTGACGTGCACTACTGCTGACCGCTGCCCTATACTGCAGCAGTCCTTCAGCGGTATAGGGACTAAGAGTTTTGTCACAGGGTGATTTAAAAAATGACAGGCAGAGGAAGAGGCAGGCCCTTCCGCAGGGGTGGTAGGGGTAGGGCAGGAGCAACAGCCTTGAGCCAAAGTGGGAAGTTGCAGAAGGTGCGTTCAATTACTTTAAAGGACGCACCAGACTTGGTTGAGTGGCTCACTCAGCCTTATTCTTCTGCACCCTCCTCATCCTCTCGATCTGCACCCTCTTCTTCACTCTCTGCTATGTGCACCCCCAAAGACACTACCACCAACAACACCACCACCACCACATACCTTCCGCTTGAGTGCAAATGGGGGCCTTCATGCTCCAGTGTTTTAATAGGGACCCCCGTATAAAAAGCATGAGGGTCAAGGACCAGTACTGGGTGGCAACGTACTTAGATCCCCGGTACAAACACAAAATGGCGGAAATGTTACCGCCGTCGCAGAGGGCTGTCAGAATGCAGCACTTCCAGGCCTTGCTTCGAGAAATGCTGCATTCTGCTTTTGCGTGCGCTGGCAGAGGAGCAATTCCCACTCCCAGAGAAGGATTTGCGGGTACCAATCCAACAGCGCCTGCAAGAAGAGGCCGGTTTGAAGATGTGTTGGTGACTTCGGATATGAGGTCATTCTTTCAGCCGACCCATCGACAGGTGTCATCCGGATCCAGCATCAGGGAACGCCTAGACCGTCAGGTGTCCGACTACATTGGGTTAACGGCCGATGTGGACGCTCTGAGGAGTGATGAACCCCTAGACTACTGGGTGGGCAGGCTTGACCTCTGGCCAGAGCTTGCCCAATTTGCAATCGAACTGTTGGCTTGCCCCTCATCCAGTGTCCTGTCCGAAAGGACGTTCAGCGCAGCAGGGGGGATTGTGACCGATAAGCGTACTCGCCTAGCTCACGACAGTGTTAACTACCTCACATTTCTAAAAATGAATGAGGCATGGATCTCGGAGGAATTCAACACATGTGATCAGTAGACCATGTATATGTCTATAAACAATTTTTGGAATCAAGCACACAGACCTTCTTAATTCATTTGGCTCACTTCCCTGACCCAAAAAAGCACACCGTACTATATGCCCCTACCCTCCTCTTTGAAGAGGTTGAGCGGTGTCATATTTCTACTGGGGCTGCTTATTATGAGGGGTTCCCACCATCCCTGTGCTGTGCTGACTTCCTCCTGGGTGTTCTTATTATGAGGGGCTCCCACCATCCCTGTGCTGTGCTGACTTCCTCCTGGGGGTTCTTATTATGAGGGGATCACACCATCCCTGTGCTGTGCTGACTTCCTCCTGGGGCTGCTTACGGTGCTGCTGTCAGCGCTGTATGTCACGGAGCTGCTGTCAGCGCTGTATGTCACGGAGCTGCTGTCAGCGCTGTATGTCACGGAGCTGCTGTCAGCGCTGTATGTCACGGAGCTGCTGTCAGCGCTGTATGTCACGGAGCTGCTGTCAGCGCTGTATGTCACGGAGCTGCTGTCAGCGCTGTATGTCACGGAGCTGCTGTCAGCGCTGTATGTCACGGTGCTGCTGTCAGCGCTGTATGTCACGGAGCTGCTGTCAGCGCTGTATGTCATGGAGCTGCTGTCAGTGCTGTATGTCACGGAGCTGCTGTCAGCGCTGTATGTCACGGAGCTGCTGTCAGCGCTGTATGTCACGGAGCTGCTGTCAGCGCTGTATGTCACGGTGCTGCTGTCAGCGCTGTATGTCACGGAGCTGCTGTCAGCGCTGTATGTCACGGAGCTGCTGTCAGTGCTGTATGTCACGGAGCTGCTGTCAGCGCTGTATGTCACGGAGCTGCTGTCAGCGCTGTATGTCGCGGAGCTGCTGTCAGCGCTGTATGTCACGGTGCTGCTGTCAGCGCTGTATGTCACGGAGCTGCTGTCAGCGCTGTATGTCACGGAGCTGCTGTCAGCGCTGTATGTCACGGAGCTGCTGTCAGCGCTGTATGTCACGGAGCTGCTGTCAGCGCTGTATGTCACGGAGCTGCTGTCAGCGCTGTATGTCACGGTGCTGATGTCAGTGCTCTGTATTACGGTGCTGCTGTCAGTGCTCTGTATCTCCTGCACCCTCTTGTTTGCCTACCCTGGTCCCTGACCTTCCCTCTCCTCCATTGCCTTCATTAGCTCCATAGTCCTGAATTGTCAGAACAATTTCCCAAATAAAAAAAAAATGCTTGTAGTTATCGATCCCAAATTCACCTCATACATGTATTATGCTATTGTCCAGGTGGTGGGACTACGTGCTACCCCCTAATAATTACCCCGTGGCCGCAAATTCGACCTAAAGGTTTGCGAAATTCGCCTCCCATTGAAGTCAATGGAGCCCGCGGCGAACGGTCGTTTTCGCGAACGTTTGTGTCCGTTCGCGTTTCGCGTTCGCGAAACGTCCCGTCGGAAGTTCGTCCATCACTACTAATGATCAGATTATCGTACGATCGCTCCAAAATCTGTATTTTTCGGATGATTTTCTGATTGTGTGTACTGGGCATTAGGGTGGCCATACAAGTAACAATCTGAGCAATCCTTAAAAGAACCGTTTTGATTGAAAAAAAAAACTCATATTGTGCCATCGATCAATTTTGAGCAAAAACTAAATTATTCTGGATGGAAAATCCAATCGTAGCAAAGTACATTGATTGATACGATCGTTTAGTGTATCAATCATTGAGTGATCATTTTTATTTTCCGATTTGTATTTTTCTCTAACAGTAAAATTGATCGTCTGTAAAATCATTCAGTGTATGGTCACCCAAACCGTGGTTTTTAGCAGTAGGAGAAGCTTTCACACCTTTGTCACAATAGGTAGAAGAATAGGAGTGCAGCCCAGCCCCGGCTGTGTCTCCCAGGCATGATGTTTGCTTGTGAGGTTTCAGCACTTTCTATGGGAGAGTATTAGAGCTCAGGGCCCCTCCTCGCTCCATGACATCAGGGAGGACCTTTGCACTCCCACTCCTCTCCCTTCCCGACATGCACTGACAGTTGGCTGTCTGGATGAGGAGCAGGCTGCGGGAGAGCTCTACCTTGGAGTTAACCCCCCTCAGCGCCTTACAAAGGAGCATTTTGTTTTCCTGATTTGGGTGTTGCGGCCTCTGGAAGGGAGCAGAGCACTTCTATTACAAGAAAGGTACAGTGCTTGCTTACAGCCAAACATTGGTAGACTTTACAGGCTGAGGATTGGGAAAGGCTTTCATTGCTGAGAGCTCACTCCTCCGCCAGTACAAGAACGATCGGGGCTGGGGTACAATCTACCACTGATCGAAACTTTGAATTTTATTATATGTCCTTACAAACAGGAAATCTTCTTATAATTATTTTTCTACATTGTTCTAAACATTGCATTGCTGGAAATATCAAATATTGCTAAACACAGGAAATCTTGTTTTAATTATTTTTCTACATTGTTCTAAACATTGCATTGCTAGAAATATTAAATATTGTTAGAAACGGGAAAACTGGTTATAATTATTTTTATGCATCGCTAGAAACATGCAATATTATTAGAAACAGGAAACCTTATTATAATGTTTTTATTTTTCGTTGTTATAAACATTAAACACTATTATACATTGTATTGTTAGAAACATGACATTTTGTTTAAATGTTCATACATTGCTGGAAACGTGAATCTTTGTTAGAAAGAATGATGTCAGAACACAGACCAGGTGCTCCATGCAGTCAGCCCCGGTCTCTATTGTCTGAGTATAGCTCTATGTACTGTGGACTGACTCACTGCCTCTGCTGGAAGTCTGTTCCAAGTAGCAACTACACTTTCAGTAAAATAATATTTTGTTAGATTGGTTATGAACTTTCCTCCTGCTAGTTTGATGTCATGTTCCGTGTTCTTGATCTTTATTTTAAAATGTTAAAAATCCTGCCCTTCTGACCCTTATTCACATATGTAATGTATTTAAAGGTCTTATGTCGCCCCTTTTCCTTATAAATTGTTATAATCATTCAAACTTGTAGGCTTTTTAGTTGGTTGATAATGCTGAAAAGTATTTTTGTATATTGAAAAGGTACAGGTAGATTGACATATGATCCTCTCTGATTCCTGTAGTACAGGTGAATTCACATTGAATACTTTCTGATTCTATTAGTACAGGTGAAGTCACATTAGACCCTTTCTGATTCCCTTAGTACAGGTGAAGTCACATTGGACCCTTTCTGATTCCTTTAGTACGGTGGAAGTCACATTGGACCCTTTCTGATTCCTTTAGTACAGGTGAAGTCACATTGGACCCTTTCTGATTCCTTTAGTACAGGAGAAGTCACATTGGACCCTTTCTGATTCCTTTACTACAGGTGTAGTCACGTTGGACCCTTTCTGATTTCCTTAGTACAGGTGAAGTCACATTGGACCCTTTCTGATTCCTTTAGTACAGTGGAAGTCACATTGGACCCTTTCTGATTCCTTTAGTATGGTGGAAGTCACATTGGACCCTTTCTGATTCCTTTAGTACAGGTGAAGTCACATTGGACCCTTTCTGATTCCTTTAGTACAGGTGAAGTCACATTGGACCCTTTCTGATTCCTTTAGTACAGTGGAAGTCACATTGGACCCTTTCTGATTCCTTTAGTACAGTGGAAGTCACATTGGACCCTTTCTGATTCCTTTAGTATGGTGGAAGTCACATTGGACCCTTTCTGATTCCTTTAGTACAGGTGAAGTCACATTGGACCCTTTCTGATTCCTTTAGTACAGTGGAAGTCACATTGGACCCTTTCTGATTCCTTTAGTACAGTGGAAGTCACATTGGACCCTTTCTGATTCCTTTAGTACAGGTGAAGTCACATTGGACCCTTTCTGATTCCTTTAGTACAGGTGAAGTCACATTGGACCCTTTCTGATTCCTTTAGTACAGTGGAAGTCACATTGGACCCTTTCTGATTCCTTTAGTACAGTGGAAGTCACATTGGACCCTTTCTGATTCCTTTAGTACAGTGGAAGTCACATTGGACCCTTTCTGATTCCTTTAGTACAGGTGAAGTCACATTGGACCCTTTCTGATTCCTTTAGTACAGTGGAAGTCACATTGGACCCTTTCTGATTCCTTTAGTATGGTGGAAGTCACATTGGACCCTTTCTGATTCCTTTACTACAGGTGAAGTCACATTGGACCCTTTCTGATTCCTTTAGTACAGTGGAAGTCACATTGGACCCTTTCTGATTCCTTTAGTACAGTGGAAGTCACATTGGACCCTTTCTGATTCCTTTAGTACAGGTGAAGTCACATTGGACCCTTTCTGATTCCTTTAGTACAGTGGAAGTCACATTGGACCCTTTCTGATTCCTTTAGTACAGGTGAAGTCACATTGGACCCTTTCTGATTCCTTTAGTACAGGTGAAGTCACATTGGACCCTTTCTGATTCCTTTAGTACAGTGGAAGTCACATTGGACCCTTTCTGATTCCTTTAGTACAGTGGAAGTCACATTGGACCCTTTCTGATTCCTTTAGTACAGTGGAAGTCACATTGGACCCTTTCTGATTCCTTTAGTACAGGTGAAGTCACATTGGACCCTTTCTGATTCCTTTAGTACAGTGGAAGTCACATTGGACCCTTTCTGATTCCTTTAGTATGGTGGAAGTCACATTGGACCCTTTCTGATTCCTTTACTACAGGTGAAGTCACATGGGACCCTTTCTGATTCCTTTAGTACAGTGGAAGTCACATTGGACCCTTTCTGATTCCTTTAGTACAGTGGAAGTCACATTGGACCCTTTCTGATTCCTTTACTACAGGTGAAGTCACATTGGACCCTTTCTGATTCCTTTAGTACAGTGGAAGTCACATTGGACCCTTTCTGATTCCTTTAGTACAGTGGAAGTCACATTGGACCCTTTCTGATTCCTTTAGTACAGTGGAAGTCACATTGGACCCTTTCTGATTCCTTTAGTACAGGTGAAGTCACATTGGACCCTTTCTGATTCCTTTAGTACAGGTCAAAATCCAATGAGACTTGATGAACTCATTTAAACTTCCATGAGCATTCACATTCTAATATGCCTTCACGCAAGTACTGATGTGCTTTGGGGAGTAGCAGCGTGCATGTTCCACAACAGGAAGTTGGGGGAAGTGCTACACCAGGAGCAGAAGAGCATTTGAATATGGAGAAAAAAGGTTAAAAGCTGAGAATATATGAATTGGTGCAGTTATTGAACATAAGTTCTCTAGTAGCATTCTACATCTCTTTTAGAATAAAGGAAATATTTAAACAATATATTTTTTTTTTATCAGGATAACCGCCATTGGGTAAACATGACCACTTGAAGATATATAGGGGGCTATTTACCAAAGGCAAATCCTAATTGCAATGCAAGTGCACTTGGAAGTGCAGTTGCTGTAAATCTAAGGTGTAGATTTGAAATGAGGGGAAGCTCTGCTGATTTTATCATCCAATCATGTGCAAGCTAAAATGCTGTGTTTTATTTTCCTTGCATGCCTCCCTCGGATCTACAATGACTTTTTTTTTAAGTAAATAACCCCTATAGGGTCCATTTTTCATTTTGACACCATGACAAGTTGCTTAGCAAACTTCGGATGATTTTATTTTTTTCTGTGATCTGGTCAAATCCTTCCCAAAGTCTTAGTTACTGGTTGCTTTAGCTTTGAAATGCTGAGCTGTCATCTGGGTGAATTTATTGCCGAGATGTAAAGTACAGGTGAGTTGTGAGATCCGCCCTGTACTTTATAGTTCCAGGTCTAGTGACTTGACTAGTCATTGCAGACGACATTGTTTGTGCAAATGTTATTAACCCTTTCACTCAGTCCTTGCAGAACCTGCTGCTGTATTTCTGGATTAGGGACATTTAAAGTTTATGTATAGCCAAAACCAGTTTTTATAGTTTTGGGTAGAGTGTAGAAGGATTAAAACCCCTGTCAAGTTTGTATTGCCATCTGTATCTTTGTTTGGGAGATTTATCCCTCCCCCTGTGTGTCCCGGTGACTATTATCACCATAATAAATAAGGATTGACTTAGTAAAACTGGAGAGTGCAAAATCCGGTGCAGCTCTGCATAGAAACCAATCAGCTTCCAGGTTTTTTGTCAAAGCTTAATTTACAAGGTGAAGTCAGAAGCTGATTGGCTACCATGCACAGCGGCACCTGGGGGTAATTACCTTCACTTTGTGGAGACATCTTCTCACTTCCTGTTGAGTCTGTAGGATACAGTTCACCCCAATGGGACATAGAAACCGTAAAAATAATTTGGCAAGAGGTTGAACCCTTCCCACGCCATTTAAAACCAAACAAACAACCACTTTCACATAGGTGGTCCAATAAGATTCACCTGTCAGATTTCTAGGTGGAACTCATCAGTTGGTCAGTGGACAACCCAATGTAAATGGACACTAGATCATTTGCATCTGATTACCTCTAATTTTTTTTTCTGCTTTTGGACCTAAATTTGAAGGCCTGAGGTAATTGGTCTATTTACATCCAATTGCCCATAGATCTAATATGAGTCAAATGAACAGACATGGATATCAGAAAAGTGCCATCATTGGCGTTCTTATCCAATTCAGCAGTGGAGCTGTTCAGGAATCAACTGCTGATCAAAGTTAATGGGGCCCTAAACTTTATACTTGTGCATCCAGATGATGGAACAGTTGGAAGTGTAGACATCATTGCAGGCCTCATGGTCATATAGGAACCTCTATGTGGCATTTCATATCATTCCAATGGCTTGTAGCCCTTAATTTAGTTTGTTTCTATGTATTTTTACAGGAATTTCACATTGTCTCTGGTTTTCTAAGCAGAGTAGTTAGGGTTGTTTGTAGCCCCTATCACCAAGCAACCAGGCCCTGAGTAGTGCCCTAGGTCATAAATCAGGATAAGCCACTCTGAGATGTGAGCCTTAGTGAAGACTAAATGGGTGGAAATTAGAAGCAATAAGGAAGAGCATTCCAGATAAGATATATCTTAAGAGAACACCAAAGGTTAATCCTGTTGATCATTTTTTGTCCCTGTGCAGTGATATGAATGGGATAGATGCGTCAAGCGCTTGGGTGTTTTCATTTCATTGGTCAGAATTTGTCAGAACTTCTTTTGACCATTGAAATGAAAAATTAAACAAAAACGCTCAATTGCTAAAAGCGTCTGGGGTTACTGTGCATTTAAAGGCATTTACCTACATTTAGGTGCATCAGGTGTTTTTTAAGTGCAAAAGCTCCTCTCCTGAACACACAAATGGTGTTTTTTTTCTGTTTCTAAGATCCTGCAAATGCCTATAGTGTACATAGATACATAGGTTAATATGAAGGGCAGTTTAGAGGCAGACGCTAAGGCCCCATTCACACCTGAGCGTTTTGTAGCTTGAAGCCTGAAGCTCCAAAACGCTGGAGGGGAAAAAATCTATTATTCTCTATGGAGATGGTTCACATCGCCACTCCTAAATGCCTGAAGCCAGAAGCTCCAAAATGCCTGAAGCTCAAACAAGTTCTGCTTTTTACATTGGTGATCTTTTGACCTGTACAAAATTGCAGCAAAAATGCATCAAAATCATGGCAAAATCGCGAAACTTTCTGCCTGAAAACGCTACGCTCAGGTGTGAATGGGGCCTTAGAGGTAGCGTTTTTGAGCTCAAGCATGTATGAGGCCTTAGGGCAGTGATGGCGAACCTTGGCACCCCAGATGTTTTGGAACTACATTTCCCATGATGCTCTGGCACTCTGCAGTGCAGTGGAGCATCATGGGAAATGTAGTTCCAAAACATCTGGGGTGCCAAGGTTCGCCATCACTGCCTTAGGGCCATTGCACCAAACGCGTTGCCCAATGCAGTCCCAATATATAGACAAGGCAATTTGCTCTCTAGGTCCGGCTGTTTTAGTTCACACTGAAGTGCTGCATTAATGTGGGCTGAAAAGTATGACTGGCTAAATGTTACACAGCGTGGTTTGTTGCGACATGCTACATTGCATTGTAATGCACTGTGGTTCATACATTTGAATACATTGTTATTTTGTGACATTTCAGTAGAGTAAAAAAAAAGTTAACAGTGCAATGAGTTACAACAGCTAACCATACAGCCCCTTTATAGTGCACACTAATGAGCGCACGTTATTTGGCACGCCCGCTGGTGTGACTAGGCCCTAACTGTCAGTTTTTTGTCTTCTCTCTCTGAAGAAAGCTTGATAGGGCAGATTGAAAACTTTAACTGAGTTGCCGTTTGTTCCCCTTTTACACATAATTATAAACACCATGACTGTGCCTCCCAGCACAAGATAACTAAGGATAAAAGATCCCTTGTCTTTGTAAATCTGGTCATTCACATTACAATCTGCTTGTACAATTTCATTGTAATGTACTTGAGATTTACCAACAACTATGTGATCCAAGGGCCTACCTATACAATCTTCTCAATGTGTGTGTGTGTGTATGTGTGTGTGTATGTGTGTGTGTGTGTGTGTGTGTGTGTTTGTGTATATATATATATATATATATATATATATATATATATATATATATATATATAATTACAGGCTCTTGTACTTGTTAACGTTTGCTGGTTGGTGAGCCACACATGACTACATGACATTCTCTCTCTAGCCATTTCAGCCCTGAAAGATTTCACCCCTTCCCATCACTTTTTGCGATTCAGCACTGCGTTGCTTTAACTGACGTTGCACCCAAACAAAATTGATGTTTTTTTCCCCCCACAAATAGAGCTTTCTTTTGGTGGTATTTGACCGACTCTGCGGTTTTTATTTTTTGTGCTATAAACAAAAAATTATTTTTACATTTTGCTATAATAAATATCCCCCAAAAATATAGAAAATAACTATTTATTTTTTTCCCTCAGTTTAGGCCAATGTGTATTCTTCTACATATTCTTGGTAAAAAAAAATCGCAATAAGCACATATTGAAAATTGCAAAAGTTATAGCACCTACAAAATAGGGGATAGTTCTATGGCATTTTTATTATTATTATTTTTTTTTTATTAGTAATGGCAATTGACACTATTTTGGGACCAATGTCATTTATACAGCGATCAGTGCTGTAAAAATGCACTGATTACTGTGTAAATGACACTGGCAGGGAAAGGGTTAAACACTAGGGGCGATCAAGGGGTTAAGTGTGTCCTAGGGAGTGATTCTAAATGTGGGGGCTTCAAGACATCGGTGGACATCGAGTCCCCGGGTCCCGTGGGCACGGTCATGCTGTACGCGGCAGCTAGCCCCGCCAATTAAAGGGGACGTATAGGTATACCCTTTTGACCACCGCTGCCATTGTGCCGATGTATATTGGCGTGCAGCAGTCGGCAAGTGGCTAGCAATGTCTACTACAGTGATTTGCAGCTTCCAGGGGCATTGGTCAGGTATGGTACATAGTGTACATTGTTACATTGGTGCAAGCTGGATCAATGTAGCTATGTATAAAATATCCATGCCTGAAATTCATCTTTAAAGAAAGGGGTCAGACTTGACAGAATTGCCACAAATACAAACCATTCTACTTATTCATTGTTTAATGACTGATACTGAGCCCCTTATAGTAGTATGGTTGCTTATTAATCATATTGTAGTAGTAATAATAACTCATGTAAAAAATATTTTCTTCAGGTCCTTTGTCCAGTTTCTTGAAGAAAGAGAATTTTTTTAGCCATTCATAATTAACT
Organism: Lithobates pipiens; assembly: GCF_037356315.1. NCBI lineage: Eukaryota > Metazoa > Chordata > Amphibia > Anura > Ranidae > Lithobates > Lithobates pipiens. Next base: position 107,149,055 of record NW_027507788.1, on the reverse strand, counting down.
TCGTAATACTACTAGCCAAGCCACAAAGGTGGGCTAGGAGACCCACAAGGGCAGAAGAAGAGTTTACCGTTGATCTATAAGAAAGGCTTGCGTCCATGTGAGGGGTACATCCCTTGTTTTTTAATAGCTATGGGTATTGCTCCAAACAGAATTATGCTATGGTCATGAAGTATCAACTGCCTAGTCTTTTGCCATGGCTACAATATACAGCATGACTACCCAAGCTGTAGTTAGGCTAGTATGTCTACACTGACTGATCATCCTAGAGGTCTGGAAGCAGACTGTCTACAACTGTTTTGTTAATCTTAAGGACTCTAATAATTAAACCCTATAGCTTAAAACTAAACTCCAGGCTAATAATAAAAAAACACCAATAAATGCAATTACCGTATTTATCGGCGTATAACACGCACATTCATTTTAAGAGGGAAGTTTCAGGAAAAAATAAAATTTTAAATAAGGAACTTTGAAGCAAAATTAGCATCAGTGCCCATCTACAGCCCCACCATTGCCATCTATGCAGCCTGATCGATGTCCATCTGCAGCCTCATCATTGCCATCAATGCAGCCTGATCGATGCCCATCTGCAGCCTCACCATTGCCATCAATGCAGCCTGATCGATGCCCATCTGCAGCCTCACCATTGCCATCGATGCAGCCTGATCGATGCCCATCTGCAGCCTCACCATTGCCATCAATGCAGCCTGATCGATGCCCATCTGCAGCCTCACCATTGTCATCAATGCAGCCTGATTGATGCCCATCTGCAGCCTATAGGAGACAGGGAGGGGGGCGGGACGAGCGCCAACAGATTCCATACAGTGAGAATCTCCTATGATAGACAGAACAGTGGTCCAATGGCGGCCCAGGAGACGGGACTTCCTATTACAGAGGCCGCCAAGTAAACGGGAGATTCTCACTGTATGTAATCTGACAGCGCTCGTCCCGTCCCCCTCCTTGTCCCCTCCGAGGCAGCTAAAATTGAAGTATCAGCGTATAACACACACACACTATTTGCACCCGAAGTTGCGTGTTATACGCCAATAAGTACAGTATGTGTTTATTACAAAAGCAATAAAATGTATTTTAAATGCAGCTATCATAAGTGCCTTATTTTGACTTGGCCTCCAGTAATCCCCCATACAGCAGCAGTCTGTCTTGGAGAGGAAAGGCAGCATTTCTGGCCAATCAGGTGTGCTGAATTCACATGTGAGATATATAGATTTCTCAATGATGACAATACTGATTCCGTTTTTTACTGTTTTATCTCTTATATGAGAAAGTACATGTAGTACTTTGTCCCATGTTTCTATGATTTCAATCACTAGTTATTAGGTCTGACTTTACCCCCTCCCCGCTTTCCACCACGACTGATCTCACAATAGCTATGAAGGAGACGGCTGATTCATAGCTGCAGCTTGTCTCGGCTGTGAGAGCTTAAGCCTGCTACACACTATGTTTTTTTTGGGTTAAATGAAAAAAAAAAACGGACAGCTTTGGTCAGAGCCGCTGTAGTCGCTATGCAAAGTAAATACAGTGATCTCCTCCGCTGAAGTGTTATGTTCCGACAGGGGGACACCCCCCCCCAGAACACTCTGATCAGCGCTCTCCGCCATTGGTTTTCCAGCATTCTCATCTGACAGAAGCCGGACAAACTTCTGTCTGTCCGATATATACACGGGCCAAATTTCAGACTTTTTTTTTTTTTTTAACCAGTAAATGTCTGCCGACATTGGCCTGTGTGTACCCGTCTTTACTGGGAGAAGCACTGGTGAGAAGAATGCAAAGGGAGGGGAACTTGTCAACCTCTGCATTCCTTTTGCCATTGTCTTGGGAAAGTGCTTACAGCCACAGCTGAGACAAGCTACACTCTTTTGGCACTTTATTTATTTTGGGATTTTTGGGGGAGAGGCTTCCTAGTTTTGACAGGTACCTGCTCCCACTTCCACCCAGATCACCTAGGGCAGAGGTTGGCAACCTGCAGGCCGCACCCGGCCCGCTATTGCTAAATGTCCGGCCCATCAGTGGCCATGATGAATTCTCGGGCACACGGCCCATGGACATTTTCGCTGCTCTCCTCTTCATTGGACAGCGGCCGGTATTACAGACTGGATGGAGACGGGAACTGCTTGAGTTAACTTTTCACAATAAACAGTAGGTGATTGGTTGCTGGGTGAACCTAGCAACCAATCACCAGCTTGTTAATGTGAAAAGTTAACTTAAGCAGTCCCCACCCTGTGATACCGGCCAATCTCTGCTCTGCTTTACACCTGTGTAAGGTAGAAGAATCCTACCTACACAGTGTGTGTTTGTGCCCATGTGTGGGGTGTGGTGCAGGGGGGCAGAGGACACTATGGGGGTACAGAGGACACTACAGTGGGGGGTGTGGGGGACAGAGGTCACTTCTTTGGGGGGCACAGGAAACTGCTATGGGGGGAGCGGGCAGAGGACACTATAGAAGTGATGTGAACTGATCCTTTACAGATCATTTTGAACCCCAATTTCAAAAAAGTTGTGAAACTGTGTAAAATCCACATAAAAACAATGCAATGATTTGCAAATCTCATAAACTCATAGTTTATTTACAATAGAAAAGATGAAATGTTTAAACTGAAAAATGTACAATGTTAAAAAAAAAAATGAAGGTCATTTTGAATTTGATGGTAGTAACACATCTCAAAAAAGTTAGGACAGGGCAACAAAAAGCTGACAAAATGGTACTAACAATGAAGAGCAACTATTTAGGTTAACTGGCAACAGGTCAGTAACATGATTTGGGTATAAAAATGGCATCTTAGAGAGTCAAAGTGTCCCAGAAGTGAAATGGGAAGAGGTTCACCAATCTGTGAAAAGCTGTTTCTAAAACTTGTCGATATTTTCAGAATAATGTTCCTCAACATAAAATTGCAAAGACTTTAAATATATCATCATCTACAGTACATAATATCATCAAAAGGTTCTAAGAATCTGAAGAAATCTCTGTGTGCAAGGGACAATGAGAGAATTGCAATACTGGATGCCCGCAAACTTTGAGCCCTCAAACAACACTGCATTAAAAGACATGATCACTGCATGGACTCAGAAATACTTCCAAAAGTCACTGTCTGTGAATATAGTTTACCATGCCTTCCAAAAATGCAAGTTAAAGCTCTGCCATGGAAAGAAGAGGCCATATCTGAACATGATCCAGAAATGCCATCAGCGTCTCTGGGCCCACGCTCAATTAAAATGGTCTGTTGCAAAGTGGAAAATTGTTCTGTGGTCAGAGGATTCGAAATTTAACATTCTTGTTGGCAACCATGTCTTCTGGACTAAAGAAGAGACCTCTGACGATGGCCCATAGGCCAAAATGCATCAGGTGATGTTCTGAGGACGCAAGCACGCTATTTCCATGGTTCCAATGAACTTTTGTGTTTCCATGTGCATTTTACAACACTCGCTTTTACAAGTTAGCCTGTGAGTATTCTGCAATAAATATTCTTTTAGGCAATCTTGTGCGGGCTTCACTATGCACATCTTTATTTCCTTTATGGGGTGCACTCCTCCCATTTGATTGTGACCTGGGATTGGTGCATATGTCCGGATAGCAAAAACCATAGTGGATATCTAGCCTGGAAACTACACTGGGGATTACACTGTTTTGGAGTGGTTAATGCAGACTTATGGAGACACTCAATGTGTTATATAATCAAACATCTATAATCTGTGGCCTTCTGGTAAAAAGATTAGATGTGAGCATGGTAGTGTATAGACTTTGAAGCTGGTATGAGGATCTTGCTTCTTTCATTCACTAATCTTTTGAATCTGATCTACTTCCTATATTCAGCGCTGCATATTGACTCATTATTATTTACACATTGCAATCAAACATTGTTTATGCTTGCTACTTTATATTTGTCTGCTTCATGTGTGTTGGTTAATAATTGAAGCGCGGCTATTGCCATATATTTTTAAAGAAGAGAGGGACCTTCCAGCTTTTCAGTGATCAGTTCAAAAGCCTGCATCGCTGATGGTATGGGGGGGGGGGGGGGGGGGGCGGTGTATTAGGAAGAATGAAATCTGGAAAGGCTAATCCACATACTGCATCTATGACAACAGCATGGCTTTGTAGTAGAAGAGTCTGGTGCTTAACTAGCCTGCATGCAGTCCAGACCTTTCACCAATTGCAAATATTTGATGCATCCTGAAACTAAAAATATGACAAAGAAGACCCAGGACTGTAGAATCCTATATCAGGCAAGAATGGGACAACTTTCCTTTACCAAAACTTCAGCAGCTGGTCTCCCCAGCTGTTTTGCAGAGTGTTAAAAAGAGGGGATGCTACACCATGATAAGCATGGCCATGTCCCTACTTTTTTGAGATCTGTTGCTGCCATCAATTTCAAAATGACCTTATTTTGAAATTGATGGCAGGAACACATGGTACATTTTCTCAGTTTAAACATTCTGTTATGTCGATTTTACACATAGTCCCTACTTTTTTGGAATTTGGGTTGTACATTAATATTAAAATATTATTGTATAATGTTTAAAATATACAAATGACTTTATATAAAATAGATATGATTTCATAGCTTTGGTATACACAAGAGCTTGGTGTTTGTCATTCCTGGCACGCCCGTGCATTGGTACCTTTAGGGTAGGTTTATCTAGAACTAGGACTGAAGCGTCAGTGCTGACAGACACTGTAGCGTTCATTTAGAATGTTCTTGAAGTTGGCTGTTGGGAGTGTTCAGCAGGTATTTTGAACATGTGTCATTTGCCCTATTTCGATGCTGGTGTGTAGGGGTTCTTATTGTGCCTCAGCAAAAATATGCCTGTGGGTGTGTAAAGCCACCAACATATAGTAAATAACACATTCCATTTTAATGGACCTGCCCTGCTGACTGTTGTTTGGAAACTATTTTAGTGCTAAGGGATTGTTGTTCTAAAATAATTAGGTGGGCCGGGATTATGTGTTACATCCAAGACCATTCTGTATTGTGTGCAAACAATGAACTCGCCATGAACCTTCACTAGAGGGATGCCAGTTGCTGGAAATACGAATCCACACTATATGTGTTGTACCTATTCAGCTTCCATGTCTTCCCAGTATTTTTACTCTTTATAGATGGAGAGATGCCATGATATCGATACAGTACAGGTTGCTTGGAGATTTTTTTCAGTATGCTGGAAGATCAATGGGTTCATTCCAATACTAAGGCCCCATGTTCCCGCTGCAGCAAGAATCCAATGGATTGTGGCCACCCAGCCCGTACAAAGCAATGATGGGATGACAGCAGCCACAGTGTTTGGATGTAATTAAAGAGGAGCTCCAGGCTCCCCCCCCTCCCAAAAAAATACTGTAACTGCTGACTTTTAATATTAGGGCACTTATCTGTCCATGTCCTCACCCAAGCCGATTATTTTTCGTTGGTGCCTCCATCTTGACTAAGGGAAAACGGCAATTAAGCCTTGCGGCTTCACAGCCGGTTTCCCACTGTGCATGCCCAAAATGCGCTGCACTTTGTGAATGGGCCGCAGTCTTCTGGAACCTGTCATGTGTCCAAGAAGGCTGCGGGGAAGGAGGGAGAGTGGCTAACTGTCAAAACCAGGCACCCGCTACCCCCTTCCCTCCAAAAGGTGGCAAATATGGCAGCAGAGAGGAGGAGGCAGAGCTTCCCCTTTTGGGTGGCGCTTTGCTTTAACACAGCTAGCAATTGTCTGTGATTAGGGACAGATATGCAGATATTCGTTGGCTGTGTAATAGCGTTTGAACACTGGCGGACAGCTATGGCCGCTGTCAGCCTGTCCTTGCTTTATACAGGCTCAGTGATCGCAGCTGTCTGCAACCACCTGTACATCCAACCACATAAATCTGCTGGAATTTCGCCGCAGTTAGAAAGCTTTTGCCGTGTGAATGAGGCCCTACGCTCACATGAGAGTGTAGCCTATGTGTTTAGATTAAATGCAGCAGAAATTATCTACAAAACAATGTTTTTCTGTGTTAAGCTATATTTGCCTTTACATGCATTTGGCAGTGTGATTGGCACAGTAGCACTGCAAGTTTGCACCCCCCAAGAGATGTGGGGCATATGCCCTGGGTGTCTGGCAGTAGCGGTGCCACTGGTGTACTCGTTAATTAAGAGGCTCATGGAATTGAGGGATCATGGGATCAAGAAATTCACCCTGGCCCATCCTGGTGCGTTAATGTACCCACATTATGCCGCCTGTTATTGTGTATTGAAGAAGCCAATTCATATGAATGAGCTGGTAATGTACCAAAAAAGGACCAGAAATCGGACACGCGCTATTTTTTCTAATACCGCACACCACAACGGTAGTGCTTTACTGTGCGCCTGAGGTGCTGCGACACTGTGAATGGGCACCTTTAAGTTATGTGTAAGTAATGATGCAGATAAACTGCCGCTGTTTCTGAGGCTGCATGTTTTAAAGAACTGGCCTAACCTCCATCATTATGGGTTAGTGTGTCAGATGAATGATTGCTGTTTTCTTTGTACAAGTTTGGGCTGGAGGGTTTTTTATAATTACATGCAGGACAATGTTACTGTTTGTAATTTGTTATGCTTAAAATCCGTGAACACACTTCCAGGCATACCGGACCAGATGGGAAACAGAGTGTGCAGTGTATTCATCATGTGACATTGCTCCCCTCTTGTCACTGCTGGGGGGGTCTGCCCCAACACAGTGTGTGTACACAGACGGCTTTTACATCCATTTTTCAGCCTCTTCATACTTTAACAAAAAAAAAAAAAATAGTTTATTAGGACAAATATTAGCATTACATTTCCTGGTTATGAACTGCAGCATTTTGCTGTTTGGGGCAGGCTTTGCGGCTTTGTATTGCATTACTGCGCAAGCACTCCGCGCACTAAAGGAGCACCCCTGTGTTGTAGCACACTGCTGTGCATTGACATGTGATGCTTCTGGAACAATAACGCAGGTTCATTTCCTGGTCCGTTGTGCGTTGACAGCCCGTTCAAAAAACGAGGAGGTTAACAAACTGGACTGAATAAATGTTTTTTTATCTTGTATTTTTTTTTTTACATTTTGCATAGGCCCATAGGCAGGCTCAATACAAAGGCACATAAAGAACAAGTGTTTTCTATGTGCCCTGTTCACACTATAATGCTGCGTTGAGATGCAGTGCAACATGCTGTAGTGCGTAGACTTGAACGAAGTGTCTTTTTGTGCAACACTGTACTAATGACATTGGCTGTAAAGAGGTTAACATCTAGGGTCAATTAAAGGGTTACCCATGTGCCTAAAATGTGTAATGTGTGCAGATTTCTAAAATAAACAGCCACATCTCTGCTCTGTGTACAGAGCCCTGTGTTATTAAAAACAGGGCTCTGTACTGTTATGCTGTAGCAAATGACACCACAGATGGGGCAGTATGTGCCCCCTACCCGGAAATAGCAGATCACGTACGTGTATGTGATCTGGCAAAGCGGGACTGCCCTGCCGCAGTAGAAGTGATGGGCAGTCCAGAACTGGTTAACCACCTTAAGACCGCCCACCGTACATATACTGCAGCAGGATGGCTCTATTGCGCGAAACGACCTACCTGTACATTGTTTCATACAATAGATACTGTGGGTGTACGCATGGTCACTGCGAAGTGAGGAGGAATGGGCATTGTTAAATGCAAGGTGGATCCCCATTCTGACAGGGGACAACATGGAGATCTGCTGTTCCTAGTGATCAGAAACAATGATCTCTGTGCTGTCCCAGTGAGACCAGCCCCCACAGTTAGAACACAGTTAACCCCTTGATCGCCCCCTAGTGTTAACCCCTGTTTTCTTTTATACATTGATCAGTGCATTTTTTAGCACTGATCACTGTAATAATGTCACTGGTCCCCAAAAAGTGTCACTTGTGGTCAGATTTGTCAGCCACAATGTCGCAATCCCACTAAAAATCGCAGCTCGACGCAATTAGCAGTAAAAAAGTCCATAAATCTATCCCCTACTTTGTAGACACTATAACTTTTGAAAAAACCAATCAATATACAATTATTGCATTATTTTTTTTTTTTTACCAAAAATATGTAGCGGAATACATATTGACCTAAACTGATGGATACATTTATTTTTTCATAGTTTATTTTTGGATATGGTATAGCAGAAATTTAAAATATTGTTTTATTTTTTTCAAAATTGTCAGTTTTTTTTTTCTTTTTTATATAGCGCAAAAAATAGAAACCACAGAGGTGATCAAATACCACCAAAACAAATCTCTATTTGTGGGGAAAAAAAGGACATCAATTTTGTTTGGGTACAACGTCGCACAACTGCGCAATTGTCAGTTAAAGCGACGCAGTGCCATATTGAAAAAAATGGCCTGGTCATTAAGGGGGAAAATCTTTCCAGGGCTGAAGTGGTTAAGGTGCATCTAAAAGCAAAACCCTTTTTTTTTAGTTTTGGATACAGTGAGGGGAATGTTAGACCCTCTTTCAGGTTTTTATTGCAGGCTGTGTCCCAATTAGTGAGATTAACTTCCCCATTTGTTAGAGAACATTGTCGCTGAGAAAGAAAGTGACGGTAAATCCAAAACTTGGTTGTCCCCAAAACAAGAGGGTAATTCTTCTGATGGGGACACCCATTTCAAGGACATCTGTGGAATTCCTCCTACTTTCTGTTCTATCTCTGGGACAGGAATTGAGGGGAATTTTTTGTATTTCTTTATATTGTTGTGCTTCAATTGCATTTGACTCTCCCCTATTCCATCTAGAACTATATACACACCTTTTGTGCATTAGTCACAGTATCATCCTGCATTACTTAATGCTTGTATTGCAAAGTGTAAGTGAATATACCTGACTCTGAAGACTAAATTACTTGAATGATGACACTTTGTGCTTTAGGGCAGACTTTTAGTACTAACAATTTTTTCCAAAAGTTCAGATACATATTGTGCGTACACCCAAGCACATACTCACCATGCCTCTTGGGTTCAAATCATTGAAGGCCTGAAGGGTGAGTCTGCTGTCCACCTGACAGTTGAATCTCAGTTTTGGATGGATGGTGGGATGTTTCACATGCAGTCATTTTTAACATTTAGTGGGGTCTAGTGGCGAGGTTTCACCTCCTGGGTTTTTGGCTTAGCTCATCTATAGGCTGAGCCACATAGCTGCGGTGTTCCCCATTTAACAGAATGGAGAGTGCAACACTGAAAATGAAGCATGCATTGACACAATAAATGGGCCCTTACATTTTGTATTGTTTAGAGCAGCCATTTGTAACTGGGGTTTCTTCAGAAGTTGTTGGAGGTTCCTTGACCTGTGGCTGATTGACCTCCTATCTGATTATGCCAGCATAGTGCTTGATCTAATGTTCCTTTTAGCTGTCTGTAAGGCTACATCAGCCCTTTTTAACCCGGGTACCTTCAGGTTTCTTCCAAGGGGCCTTGGCAAAGTGCCTAAAAATTGCCCAACAACTCTATATAAGCCACCGAGTGGATCAAGCCTGCTTTTTAGTTACGCAAAGCCACAGGTTTTCATTGTGCACCATTACAACCTTGTGTATTACAACCTAATGATGTCATCAGCTGAAAATAAGGGTGTCCTACACCTACACAGCATCCTTGTTTGCCTCTCTCCATCAGCACAGGGGTGACATTAACTGAACAAGTAATGCTGCGTACACACGACCAGAATTTTCTACAGATTTGGTCCGGCGGACTGGAATTCGTCAGACAATTCGATCGTGTGTGGGCTCCAGCGGATTTTTTCTTCCCAAAAGTCCGGCAGACCGAGAAATAAAACTTGCTTCAAATCTTTATGACGTACTCGAGTCCGGTCGAAAAATCTGGTCGTCTGTGTGCTAGTCCAACGGACTAAAACCGATGCTAGGGCAGCTATTAGCTACTGGCTATGCACTTTCTTATTCTATGTCACTACGTTCGAATCTGTCAGACTTTTGGAGTGATCGTGTGTGGCCAAGTCCGTTCGTTTGAAAGTCCGGCAGACCTCGGCTTGCAAAGTCCGTAGGATTGTCCGCCAGACAAAGTCTGTCAAAGTCCGGTCGTGCGTACGCGGCATAAGAGAAAGTGATTGAGAAGAGAAACATTGGAATACCAGTCGATACCAGCGTGCAAAGGTGTATTTGGAAAAAAATTACCGGTAACTTTGGGTGTCCTATATGTGAGGTGGATGTTGCTGCGTTATGTAAAACTAGTAGTTTAGTTTTTTACATTTTAGAATGGGGTGCAGAATTTTAAAGAAGCTGATCCCCTTGACAACATCTGGTTAGATGAAATGTACGTTGAGGCCAAGCTTGTGCTGACATCACCCACACTTTGCTGAAGCCGACACCAGCGGCATTTTTATTGTTTAATGTGATAACAAGAGGATGCTTTGTAAGTTGTTTTTTGCCTGATACTTAATAAATATTTGATGTTGCTACACCATTGGAGACTTATGTTTTCTTGGCGGGCATAACCGCGGAGTAAGAGAGGGAGATTACTGTGGAGTTGTCACTGGAGGTGCCATATGTGTTCCTGTGTCAGAGGATTGATGGTTGAAGATCCATGTAGCTTCATGCCATACCAGACATCCTATAATTTGGGGTCTGGTAATCTGGTAAGAGGCTGTGTGTGTTGAGGTGGTGGGCTAACCGATCACACTGCATTGTTTTATATTAAGGATAAGATGGACATTATATTACAGGCGGTCCTCGAGTTACAAACTTGATAGGGTCTGTAGGTTTGTTCTTAACCACTTAACCCCCCCCCACCCCCCGTAAATATTTGGCTGCTCAATGACCAGGCCATTTTTTTGCGATCCGGCACTGCGTTGCTTTAACTGACAATTGCGTAGTCGTGCGACGCTGTACCCAAACAAAATTGATGTCCTTTTTTCCCCACAAATATAGCTTTATTTTGGTGGTATTTGATCACCTCCGCGGTTTTTATTTTTTGCACTATAAACAATTTTGTAAAAAAACACAATATCTTTAACTTTTTACTATAATAAATATCCCGCATTTTTTTAAATTAAAAAAACGATTTTTTTCCTTCGTTTAGACCGATATGTATTCTTCTACATATTTTTGGTTAAAAAAAAATTGCAATAAGCGTATATTGATTGGTTTGTGCAAAAGTTATAGCGTCTACAAAATAGGGGATAGATTTATGGCATTTATTTTATTTATTTTTTTACTAGCAATGGCAGCAATCTGCAATTTTTGTTGGGACTGCAATATTGCGGTAGGACAGATCGGACATTTTTGAGACCATTGACGATTATACAGCTATCGGTGCTATAAAAATGCACTGATTACTGTATGTATGAATGTCATTGGCAGGGAAGGGGTTAACACTAGGGGGCGATCAAGGGGTTAACAGTGTTCTCTCGCTGTGTTCTAACTGTAGGGGGAGTGGGACTGTCCGTGTCTAGGGGGAGAGAGAGATCAGTGTTTATACATAGTATGAATACACGATCTGTCTCTACTCCCCTGAGAGAACCGGGATCTGTGTGTTTACATACACAGATCCCGATTCTCATTCTGTCATGAGCGATTGCGGGAGCCCGGCGTTCATCGCGCCTAGTAGCCAAAAGGCAAAGCGACGCAAGGTAATATAATTTCGCCCAGCCATGCCAATCTGCCGCAGTGAAATTGCGATGGCTGGTCGGCAAGCAGTTAAATTGAATCTATTTGTAAGTCTGAACAGGTAAAAAAATGTTTAAGTGTAGCTCCAGCCAGAAAAACTATTTTTAAGCTTTTTGAATAACGTAGGGAAGGGTTATCACCCCTGTAACATTTGTTTTGCTGTCTGTGCCCCTGTTCAGCAGATTTCACCTCACTTTCTGTCCCAATGACAATTGGATTTTGAAAATTTTGGGTTGTTGTGGAAACAATTCATGGTGATAAAGCATCGGTGGAAGCACCTTTTTCCCATAATAATAAAAAGGAGTGATTTTCCCTTCCTAGGGGTAGATTTCCTCTCACTTCCTGTTGTCTCCCTCTGTTTGTAAGTAGGAGTCGTTTGTAAGTCGGATGTTTGTAACTAGGGGTCCTCCTATATTGTGATTACAAATGGACATTTCTTTTTTTTTCACAAGAAAACAAATAGACATTCTTTGATTTACTTTGTCACTAGAGATGGATTTTTGTTATTTATTTGTTGATATACTATTCACACAGTACAACTGTATTGGGGTTCAATTTTAAAGGGTGTCTTAACTGAAAAAAGGTTAAGAAACGCTAGGCTACATTCACTCCTAAACACTGCCATCTTCGCCAATGTAATTGAAAAAACTGCATTCCGATACAATCATAACCCTCCTCTCCAGTCCCCCGGGATCAGGTTCTGCACAGTCATGAACCATTCCACACCCATAGCAGTCCTCAGATAAAAGGGAAAAATAGCCACTCACCATACAAGATCAAATAAGGTTTATTGAGGCAAACCAAAGCATAGACAAGTCCACCTGGCACAACCAACCCTCTGGGCTTGTCTGTGTATGCGTATTCAGGCTTGCGTGTTATTGTCTTGGCCAATAGAAACCTAGTAGCTAAGAGCAAGAGACCATTGTTAGTTGTAAAATTGCATGAAAAATGTGCATTGCTGATGTTATTTAAGCACCCCTATTAAAGTTTATCGGGGTAAAAAATGTATGACCATACCTCACAGAAGCTTCTATACTTTGATCTTTGGGCATCAGCCTATCACTCAGATGTCAACGGGCAATGGGGTGTCAAACATTGAAGCTCAACTATCTTTACATCACTCACGTGTGATTGGGGACTCAAGGTTGCATTCTGACCACCACTCTGTAAGGCGGATAGTCCTCCCACTGGCCACCAATCGAAAGGGCATTTTTCTCAATGCCCCCCCCCCCCCCCCCCAAAATGAGTTTTAAGTCCTGAAAAGTATTTATAGGGGCAAAAAGTTTGAGAGGCTGGTTTAGGGTATCTGTCTAGGTCCAAAATGGGGATTAATTGCAGTGCAAACTAGGGGTCACACTTGTCGACTGTTTTTCCTTTAAGGCTACCAAAATTTGGTAAGGCCAATTTCATCACTAATTGTTCCATAGAGCTCATGATACAAGCTAGCATGCAGCTTTCTAAAGTTCACATACTAGCTAAAACCTGTCCAGGGAGCGTCGCTGTAAATGTTGAGTACAGCTTTATGATTTCAAACATCAAAAGGACATCTAGTAATGTGATTTGGCTCTGAAAAAGAAAGTTCTTGTATTTTTTTTTTCTAACATCTTCTGGAAAGGGTATGAAGCACAGGATTGGAAGTAATTTTAATCTATAGTACAATTTTGTGGTAAAGTAGCCTGATTTAGGTATTTTTAGCAATATTACACAATTTTTTGTATTATCGTACAGGAGCAAGCTGTACCTTGTCATCATGCTGTCTCACTAATGCCTTGTACATGGGAGAGTCAAAAGGGAGCGTTCAGCACATATTGCGCATAACAAGCACTCCTCTGCTGTTGGTGTCACAAGAACTACTCTGAGGTCATTGGGATGGGCAGACAGCAAAGTCATTTTCTTACATTTTTATTTAAAGAAGACCAGTTACAAACCTAGAAAATAAAGCAGCATAACATAAAAATATGTGTAAGCAGAGGTTGCCTTTATTGAAAATGATGGGAGGAATTAACAGAGTAGCCCAGGCTACAAAAAGCCCCTTTGTTAATAAGGAGCCATCTGCTCTGTTTTCTATGCAGTGTCTGGGTCAGACATGGTGTAAAGGGCAGGGAAGCTGGCACTGCTTGGTCAGCCTCTCTGTGTCAGCTTCCACAGCTCAGCTGAGAGCAAGAGGGAGAAGGAAGGCTATTCACGCTGCGTTTACAGGGTTAACAGCAATGCACATAGGCAGGGAAAGAAGCTTTCCCTGCCTATATGCTGGCTCTGGCTGTGTATTGTGTTCACTGCACGTGCAGAGAGAGGTGTATTAGCTGTCTGCCAGGTTAACGGCTGACAGTTCACACTAGGGCCAATATCTCGTGTATATGTGTGTGTGTATGTGTGTGTGTGTATATATATATATATATATATATATATATATATATATATATATATAATCTCTCTCTCCCTCTCTCTATATAGATAGATAGATAGAGAGATATCTATCTATCTATCTATCTATCTATCTATCTATATATATATATGATGGCTGGCTGAATGTCACAAACCGTACAATTTAGACAACCGTCACACACGTGGTCATATTTTAAGAGTATGCATTTTCATGTGAAATTGAAGACCTCCCCTCTCCCCTTCCATGGCTGCAAAGCATGCTTTGTTTTGGAAGCACAATGGACTATTGAAAAAAATGCAACCCTGGGAGGTCTACTGCCATAGCAGGTAACATTCCTGATGATTTTTAGCTCTGGTCTAAATTCCAGAATGTTTTCGATCACCTTGATACACATGATATATTATTGATCCTCTTCCATGTGAAGACAACACTAAGAAAAACATTTTTGTAATTTCATGTGTTATGTCTTGCGTTGCCTAATTCTCGGCACACCTTGCTTGTTTTGTTGTTGAAGGTTAGCTTAGGCACCACACCCACCCAACATCTATAGTCTACCTGTAGTGTGATCTATTGTACTTGTATTAGATTTAATCTGCAGAAAGATGGCAGCCGAGGTGCTCTGATTGTTTCTAGAAGAGGGCTTGTTTGTATTTGCCTCTCCTGTTAGAAGATTGGGGCGGTGACCATCTTGATCATAGAGAGGTAAATGTACGTAAACAAGAAACGTTCACACAAATTAAAAAGCAATTACCCGCTAAAGTGAGCCTTAGATGTATGGTATTCACTTTTCAGCAGGCAACCTCTTGTTACTTGATTCTGTATCTAAGTGGGGCTGCATTTTTATAGGCTCAATATCATTGCTATTCATATTATATGGGGATCTGCAACCAAACAACGCAAGACTGCGGATGCATGTGAGTAATTGAAAGCTGATGTTGCCATCGGGATGGCCTTGTCCTGTAAGTGAGTGTGAGGCACTTTACTATTTAATTATTAAAGGTATTTACACAGCACCAATAATCACATCTGTCTATGCCCTTAAGGAGTTTACACACTCTAGGGTCCCCATCTCACATGCATACATACTCATGCTAAGGCCAATTAACCTACCATCATTCCTTTGTATTTAGGCTTTTTTTACACTAACAAATGCCCATGCTTGGTGGGGTGCATTTCAATATCGCTGCCTCTCACAGCTAATCATGGGAACCTCCTCTCACATTAAAGCAAAACTAAAGGGATCCTTATTTACCTTTCCTCCAGCGGTCCCTTGGAAACTTCTTCTGTGTGCCAGTCTTCGGCCATCTTCATTGGTCGGAGTGGAATGTTGTCACTCCTGCACATGTGCAGGAGCCTGTCATCCCGGCACACAGGGATCGACCTGGTACTGTAAGGTGAACTTACAGTAAGCCTAGCTCTGAAGAAGGAGGTGCACCCTCGAAACACGTCAGTTATACACCCCTATGATATAGTTGGTGTACATGCATCCGCACTGCATGGCATCTTGTGGTTCATAGGCTTTTACCAGTTGTTACTTTGTGAGTATTTGTGGCAGTTTTCATGACTAAATAAATGTTTTTGGTAATGCACTAGGTGTGTCACTGCCTTGTCCGTTTGTTTTTGTAGTTTCACTTTGGATTACCTGGTCTGAGAAGGGCTTCACCCGCCTAGCATTTAGGATTGCTGTTGCTCACCTTGCATCGAACCACAGGGGACCCCATAGCGCTGGAAGTGACTGCTTGCTTGTGTGAGCTGAACTGTGCATGCGCAGCTCTGTTTACATGTTAGAGATTGCTTCAGGCAGGCAAGCAGGTAGGTGCAAAAGGACCACTGAATGTCTTTTCTGAGATAACAGGAAGAAGCAGTGCAAGGAGCCAGACAGTTCATGTGCTACAAAGAAGAATTCTGATAGGAGGAGAGAGCAGATTGACCAATGAGCTTATCACTGTGCTGCTTCTCCTTTCAGAGACTGGATCTGGTACAGGACAGTCTGGGCTTGGAAGGAAGTGAAATGATGTCCTCAAATGACCCATCAGTTTGAGGACATCTAGCTCCATAAAAAGTAATGAGTTTGGGATCTCTAGAAAGTCTCTAGAAAGCTTTGAAATTGCTAGGTGTATGGCCTATATAATGTAAGATTTCTCTAATTCAGCCCCATGAGCTGAACAAGAGAAATGGTTTGATCCCCCTATCCATGTAAAAACTAACAGCCGGGCTGTATGTCCTGACTTTTGGTCCTTAGGCTGAAATCACACAGGTTACTCTCCTGCTGGCAGTACCTTGCTAGTAGCAGAATCACCTCAATAAAAATCAATTTTACCTAACAGATGTCACTCATTCAGGGAAGAATCTTGATCGCCAGCAAGGGAGCAATATGTCATCAACAAGTTCAGGCTAAAAAGAAGTGCTACAATAAATGAGTGGACTCCAAATAGTAATTTTTAGTTTTTTTGTTGCCAGAGGCAGACTCGCCAGTGTTGGATGGCCCTTGAGCTACCTATACATAATACAAAGCTCACCCAACTTGTGGCTGATTCCTCAGATAATGGAAATGCTGTAGAGCCATCAAAAATCAACGCTTGATGTTGGGATTGATTCGTTGAAAAGGTGACACCAGGGATCAGGTCATCAAGTGGCACCAGGGATAAGCTGGGTTTGGATGTGAACTCTGCACTTAGTTCACCTAAACCAACAGGAACCTGTTCCATGATTGCATCCCCGCTGGCCCAATGAGCTGGGGGGCATGAGCATCCTCGCCCCTTTGTAAACATACAGCTTTAGGGCAATGAATTTCCCATCCGCATCTCATTGGGCCAGAAATACAGTTAACTTCTAGGTTCAGACCAAACCCAAGCTCATCCCTGGTAGGCACCCTTCTTTGGTTGGCAAGCCCATTTCAACTCCTGAGGGTTAGAGGTAATACTTCCAACGTATACCCCTTCATATTACTGTATGTACAATCTTTATTTATCTTACAATGGAAGTTTGAAAAGATTATTAGATGAAAGATCTCAAGATCTTTTTTGGTTGTGAAGAGGTTTGAAAGAAACTTTGTACCTTAGGAAAAGTGAGCAACTGAAAATCACAGATTTCCTAAAGACGGCTATCTTAAACCTTTGGCTATTCTATCTACCGTAAGTCATTCCAATTTAAAAAGATCAGAGATGGATATTTTTAATTCTTTAGATAAACAGCAGACAATGTTTTGTGAGTTTGTCCTGTAGACATTTCTACCAGTAGTGTCCTTATCATTCTTCTCCATGTTTTATTTGTTCCTGTGCGCTCATATCCACGCTATTTCCTTTTTATGTTGATTTAACATATACAAAGAACAAATAGATAACTGAAAGGTTACTGCTAGAATGGAGACTGATGGGGCCGGAGTGCAGGGCTCCTTCAATAAGGAATAAGTCACATGAAACAGCCAAAAATGTTGAGTATTTGCTGGCAAGGCAAGTACATAAGCCAGTATACTGTGTGTGTCCCGGAATGAGACAAGGGGGGCGCACAATTGTTTGACTAGGCTGACGTACAGTGAGAAAAGCCAAGGAAAGTAAACACACTGGCAGCATGCCCAATGTTATGTGGGTTGGATTGTAGAACTTGTTGGCCTACATGCCAAGCTGACCCTTCACTGTTTTATTATTTCACTGTTTTCTTTTTTCACAAAATGATTTGCAGGCATTTTATACATGTTTACCCCCCCCCAAACTCTGTCACCCCTCCAAAGATAACATTGCAGGATATACTTTAGTGATTTGGCATCTGTGTTGTTTTCCGACACTAATAGACCTCCGTTACAGGGAGAGATCAAGATCTCATTTCTCTGTAGTACACAACACATAGGAAGCTTTGCCATAAAAATACTGTACTCCTATTGTTTTCCATCTGCAATGCTGAGTTCTGCATAAAATATTTCATTCAGATGCTAATGTTTGTATTAAATCTCGGCAATTCAGCAAATGACCTTTTAGATGAATGAGCATATAGCTGAATCCGGCTTGATGTTTGGTGGAAAATGTTTTAGTAAACCCGATGTCTGGCTCAAGTTCCGTTCTGCAGTATGTGTTTCGCAGTATGCCTGGCAGCTTGAATGCTGACCGGTTGTCAACAACCTGCGGTTAGTCTGGGCAGTTTGGTGGCACAACAGAGCCGGCTACCCAGTCGGGCAGACCAACTGTGGGTATAGTGTTCTGTATATGGAGGTTTTTCTATTGACTTGTTTTTTTCTATTTTTTGTTTTTTCTTCCTGACTAACCATATAACTATTTTGCACTGCAAAAATAAAGTCATGTCTCTTGCTTCCATCCCACTATCATGACCATGCTGCAATCAGGGCCCATTCTAACCAGACACTGCGTGTTTTTGCATGCACGGTGACATATTTTTATGTGCATTTGCGGTGCATTTTTCCTAAGCCTGCATTTCCTTTATGATCACCTGGTTCATCTTCTTTTTTTGGGCTTTTATGTGCATTTTCGTTCATTTACATTGGGGATCGACCAATATCGTTTTTCCGGTGCCGATACGATACCGATATTTTGGCCACCTCTCCAGCCGATAATTTTTGCTGATATATTTTGTACATTTAAAAAAAATATATTTACACTGTCATTTTACATTCTTTTTTGTTTTTTATTACTGCGATTGCTGTCATATGCTGTCAATAGGCATGTGACAGGTACTCTTTATGGAGAGATCGGGTGTCTATAAGACCCCAAACCCCTCCTGCACTTCAAAGTATTCAAAACGTCAAGATCGGCATTTTGAATATTTTTTTTTTTAACCACTTCAATACAGGGCACTTTCGCCCCCTTCCTTCCCAGCCCAATTTTCAGCTTTCAGCGCTCTAGCGCTTTCAGTGACAATTGCGCGGTCATGCTACACTGTACCCAAATGAAATTTTTATCATTTTGTTCGCACAAATAGAGCTTTATTTTGGTGGTATTTATTCACGACTCCGTTTTTTATTTTTTGCGATATAAGCGCAAAAAAGCGGAAATTTGGAAAAAAAAACTATTTTCTTTTTTCTACTTCAATAAAAATCCAATAAAATCAAATTTTGTCATAAATTTAAGCCAAAATGTATTCTGCTACATGTTTTTGGTAAAAAAAATCCGTTAAGTGTATAATAATTGGTTTGTGTGATCACGGA
Organism: Lithobates pipiens; assembly: GCF_037356315.1. NCBI lineage: Eukaryota > Metazoa > Chordata > Amphibia > Anura > Ranidae > Lithobates > Lithobates pipiens. The sequence goes on along the minus strand of NW_027507788.1, from coordinate 107,129,902 downwards.
CATATGTACGCAAATGATCATGTACATATGTGTGCAGGTGATCACGTACATATGTGTGCAGATAATCATTGGGACATGTGATTTTAGTGGGACATATGTGGGGGACATGTTTTTATTATTAGGGACATGTGTTTTTATTATTTGGGGACATGTATGTTTTGGGGACATGTGTGGGGACATTGTGTTTATACTGTGTGATGTGTTTACTGTGTGGTGTGTTTACTGTGTACACTAGACTGGTGATCAGTGAGTAAAAAGCTGTAAAAAGCAGCCCATACTCACTGATCAGCAGCCGGCTGCAGCGATCTGCTCTCCTCTCCACAGCGATGACTTCTGTGTGAGGAGAGGAGGAGCCGATTGCCTAGCAACCGGCTGTTTGTTTACATCACATGACGGCCGTGATTGGACACGGCCGTCATGTGATCAGGAGGGCCAATCACAGAGCCCTCCTGCCGATCTGAGATGCGCCGTGTCCGGGTGACACGGGCGCATCGGGATCGCGCCGCTGCGCGGGCGCGATCCCGCTACTCCTGAATGACGTTCCTGAACGTCATATCAGGAGTAGGCGGCTCCCACCCGGCCGTATATGTGCATTGGCCGGGTGGGAAGTGGTTAAACTGGCACTTTTAAAATGCCAGTAATCCGGGAAGTGATGTCATGACATTGCTTTCGGATTACTAGATCCGAGACCTGAATGAAGCATCGGCTTTGCTCGGATCTTTGGCCAGCTGGTTGCTCGGGCCTCCCAGTGGGCGAGTGGCGGACGCCGTGGGGGGGCGTCCTCTCCCACTGCTTGTAAAAACAGCCGAGCCACGTCGGTTGTTATTACAATAAAGCCGACCGCCCACTCTAAAGAAGGGTACGGGGGCATGCATCACCCCTGTAAAACCCCTTGAAGCAATATTGGTAATATTGGTCAGTTTTTTGACCGATACTTCTAAAAAAGTGAATATCGGCCACCGATAATCGGATGCATCGATAATCGGTTGATCTCTAATTTACATGCATTTGCTTGTGTTTCTGTGCATTTGCAGTATGGAGAAATGCTGCAGCTTTCTGTACTGTACACTGGACTATGCTCATAGGATAACCTGGATTTTGGACTGTCTATGCCATTGGAGTGCAGTTAAAAGTGCATCCTACTGCATTTTGTGTGAAGGAATGGGCCTTGGTGTACTTTAAGTCTTGGAACTTTACTTTTTCTGCAGCTCCATGTTTGAAATGAGTACCGTAACTACATTAGCCACTCAACAGTCCGTTCCCTCGGTCTGCCTAAGAGGCTACAGTTCTTTAAACCCACAAACACATACTAGGGACAATATGGACAGGAGCCAAAACATCTACCAGCATGTATTTGCAGTGTGGGAGGAAACTGGAGTTCTCAGAGGATAACTGCACAAGCAGGGGCAGAATACGCAAACACCATGCGGATGGTACCTTGACTGAGAGATCAGGGACTCCAGTGCTGTAAGGCAGGAATACTCATTTTCTTTATTTAAAGTGGTTCTGTGCATTCCCTACGTTAATCAACAATGTTTAGGTAGCAGTATGCCCCCTCAGCCCACCTTATACTTTTCTGAGGCATTGGAAGCTATTGGCTCCCACTGATGTCAGTCAAATTTTGTGATGGGTGGGAGGCGAGCCACACTGTCTGTGTCTATGGACACGGGCAGCACAGCTCCAGAATGAGCCTGCAGGTGTGTCCCCATAACAAGTGGCTTGCTATGGGGGGGCCACCAAGAAGAGGAGCCAGGATCGCTGGCAGGGGACCTAAGAAGAGGAGGTTCTGGGTCGCTCTCTGCAATTCCACAGAGCAGGTAAGTATAAACCTGTTGTTTAAAAAAAATTGAGTTTGCAACTACTTTAAATAAATATCTTATTTTAAAATTACCTCCAAAAGTTTTTGCCATGTTATACTTTTCTGTATGTACTCTTTGCTATGATTTTGGTGTTATGTGGATACATCTTAAAGGAATAAGTGCATGATTAGACAAAAAATAAATACTGTCCTTGCTATCCTTTTTTGCATAAGGTAAAACATATAAAAATATGCCTACGGTATTTATGCTTTGGCCTTGTTCACATGGGGCATACATAACCATGTACCCATTGATGGCCATGTTTACATGCACAATGCATTCGGGGCCATGCACCCACATGGATGTCACACTGGGAGCAGCAGCTGTGTCCATGCAGCTGCTGAGTCCCAATTGACCGCAATGGGACTGCCTGCATGGGGATACACAGATCGCTTTTGCATTCCAGTGAGGATAAACACGTATAAACATGTATGCCCCACGTGAACGAAGCCTTGATATTTCTGCCAGGAATTGGCAGAAAAATCCAGCGTAAAAAAATGCTTGATCAGTTGCATATTTGCATTGATATTTAAAGTGATATTAAAGTCTTGTTTTTTTTATTTAAAAATAATAAACATGTTATACTTACCTGCTCTGTGTAATGGTTTTGCACATAGTAGCCCTGATCCTCCTCTTCTCAGGTCTCTCTTTGGCACTCCTGACCCCTCCCTCCTGTTGAGTGCCCCCACAGCCAAGCAGCTTGCTATGCGGGCACCCGAACAGAGCTGCTGCTGTGTGTCCATTCAGACATGGAGCCGTCACTCAGCCCCGCCCTCTCTCTTCCCTCAATGGCTCACTGACTTTGATTGACAGCAGCGGGAGCCTATGGCGCCCAACTACTGTCTCAACCAATGAAAAGGGAGAGTCTTGTACAGCCGAGACTCTCGTGCAACATCACTGAATCGAGATGGGGGCCAGGTAAGTATTAGGGGGGCTGAGGGGGGATGCTTTAGGACCACTTTAAACACAATATACTGTAGAAACACTTATCCAGATTAACCACTTCAGCCCCGGAAGATTTTACCCCCTTCCTGACCAGAGCACTTTTTACAATTTGGCACTGCTTCGCTTTAACTGACAATTGCTCAGTCATGTAATGCTGTACCCAAACAACGTTCTTTTTTTCTCACCTCTGCGTTTTGATCACCTCTGCGTTTTTTTATTTTTTGCGCTATAAACAAAAAAAGAGCGACAATTTTGAAAAAAAAAACTATATTTTTTACTTTTTGCTATAATAAATATCCCCGTTTTTTAAATAAAAAAACAAATTTCTTCATCAGTTTAGGCCAATATATATTCTTCTACATATTTTTGGTAAAAAAAAATCGCAATAAACGTATATTGATTGGTTTACGCAAAAATTATAGCGTCTCCAAATTATGGGAAAGATTTATGGCATTTTTTTTATTATTATTATTTTTTACTAGTAATGGCGGTGATCTGCGATTTTTAGCGGTTATGCGACATTGCGACGGACAGATCGGACACTTTTGACACTTTTTTGGGACCGTTAACATTATTGCTATAAATATGCACTGATCACTGTGTAAATGTCACTGGTAGGGAAGGGGTAACCGCCAGGGGGCGATCAAGGGGTTAAATTTGTGTTCCTTAGATGTGTTCTAACTGTATGGGGATAGGACTGACTGGGGGACGAGACATATCATTGTTCCTACTTGGTAGGAACAAACGACATGTCTCATCTCCCCTGACAGAACAGGGATTTGTGTATTTACATGGCTCTCATGCACGTGATTGCACACGATCGCTGCCAGCCACGCGCATTGGGTCCCCCGCTGTGCAGCGTGCACACGCTCCCTCTGGCGGCTCTTAGATGGAAAGCCGTACCCATACAGGGTTTCGCTCAGAAGAGCCATTCTGCAGCAGTATATCCACGTGAGCCAATCGGGAACCGGTTAAGTAATTTGCCTGGTTTACACTTAAAAAGTCAACAGGGCATGACAGATTATCTGCCCCTGATATGTACAGACAGTTGTAAAAATCAGATTTTTACAAACTGTCCGTGAATTTACTGACGGTTGGCAACCGTGGTATATGCATAAATTATGTCAGTACACTTCTCTCTGAACATAGGTTTGGGGAATTTTTTTTATGCCCCAAAATGCTTAAAAATATGAATATAAATGCAACAATTGACACATTGGCCCTATACTAAACTGTGTTTAGAAGAATACAAAAAAAATAAAAATGCTTTTAAGGGTTTGTTCACACCAGAACTGCATTCCGTGCACATTTCTGGTACCGCATTCAAAACGCACTGTGTGTGCGATCTGCTGCGGATGTCAGTGTATTCCTAACAACACCCCAAACTGCGTTCCTGTGTGATTCAAGTGGTAGCTGGCCCTAAAAGTGGCAGTTTTTCTTGCCCGTATGCATGTAGGCTAATACTGATCTGTAACCAGGTATGCCGTCTTCTGTATTCGGATCAGCAAATAGAGCAAGTGGGTTATTTTACAGAAAGCAACCCGTGTTTTAGATTTCCTGATTAAGCCTAATGACCTTGTTTAGTAGAAATGTCTTCTTTCAACAATTAACCTTTTTAGTTTCTGAATGTGCATTCCATAAATTCACTTGTAGGTAGGGCCTTGTTGGGGAAGGCATATTTTCAATATTTCAAATGAGTATTGTTATAAGGATTAGCTTTCACACCTCAAATGACTGGCCGCACCTGAATGGGGTAAACACCTGTCTCCACAAGCACGGCACCGCATGCATTCTACTGTATAGGTGTTACTGCATTATATGATCAGCTCCCAAACCAGTCCATATATGGTAATGGCATTCAGGGTGACACCTTCAGTTTATAGCAACCAACAGCATGGAGAGGAGATCGGAGCGAGGTGATTCATTTATGACAGGTCATAGTCTCACCACGTGAACTTAGAGCCAATAGTCTCTACCTCCCTCTGGATGTTTAAAAAAAGCTGATCTTCTCCACCAATTCTATCATTTCTAGGAAAGGCGACAGTATTTGCAGGTGATAGAAAGTATACTAGGTTATTTTATACTGGGATATCGATGCAACAAGCTAAGGATCATTGACGTATTCCCAGAGAAAACGGTTCTTTCAATATGCCAGTGTGTTGATGATGAGCTATTCCAGGAAACAGGTGAAACCAATCAGTGAGCGACTAATCAGAAAGCTTGCTTAGTTTTCCTTATCGGAATCCATTACAATCTGCCGCAACCAAGTTCCAGAGAGCACCTCACAGGGACATTGGGGCTGTGCTACCTTAACCCATGTGCTGCGCATCTTCACTTTCTGCTTCCTGTATCACATTCAGTAATCCAAAGCAGTCTATTGGGTGTCCGTAAGACCCATTTTAGTACTATTTTTTTGTATGCAAAAGGACCAAGGAGGCTCCTGTGGAAGAAAAAATGGATATACTTACCTATTTTCAGGCCGCGCCGGCCCCGGTCCCATGATCGGCTTCCCTCTGTCAGCTAGCAGCAGCTTCAGAGGAGAGGAGGGAGTGCCAACACTGGATGAGCCTTAGTAAGCATATGGGTGACGTCACAGCTCGGGCATTCCAGCTGTTGTCAAGCACTCTCTCTTCTTCCCTATAGTTGGCACTGGCTAAGGAGATCACGTGACTGGACCCAAGCAACTGATAATAGGTAAGTTTATGCATCTTTCTTTGACAGAGTAGTTAGTATAGGTGTTAGGAGGTGGAAGGGAGTAGTTTTAAAATGAGTTGGTTATATGCCTAGACCTACACTTTAAAGCAGATCTTCACCCTCACCCCCATTTTTCCGAACCCTGCTTACCGGTTTGTGAGTTCTGAACAGTTCCAGATACTCGCCCACCCAGTGGAGCCAGCGTTGCCCTGCTGAGATCCTCTTCTCTTCTGCCACCACTTGGGTCCCGTGCCGCCATGCTCTTGTATGATGCCATGGGGAGCCTGTCGGCTCCTTCAGGATCTGATGACGTGCCACTAGGCTGACTATCTACCACTTTTGTGAATGAAATACTATGCTTCCTGAGAAATGGGATATGCATCTCCCAGGAGGCACAGGGAGCACAGGCAAGTGACGTGCATGTTTTTTTTTGCCATCTGTGTCCCATTGGGGAGACAGAAAAATAAATAAATAAATAAATAAAACAGAAAATGAGAGAAAATCCCTTGTTGTCACCAGAACTAGTGTATCCATTGGAAGATTTTCCCTCTATTACTGTTCTGGGGGCAACCCAAAAGGCAACCCAAAATTTGGGATTTTCTTTGACTTTTGAGTGATAACTGTAAACAAGAAGAATAAAGAGGGAGAATTTCACTAACTTGGGCACAGACGTCAATAAAAACCTGACAGATGTTCTAATACCTCTCCACAGTCTCCAAAACTAAAAACAAAGTTTTGCTTTTTCGTTATCCTCTAAATAAATATGCCAGTTTATGGGCATTATTGGAAATTCAGATTGACTTGCATTCTTCATGGCTGTGCAATGCATTATGTTATATTGTTTAAGATTAGAATTTTTCAGTCTTCTAAAGTATGGGAATGCAGATTCCACGGTAAAATGTATTTCCACCACAGTCACAATTATAAAGCTAAGAATAGGATTTTCTCGGCACCATGAGACTGCCTCTCCCTACAAGCCAGGCTCAGCTAGTGTGTGCATGAATGGCTTTCAATGTGCGGAGGTCACAGTGTGTCAATACGGCAAGGGAGCACATTATGGAAGCTATTTCACACACACCTGATTTTTGGTAGTTTTTTGCTGTCTCAATGCAGTAATTCTAAAGCCCACACAGCAAACTAAAAAAGATCATATTTAGATTATATTACCCATTTGAAAGAGTGAGTCCACCCCAGTCTACTTTATTTGTCATAGGCTGACCACACATGGAGCCAATTTAGTGTGTTGTGTGGCCCTGCCGGTTGCCTCTTACCCGACATCCCTCGACTGAAAAATCATAGAAGTAGGGTGGCACACTATAGGCTAACCAGCGGCTACATCCAATCAGACATAAGCATCGGTAGAGCATTTTGACAGCTGGTTTAGCTGGCTGTCAAAATACAATAGCCACAGCAGGAGATTCATTCATCCATGGTGTGTAGCGTGGATGAAGGGGTTGAACTGAAATAATGCGTAGGTAGGTTTAGATGGATAATATAATGGTTGAATCTTCTGCAAGCTTTTTTTAATACTAATGGATTCTAGAAGTAAGAATTTTGTACTTCGAGGAACAGATCTCTGGAAGTTGTCCAGGGGAATTCATTAAAGTTCTAGTAATACTTTTCTGGTGGTATGTCCCTTTAAAATGGACTGTGCCAAATAAAATTTTTTTAAAAATTGATTGACAGCAGCGGGAGCCAATGGCTGCACTGCTATCAATCTATCCAATCAAGAGCCAGAGAACGCCGTGCATAGAGACAGTCGGGTCAAGTTCCAGGGCTCAGGTAAGTAAAACGGGGGGGGGGGGGGGGGCTGGGGGCCCGGTCACTGCCAGGTGTCTTTTCACCTTTTCACTGCCGACCATTCTTCTTTTTTTTTTTTCAGCCATTCTGACACTTGCTAAACACTATATAACACTCACTTGTTTGGTACATTAATTCCCCCCATGTCCGTTTTCGCTTAGAAAATTAACTTATAAACTCTTATGATGGTCGGTTCCATCTTGCTTGTGGGCATGTGAAGCCCACAAGCATTGTTTTTGGGGATGTGGTGAATGCTGAGCTCCCAGCATTCACCACTCCTTCTCGCGCATGCTCAGTGTTTATGGCGCGGAGCACCGTAAACTTCCAGGTTGCCATCACAACGGGCGGCATGATCTGAAGTTCCCTATTCTATAGCCAGTAGCAGGCTGTCTATTGGCTAAGGAATCCACCCACTGCCTGCTCTCAGTCACAAGGGAAGCTGACATGATTGGGAGATGACGTCTCTGAATCCCAATCAAGCCATTCCCACCCACCTTCAAAACTCTTTGGCCGCTGCACTGTCTGTGTTATGGCCAAAGGCCACTGTCCGTGTCGTTTAGCCAATCATTTTCTGTATATTAGTTCTTTGTGGTCCGTGGAACCAGGGCTTTGGCAGGGATGTGTCCTTTGCCTTCATACTGTGTGTTAAAAGCTGTCCCTCCACCTTTTAGGAGGAATGCAATAACCAATAGCGCGGTATGCTAAAATCAAAACTGTCTCTTTTGGTTTGCACTTAATCAGTTTAACCACTTGTCTACTGGGCACAAATAGAGCTTTCTTTTGGTGGTATTTAATCACTGCTGGGTTTTTTTATTTTTTACAACAAAAAAAGAAAAGACTGAAAATTTTGAAAAGAAAATGTTTTTTAGGTTTTTTTCTGTCAGTAAATTTTGTACGGAATTTTTTGCCTTCACTGATGTGCAATGATGGGCACTGATAGGCTGAACTGGTGGGCATTGATGAGGAGGCACTTATAGGCACTGATGAGGAGGCAATATGCTGCACTTATGGGCACTTCTAGGTGGCACTGATGGGCACTGTTAGATGGCACTGGTGGGCACTGATAGGCAGCACTGATAGTCGGCATGTATAGGCGGTACTGATGGGCATTGATTAACAGCATTGATCAGCAGCACTGATTGCTAATGGGCACTGATTGCTGGCAATGGTGGGCACTGATTGGTGACACTGTATTGCTATATTGTAATCTGGACACTGATGATCAGTGCCCTGATTGCATTCCTAGATGTCTCCCTGCGGCTCTTTACAGAGATCGGAGTCATGTCGTGTCCTAGCAACATGGCATGGCCGTGATCTCCACTCTGTGCGCCCCCACGAGAGCGGCCGTTCTGAGACACTGTCATATGAAGGCGTCCCAGAACAAGAGCCGGACCGCCCCTCCTGACAGTGGGCGGGCGGCAAAGAGTTAAAGAGAAGCTTTAGGCTCCCCCTCAAAAATTGAAAGTCAGCAGCTTCAAATACTGTAGCTGCTGATTTTTACTATAACGAGGCTTACCTGTCCAGGGATCCAGCGATATCCACACCTGAGCCGATTTTTCAATAGGCTTCGGGTCCAGGCACTGGCATCTTAAGTAAGGGAGGCCGGCCTTGAGGTTTCACAGCCAGTTTCCTTCTGCTCAAGCACGAGCCATGCTGCATTTTGTTCTGTGGTCTTCTTGGACCTGCAATGTCTCCCAGAAGGCTGCGGGCAAAGGGGCCGAACCTCTGATTCAGATCACCACGGCACATCTAACCGCTAGTGGGTACTTGTCAAAACCAGGTACCCGCTCCCCCCAAAAAAGAGCTAAATGTGGCAGCGGAGGGGGGGAGGATGCACCCTTTTGGGTGAAGTTTCACTTTAAATAAGCACAAGTGAAAATCAAACTCTGTCCACCACCTAGGCACTGTCAGGGGGTCTCGCTCCTGCTATTAAATTATCAATTTGTTCTTTTATTTTACATTAGAGAATGCGGATAAGAAATGAGAACCAATCACTTTTGTTCAATAATGTATTGTACTGTTCACTATATCATTACCGGAATGCAACCTACAATTCAAACAATAAACTGTTATTCTTGGAATGTTGTTTCCAAGGCAAACGACTGCATGTTTTTTTCAGTAAAACACCTGTACTGGGACACGGATCTGTCAGTGGAATGTAATGGGAGTACACCAGCACAATGCACCTGCTTCTGCACTCCCCATTACTAAAGAATATCAGACCAAATTAGGAGAATGGAACGATGTTCTTTGATTAGTGTCATTTCTTTTTTTTTCATTCTTTTTTTAGTATTTGTCTAGCATTGAGAATTTACGTAGTGCTATATAAAAACAATATGTAAGAGGGACTTAAACGTATAGAAAAGATGGAATGCAAACACAGTGCTTGGGGCAGCGCAAAACGCATTTGAACACTCTTCAAACGCACGTAAAGCACGTGTCAAGTGCACATCAAGCACGCTTTAAGCATGCTTCAAATGCATGTAAACATGCAGTCAAAAATGTGCAGTTATGTGCCGTTTCTGGTGTAAATGAGCCCTAACGTTCCTGCGCTCCTTTGATGCTATTAAAGAGCCAGGGAGTGTAATGTCCAATCAGACGCATCAAAGTCGCACTCCAGGAATAGAACAGTAATATTTTCCTATTAGCCAAAACAAAACAAAAAAAAAACACGGAAAACACATCAAAAATGCATGTTCAAAAACACAAAAAAACGTTGAACCTAGCCTTAATAAAGGTAAGAAAAAAAAATTTGTGTTGGGCTGCCGCTTCCTGTTTCTCCAGGTGACATTATAAGACAATGGCCGTCATATGACTTATGATGATTGGTCACTGGACCCGCATTGTAAATAGGAAGATTTGCAGGTACTTAAATCTTTGCCCGCTTTTGGGCTACGATTATTTGAAAAGAAACCATCTGTCTACTAGTTGTTAATATACAACTACAACCTGTGGCAGACGAATAGTAATATTTTTGTCCTATTAATATGTAGTTGGATTTGGAAGGCAGATCCTCGGCTACATTGGGTAGTTGAGTCTGATTTTACCGAGTGACTTGCGGCTGAATTCCTGACATTGCTAACATAGGCAAGGTTGTCCTGAGTGCAAGACTGTTACCCGGAAACGTGATCTTCTTCAACTGAACCGTCATTTCTTTTGTCTTAGAAGTGAAAATAACCTTCTGTAGTTGAAGCTAAACTACGTTGTGGGTGCCAGTAAACTGTTCCTTCCAGGGCATACCATGAATTACAGGGCAACAGTGCTGGAATGCTGAAAACAGTAGGATTTCTAATTGAATGTGTCTGAAAGAACAGCCGGCATTGCTCATGTCAGACCATCCACTTCTCCCATTGAGTGTCAAATCCATCCTGAAAATGTCAAAAAGAGAAGCTGGTGCTCTGAACATGTTAGAAAGGTACGCTTTTCATAACAGTGCCATACACTTACTGGCCACTTTATTAGGTACATCTGTTCAATTGCTTGGTAATACAAATTGCTAATCAGCCAATCACATGGCAGCATTTAGGCTCTGTTCACACGAAGGCGTTTTTTTGGCGTTTTTCTGCTGTAAGTCTCAGCTCTAAAAAAAAAAAACAACAAGACAAATCCCATTCGTTCCAATGGCCCTGTTCACATCTGAGTGTTTTTGTCATCTGAAGCAAAACACCTGAAGCTCAAAAGTACAGACTCTTATTTTTTGGCAGATTACAGGCGTTTTCTGCTTTTTACATTAGTGACCTTTTGATCTGTACAAAATCGCGAAACTTTCTGCCTGAAAACAAAACACCTAGGTGTCAGCAGAACCTAAAGCCTCGTACACATGATCAGATTGTTGGCAAACAAAGCGTCAGACTTTTGTCCGAAGGGTGTGTGCCAGGATCTTGTCTTGTATACAAACGGTACACAATTGTCGAGCAACAAACCTGAACGTAGGGACGTACTTCAAGGAATTTCAGCTCTTGAGCCCCACCCTTTGGGCACCTTCTGCTAATGTCGTGTTTGGTGAGCATTGATTCCAAGCATGCATGTTTGTACCTTCAACTTTTGTGTGACGGATTTGTGTGTTTACACACAATAGGAAAATCTGACAACAGGCTGTTGTCCACCGAAAATTTACTAGCCTGCCATCCAACATTTGTTGGCGGAAAGTTGGAAAACAATTGTCTGATGGCGCGTACTAATGGTCAGATTTTAGGCTGCAGATTATAGGCTGCCATCACACAATTCCCTGCCGAAGATCCGATCGTGTGTACAAGGCTTAAGGCTGGATTCGCACTTATGCAGTTTTAGTGCTTTTTGTATTTTGCACATTTGCACTACAGTCGATTTAACATTTTGCAAATCTGCAAAATGCAAAAAGCACTAAAAATGCATAGGTGGGAATCTAGCCTAAGGCAGGCCATATACATGGGTCAAATTTTGAAAGAATTTTCTCTTTTGAAAATCATTATCGTTCGAAATTTGCAACATTAGTGACCTGCAGCAACAGCCAAATTTCGTGCGGCCATCGAACTTGAGAAATCAGGCATGTTGGAAATTCCTTGAAAAACAATTTTCTAATCCATTATTGGAGAATCATGTGAGAAATGTAATCGAAAAAGAAATGTGCGTGTGCAAGAAAAGAAAATTATTTTCTGTAGCAACAGGGGGTGAAATTAAAGGCTCGGTTGTTTGAATTTAAAAAATCAATGGTGGTGCCATCGGATCACAAAAGAAAGGATCAAAAGAAAATTCTTTTGAAATTTGACCATGTATGGCCAGACTTGGGCATCTAGACGTGGTGAAGATGACTTGCTGAATTTCAAACTGAGCATCAGAATGGGAAAGAAAGGGGATTTAAGTGACTTTGAACATGGCATGGTTGTTGGTGCCAGACGGACTGGTCTGAGTATTTCAAAAACTGACCATCTACTGGGATTTTCATGCACAACCATCTCTAGGCTTTACAGAGAGAGGTCCTGATAAAGAGAAAATATCCAGTGAGCAGTTGTGTGGACAAAAATGCCTTGTTGATTTCAGATGTGAGTGGGCAGACTGGTTTGAGATGATAGAGAGGCAACAGTAACTCAAATAACTACTCGTTACAACCAAGGTATGCAGAATACCATTTCTGAACGCACAAGACGCCAAACCTTGAAGCAGATGGTCTACACCAGTAGACCACACTGGGTGCCACTCCTGTCAGCTAAGAACAGGAAACTGAGGTTACAGTTTGCACAAGCTCCCTAAAATTGGACAATAGAAGAGCGGAAAAACATTGTCTGGTCTCGATTTCAGCTGCGACATTCAAATGGTAGAGTCAGAATTTTTAGCACAAATAACATGAAAGCATGGATCCATCCTTCCTTTTATACTCGTGTTCAGGTCAGTGGTGGTGGTGGTGTAATTGTGTGGGGGATATTTTCTTGGTATACTTTGGGCCCTTTCAACGCCACGGCCTACCTGAGTATTGTTGCTGACCATGTCCATCCCTTTATGACTACAATGTCCCCATCTTCTGATGGCTACTTCCAGCAGGATAATGCACCGTGTCACAATTTTTTTTTTATTGTGCATTTAAAAAAATAAAATAAAATTAGACATGCTATCTGCCAATAGAACTTGACCAAAAAGTGCAGTCTATGCATCCAAAAATATACCAAATCAAATCATTATTCAACTAAAAAAATGTCAAAGCAATAACTCCAAGGACAATAATAAATAACACGTTATCTCCTCCGATTCCGCAACATCTCTGGTCGACGAACGGTCGTTCAGAAATGAACTGAAAAACACAAAATGAAAAGCGTGAACTGAAAAGCGCTAAATGAAAAGCGTGAAAAGAAAAGTGCGAATCGACACTCACCAAACTTCTACTAACACAAAATTAGCAGAAGGAGACCAAAGGGTGACGCTAAAGAGCTGAAAAACCATGTAGTACATCTAGTATGTCACTAAGGTTGCGATTGTTGGTCAACAATTGTGTGGCCGTGTGTATGCAAGACAAGTTTGGGCCAACGTCCTTTGGACAAAATTCCACGGTTTTGTTGGCCAACAATCTGATCGTGTGTACGAGGCTTTAGGGATTAGTGATGGACGAACGTTTCGCCCGGCGGTCGTTTCGCGGCGAATTTCCGACTTTCGCCGTCCGCGGGTTCGAACGCCTTTTTCCGTCGTTCGCCCCGGCGGACTTACGTGTTTAATGTATACAAGAACTTTAACCTTTCGTGACACGTTTATCATGTGTTACAGGACAACCAATTGAGACATGACAGCTCATGGACACTTGGACATTCCCCCTAACCTATAAATACACCCGATCCGGTGGCCATTTTACATTCTTTCTTCTGTCACTGTAGGGAAAGGATCCTGTGTGGAGTAGGGACAGAGAAAACGCTAGCTATTTGGTACACAAAAGTTCTTTTCAGGACTGGTATAGGTGTTAGGTCAGCAGCCTGAGTTTCTTTTGTCAGTTTAGATAAAGGGACAGAGCGCTGTATGCTGCTATTTTAGGGACAGCTCAGCCAGATTAGTCTTTCTTCATCATCATCATCATCATCATCATTAGCTGTTACTATCAGGTCCACAAAAGAGCTGTTCCAGCTAATCGTTCCAGCCTACTCTTTTTTGCCAATTTGTATAGGGACAGGCAGGAAGCAGTGTGTCAGGCAGTGAGGATAATTTTAAAGACTTGCTGTTACTATTAGTTCCACAAAGGTTCTTTTCAGGACTGGTATCAGTGGTACGGTAATAGGCTTGTACACGTATAATATTCTTTCTTCCAAATATAGAAAGAATATTATACTTGACTGCTGCCCTTCTGCTGCAGTCTGCTAATCATTCACAACTCACTTGTTCCACAAAGCTCTTTATCAGGACTGGTAACTTGGTCTGTCTAGGGTGCTACGGTACATAGGCTTGGGTGCGGTACAGTCTGCTGTTCTGTAAGGACCGCTATCGGTCCACAATACATAGGGTTGCCGTGCACTACTGCTGACCGCTGCCCTATACTGCAGCAGTCCTTCAGCGGTATAGGGACTGACGCACAGTCTGCTAAACACTAATACACAACCTGCTTGGTCCACAAAAGTTCTTATAAGGACTGGTAACTTGGTATAGGGTGCTACGGTACATAGGCCTGAGTGCGTTACAGTCTGCTGTTCTGTAAGGACCGCTATCGGTCCACAATACATAGGGTTGCCGTGCACTACTGCTGACCGCTGCCCTATACTGCAGCAGTCCTTCAGCGGTATAGGGACTGACGCACAGTCTGCTAAACACTAACACACAACCTGCTTGGTCCACAAAAGTTTTTATAAGGACTGGTAACTTGGTATAGGGTGCTACGGTACATAGGCCTGAGTGCAGTACAGTCTGCTGTTCTGTAAGGACCGCTATCGGTCCACAATACATAGGGTTGCCGTGCACTACTGCTGACCGCTGCCCTATACTGCAGCAGTCCTTCATTGGTATAGGGACTGACGTACAGTCTGCTAATCACTAACACACAACCTGCTTGGTCCACAAAAGTTCTTATAAGGACTGGTAACTTGGTATAGGGTGCTACGGTACATAGGCCTGAGTGCGTTACAGTCTGCTGTTCTGTAAGGACCGCTATCGGTCCACAATACATAGGGTTGCCGTGCACTACTGCTGACCGCTGCCCTATACTGCAGCAGTCCTTCAGCGGTATAGGGACTGACGCACAGTCTGCTAAACACTAACACACAACCTGCTTGGTCCACAAAAGTTTTTATAAGGACTGGTAACTTGGTATAGGGTGCTACGGTACATAGGCCTGAGTGCAGTACAGTCTGCTGTTCTGTAAGGACCGCTATCGGTCCACAATACATAGGGTTGACGTGCACTACTGCTGACCGCTGCCCTATACTGCAGCAGTCCTTCAGCGGTATAGGGACTAAGAGTTTTGTCACAGGGTGATTTAAAAAATGACAGGCAGAGGAAGAGGCAGGCCCTTCCGCAGGGGTGGTAGGGGTAGGGCAGGAGCAACAGCCTTGAGCCAAAGTGGGAAGTTGCAGAAGGTGCGTTCAATTACTTTAAAGGACGCACCAGACTTGGTTGAGTGGCTCACTCAGCCTTATTCTTCTGCACCCTCCTCATCCTCTCGATCTGCACCCTCTTCTTCACTCTCTGCTATGTGCACCCCCAAAGACACTACCACCAACAACACCACCACCACCACATACCTTCCGCTTGAGTGCAAATGGGGGCCTTCATGCTCCAGTGTTTTAATAGGGACCCCCGTATAAAAAGCATGAGGGTCAAGGACCAGTACTGGGTGGCAACGTACTTAGATCCCCGGTACAAACACAAAATGGCGGAAATGTTACCGCCGTCGCAGAGGGCTGTCAGAATGCAGCACTTCCAGGCCTTGCTTCGAGAAATGCTGCATTCTGCTTTTGCGTGCGCTGGCAGAGGAGCAATTCCCACTCCCAGAGAAGGATTTGCGGGTACCAATCCAACAGCGCCTGCAAGAAGAGGCCGGTTTGAAGATGTGTTGGTGACTTCGGATATGAGGTCATTCTTTCAGCCGACCCATCGACAGGTGTCATCCGGATCCAGCATCAGGGAACGCCTAGACCGTCAGGTGTCCGACTACATTGGGTTAACGGCCGATGTGGACGCTCTGAGGAGTGATGAACCCCTAGACTACTGGGTGGGCAGGCTTGACCTCTGGCCAGAGCTTGCCCAATTTGCAATCGAACTGTTGGCTTGCCCCTCATCCAGTGTCCTGTCCAAAAGGACGTTCAGCGCAGCAGGGGGGATTGTGACCGATAAGCGTACTCGCCTAGCTCACGACAGTGTTAACTACCTCACATTTCTAAAAATGAATGAGGCATGGATCTCGGAGGAATTCAACACATGTGATCAGTAGACCATGTATATGTCTATAAACAATTTTTGGAATCAAGCACACAGACCTTCTTAATTCATTTGGCTCACTTCCCTGACCCAAAAAAGCACACCGTACTATATGCCCCTACCCTCCTCTTTGAAGAGGTTGAGCGGTGTCATATTTCTACTGGGGCTGCTTATTATGAGGGGTTCCCACCATCCCTGTGCTGTGCTGACTTCCTCCTGGGTGTTCTTATTATGAGGGGCTCCCACCATCCCTGTGCTGTGCTGACTTCCTCCTGGGGGTTCTTATTATGAGGGGATCACACCATCCCTGTGCTGTGCTGACTTCCTCCTGGGGCTGCTTACGGTGCTGCTGTCAGCGCTGTATGTCACGGAGCTGCTGTCAGCGCTGTATGTCACGGAGCTGCTGTCAGCGCTGTATGTCACGGAGCTGCTGTCAGCGCTGTATGTCACGGAGCTGCTGTCAGCGCTGTATGTCACGGAGCTGCTGTCAGCGCTGTATGTCACGGAGCTGCTGTCAGCGCTGTATGTCACGGAGCTGCTGTCAGCGCTGTATGTCACGGTGCTGCTGTCAGCGCTGTATGTCACGGAGCTGCTGTCAGCGCTGTATGTCACGGAGCTGCTGTCAGTGCTGTATGTCACGGAGCTGCTGTCAGCGCTGTATGTCACGGAGCTGCTGTCAGCGCTGTATGTCACGGAGCTGCTGTCAGCGCTGTATGTCACGGTGCTGCTGTCAGCGCTGTATGTCACGGAGCTGCTGTCAGCGCTGTATGTCACGGAGCTGCTGTCAGCGCTGTATGTCACGGAGCTGCTGTCAGCGCTGTATGTCACGGAGCTGCTGTCAGCGCTGTATGTCACGGAGCTGCTGTCAGCGCTGTATGTCACGGTGCTGATGTCAGTGCTCTGTATTACGGTGCTGCTGTCAGTGCTCTGTATCTCCTGCACCCTCTTGTTTGCCTACCCTGGTCCCTGACCTTCCCTCTCCTCCATTGCCTTCATTAGCTCCATAGTCCTGAATTGTCAGAACAATTTCCCAAATAAAAAAAAAATGCTTGTAGTTATCGATCCCAAATTCACCTCATACATGTATTATGCTATTGTCCAGGTGGTGGGACTACGTGCTACCCCCTAATAATTACCCCGTGGCCGCAAATTCGACCTAAAGGTTTGCGAAATTCGCCTCCCATTGAAGTCAATGGAGCCCGCGGCGAACGGTCGTTTTCGCGAACGTTTGTGTCCGTTCGCGTTTCGCGTTCGCGAAACGTCCCGTCGGAAGTTCGTCCATCACTATTAGGGATGTTGTGGAACAGGAGATGTGCAGCTGACAAATCTACAGAAAATGTGTGATGTTATCATGTCAAAATCTCTGAGGAATGTTTCCAACACCTTGTTGAATCTGTGCCACCAAGGATTAGGGCAGTTCTGAAGGCAAAAATGGGGCCCAACCCGTACAAGCAAGGTGTACCAAATAAAGTGGAAAGCGAGTATACATCTTCACTAGACTTTTGATTGGTTAGGCTGTTGTTATTAATTATTTCGGAGTTTTGGAGGATTTATAAGCTCCCTGTTTCTTGTGGGAAAATAGATAGCTTGTGTAAAGTGGTCATTAGTGACAGTGCTAATTATACAAATGAATGGTTCAGGTTTTATTGTGTTACATAGTACTTTCTGTAGCAGAGATGATTTAATTTATATTTACCTTTTAACTCAAATATTGGGTTACTTGGCTCTAGAGAATGTAATGTTACCCTTCGTTTTAGGTTTCTGTGTCTATTTGTTGAGGACCACGGGGACAGCAGTGTTTTTGCTCAGCCATGGGGAAAACAACTAATAATGTCAAATAGTGCAACCCAGAGCTCATTAAAATCGAAATAAAAATGAACAAGCCACGTGTTTTTTCATCCAGCCATCTGTTGGGCCTCTTGGGAATATATTTAATTAAGTAAAATAAATAGCATAAAATAAACGGATTTTTCCAACATATAAACCTAAATAAAATCTGATCATTTATATGTTGTTCTTTACACTTCCTATACTTACGTCTTGTCTTTGGTTCCCCTCCATGAGGCTGCTGTGATCCATGGCATGGTCTGTGGGCAACTCTGTGACTGTGAACTGATTTTTTCCATTTCCTAATGCCAAGCTTTCCAGGCAGTCAAAGAGCAGTCAGGGACCACTAGGGCTTATATGAAGTTCACACACATAGGTCATTGTTATACGAGGGAACACGTACTTCCTTAGCATGGGGAGACTGAGCTCGATTTTCCAACAGATTTCCATTTTTTTTTTTCCATAGACTGTATCTTACTTTCGTAACTGCTGTGGCACAACTGGCACACATTTACAAATGTTACTGTCCCTGCAATATCCTTTACTCTGTATTGTTATATTAAGTCACGGCACACTTTTTACGTAGCGGCAGCTAATATCATGCTGATTTCTACATATGTCAGCATGCATCAAACATTGATCTAATTGCAGCGATTAACCACTTGCCCTCCGGAAGGTTTTACCCCGTTCATGACCAGGGTATTTTTTTGCTATTCGGCATTTCACTAATTTACCTGAATTGTACAGCACTATATGGAAAATACATTTTACATCCTTTTTTTTTTTTTAACATATAGAGCGCTCGTTTGGTAATTCATCACCACTGTTTTTTTTATTTTTATCACATGTATGAAAATTTTTAAAAAAACAAACACTACTTTCTGTTCTAAAACCACATAAAAAAATCAAATATCTTCATAAATTTAGGCCAAAATGTATTTTGCTACATGTATTTGGTATATAAAAAAAAATACTAATAAGTGTATGTTAATTGGTTTGTGTGAAAGTTAAAGCATCTACAAACAATGGTATTTATGCTGAAAGCAGTTCTTCACCCTAAAGGGGAAGTTCCGCTAGTATTGTCCCTCCCCCCCTCCGGTGCCACAATCGGCACCTTTCGGGGGGGAGGGGGGTGCAGTTACCTGGATAATCCAGGTATCTGCACCCACTTCCGGCCAGACCGCCGCATGGCTCCGCCCACCCCCGCATGGCCCCCCCCCCCCCCGTTGTGTTCTGGGAAACACACAGTTCCCAGAGACACAGCGGGGGACCATAAGAGAAGCGCAGCGCAACTCGCGCATGCGCAGTAGGGAACCGGGCAGTGAAGCCCTCATGCTTCACTTCCCGATTCCCTGACAGAGGATGGCGGCGGTGGCTGCAGCGAGACGAGCGATCGCTCGTTATCTGCCGCCGACATCGCTGGAACCTGGGACAGGTAAGTGTGATATTATTAAAAGTCAGCAGCTGCAATATTAGTAGCTGCTGGCTTTTAATATTTTTTTTTAGGTGCAGCTCCTCTTTAAATTGGCACAGCTGTAGACACTATACTGTAATGGTTGTGATCAGCAACTTAAAGTGTGACTGTGAAAGTGTGGCGGGAAATCTGAGGCTAACAGACACTGGCTGGAAGGGTAACAAACGGACACTGATGTCACTAGTGACACTAATGGCCCGTGCAGATGATCCGAATATCATACGACAAATCGTACGACTTTTTTCGCTTAATAGTAGAAAGTAGAAATTGAATAGGTAACTAAAGTCACGAAAGTTCTCATACAGCAAAAAAAATAAATCAGAAAGGATGACGTGTTGTATTGTATTTTCGGACGATAAGTATACTGACTAAACGAAAAACGTACGATCTGGTACCATACGAGGAAAATTGACGTGCTTGTCCGATCAAATAATATCGGATGATCCGTCGTGATCGGCTCTCGAAAGTAGTGTACACACGATCCAAAAAACATACGATTCTTCCTGGGATGACAGCTTTTGTATGATATTCGGATCGTGTTTTCTGGCCCATGCTGCTAAACTCGTGCTGTGTCCAATCACAGCACGGGTCAGCAGGGGACGCACAACTCATAAGCAAGCAGGCAGCCTACATGTACATTGCCAAGCCTGAACCTGCTGCCCGCTTACAGTATATTTACTGTGAGTGGTCGGCAGGAGGTTAATTATTCCAGGTTTGTTCCTGGAACAGATTGGTACTCGTGGTTTTCAGTTTCAGGGTCTTGGCAATCTTCTTATAGCCTAGGCCATCTTTATGTAGAGTAGTAGTTCTTTTTTCAGACCCTCAGAGGGTTCTTTGCCAAGAGGTGCCATGTTGAACCTCCAGTGACCAGTATGAGAGAGTGAGAGCAATAACACCAAATTTAACACACCTGCACCCCATTCACACCTGAGACCTTGTAACACTAACGGACACATGACACCAGGGAGGGAAAATGGCTAATTGGGCCCAATTTGGACATTTTCACTTAGGGGTGTACTCACTTTTGTTGCCACTGGTTTAGACATTAATGGCTGTGTGTTGAGTTATTTTGAGGGGACAGCAAATTTACACTGTTATACAAGCTGTACACTCACTACTTTAAATTGTAGCAAAGTGTAATTTCTTCAGTGTTGTCACATGAAAAGATATAATAAAATATTTACAAAAATGTGAGGGGTGTACTCACTTTTGTGAGATACTGTAAATTGTAGTTGTGTCATGCCTATAGATATTTAAGTCACATAGTCTTAACAAGCAGTAAATGAGCTTTAAAAAAATAAATAAAAAATCACGGATTTCTGTGTCTGCAGGCATGCAGGAACAATTCATTCTTAACATCCACAGCAAAATTACTGACAAGGTTTAAAGAAGTTAAAGTTAATGAGTTTATAAGAAATAGACATCAACATTCACCCTTACACTGCAGCATCAGTGTGATGCTTCAGCTGTCCCACGTCAGCTCTAACACCGAGAACTGAGTGATCACATGACCGCAGATCGCTCAACTCTCTGCTCCAAGTGGAGAGCAGTGACTGTCAGTCAACGCTTTTAGCTCTTCTCCTCCAGCGCTCACAGGAGGTCTAGGCTGGAGATGGGGCAGGTGCAGTTGACCCTCAAACGCATGTTGGAAGGCAGATCTGGCTGATCAGATCCTTCCAGAGCCTGGAGCGACTATGCCCCATCAGCTAATAGTCCACTGTCAGCTGATGCTGGGTCACAGGAGAACAAAGGTAAGTGTGCTCCTGTGACCCACAAGAGAAGTATAGCCAAAAAAGTTTTGTCCATATTTGTTACTTCAACATTTTTATATTTCTGATACACAGTAGCTTTTGGAGCTGAAGTGGATAATGCAAAAAAGCCTTGCATATCTTTTTGTTCTTGTTCAGTCACAGATTTGGTCCTTGCATGCAAAGTACATGCAGCCAGCAGTGACAGTTTGTGAAATTCTTCAGTAGTTTTGCTCTGGCTTAATTAGACCACGCTTTACAAAGCTGTTGTTATTACTGCCCATGTCCAGTTACCCTTTTCCTTGCAATCCGCAGCCAATGCTTTTATGCCTTAAGTGCCTGAATAAAATTCAAATTTCTCTTTGAAGCACAGATGCCTGTGGTGTGAATTTCCCCAAATCGCTTTATTCACTTCCTCTTCTCTGGCATTGTGCAAAGGACCTGAGCTCATATCATAGGCATCTGTCTTATAAAATATGTCAATCTCCATTGTTATCTGTCTGCGCAGTAAAACCTGGTAATAAAGTAAGTCTTTTGAAGTTCTGCCATTCTGAATAGATATATTTACTGGACTGGAAGCTCAGCCTCTAAAGGGGGTAAATGTCTCGCTAATATTTACAAGAAAGCTTGGGCATAGACGAATGGTGGACTAGACATGTGTTTGTAATAAATGTACAGCCTTCCGCTTGGTGCTCATTTAAAAAAAAAAAACGCAAGCAGTTTTCAATAAAACATATGTGTATAATACTCTAAAATAAAATACATTTCAATTCTGCAAGAAAGTGGGCTGAAATGTTTGACGTATATGGTGATCTTGTCTCTTAACATGTTCTGACATTTTGATTTCTTGTATCTGTTTTATTAGGAACCTGACTGGCTTCCAAGATGTCATCTAGAAGTAAAGATGATGCTGAACGCTACCTTTTTGTGGATCGAAACCCTACGAGCATCACAGCAACACAGGCTGATTGGACAGCCAAGAAGCTAGTGTGGGTGCCCTCTGAAAAACATGGCTTTGAAGCAGCTAGCATCAAGGAGGAGCGAGGTGATGAAGCGGTGGTGGAGTTGGCGGAGAATGGTAAAAGAGTGTCTGTCAACAAGGATGACATTCAGAAGATGAATCCACCAAAGTTCACCAAGGTTGAGGATATGGCAGAGTTGACTTGTTTAAATGAAGCGTCTGTCCTTCACAATCTCAAAGATCGTTATTATTCTGGACTCATCTATGTAAGTAATACCCAAATATTTCTTTTTTTTTTTTTAACTAAAGATTCCCCTCAGCACAATAACACTAACCTTGATTATTGCATACAGATTGCATTATATCTGACACAAAAATATGCTTCACCCATCAAAAAAAAGGTGTATTATCTGGCTGGCAGTGTTCCTATATCCAGTGGTGGGGACCAGTCACTGCTACCTTCTGTCTGTGAGCAAGGTGACCGGTCTCCTTACTGCCTATGCTGCAGTTCCGGTGAATGAGCGGTGATATCATCAGGCAGAGACCAGGTGCGGGAGGTGGTGCGGTGCATACAAGCTATGCCTGCCCAGAAGCAGGAGGTGGTGCGGTGCATAAAATCTATGTCTGCCCGGTGCAGGAGATGGTGTGGTGCATACAAGCTATGCCTGCCAAGGAGCAGGGGGTGGAGCGGTGCATACAAGCTATGCCTGCCCAGGTACGGGGGGTGGTACATACAAGCTGTGTTTACTCAGGTGCGAGAGGTGGTGTGGTGCATACAAGCTATGCCTGTCCAGGTGCGAAGGTAGTGCGGTGCATACAGGCTATCCCTGCCCAGGGGCAGAAGGTAGTGTGGTGCATACAGGCTATCCCTGCCCAAATGCAGGAGCTGGTGCAGTGCATACAAGCTATGCCTGACCAGGTGAGGGAGGTAGTGTGGTGCATACATGCTATGCCTGCCAGGTGTGGGAGGTAGTGTGGTGCATACATGCTATGCCTGCCAGGTGTGGGAGGTAGTGTGGTGCATACATGCTATGCCTGCCAGGTGTGGGAGGTAGTGTGGTGCATACATGCTATGCCTGCCAGGTGCAGGAGGTGGTGCGGTGCGGTGCATACAAACTATGCTTTGCCCAGGTGCAGGTGGTAGTGTGGTGCATACAGGCTATGCCTGCTGGGTACAGGAGGGGGTGCAGTGCATACAAGCTATGCTTGCCCAGGTGTGGGAGGTAGTGTGGTGCATATAAGCTATACCTGCCAGGTGCAGGAGGTGGTGCAGTGCATATAAGTTATGCCTGCCCAGGTGTGGGAGGTGGTGCAGTTCATACAAGCTAGGCCTGTCCAGGTGTGGCAGGTGGTGCGATTCATACAAGCTATGCTTGCCCAGGTGTGGGAGGTGGTGCGGTTCATACAAGCTATGCTTGCCCAGGTGCGGGAGGTGGTGCGGTTCATACAAGCTATGCCTGCCCAGGTGCGGGAGGTGGTGCGGTTCATACAAGCTATGCTTGCCCAGGTGCGGGAGGTGGTGCAGTTCATACAAGCTATGCTTGCCCAGGTGTGGGAGGTGGTACGGTTCATACAAGCTATGCTTGCCCAGGTGCAGGAGGTAGTGTGGTTCATACAAGTTATGCTTGCCCAGGTGCAGGAGAGGGTGTGGTTCATACAAGCTATGCTTGCCCAGGTGCAGGAGGTAGTGTGGTTCATACATGCTATGCTTGCCCAGGTGCAGGAGGTAGTGTGGTTCATACAAGCTATTCTTGCCCAGGTGCAGGAGAGGGTGTGGTTCATACAAGCTATGCTTGCCCAGGTGCGGGAGGTGGTGCGGTTCATACAAGCTATGCTTGCCCAGGTGCAGGAGGTAGTGTAGTTCATATAAGCTATGCTTGCCCAGATGCAGGAGGTAGTGTGGTTCGTACAAGCTATGCTTGCCCAGGTGCAGGAGGTAGTGTGGTTCGTACAAGCTATGCTTGCCCAGGTGGAGGAGGTAGTGTGGTTCATACAATCTATGCTTGCCCAGGTGGAGGATGTAGTGTGGTTCATACAAGCTATGCTTGCCCAGGTGCAGGAGGTGGTTCAGTGCATACAAGCTATGCTTGCTCAGCACAACTCTACCACTCTGCCAATCTTTCAAATATTTCCCCACACCTCAGTGCCCATGGACCCTTCCTCTTGGTTCTAGCTACTAAATTAAAAAAACAGTCCTAGAACACTGAAAAACAAGCCCTTCAGCAAAGGAAGAGGAAGGTGAGGCCTTTATTTTAGCTGATGTCTGGAAATGAGCTTTAAAGAGTTTAGGTCAGCCTTTCACAAACCATGTTCCTCAGAACCATTGGGTTCCTTCAGAAGTTGTTAGAGGTTCCCTGAGCAATGAGCAATTTCTGCTTCTCAAAAAAATAACCACTAACAGCATTTTGTAGCTATCTGTAAGCGGTAAACCCTTCTCAATGATGGAAAGTGTAAGGCGCTTCATTCCCACTGACCATCACGCTAATGTACTGTGAGAGTTATATATAGTAATTATTCACAGGAGTCCATGAAGTCAATTAAAGGGTTCCTCCATGTTTCAAAGGTTGAGAAGGGTCATTTTAAGTTGTTATAATAGACTTCTGTTAAATATTTCTGCTGCAGTATTTAAAATCGCATTTCACTTTAACAAAAAACAGGCCACTGATCTACATGTTCCTGCACATACCTGCAACAGCTTTGCCCCTACTCTACTTGATTGCTGAGCCGTATGAATTGTACAAAAGCTTCAACACTTAGTATTGGAGCCTACTCGTTCCCTTTTTTACCATTCTTCACCCATACATTCCCAATAGACCATCACTGGCCAAATAGGAATGTGTTGGAGGCAATGGAGGAGCAGGCAAGGTTCAAGGCTTGGGCAGAGCAGGGGCACCGAATGCCTGTGCAGGAATGGGTGGACACTTTTTAGGTGCCTGCTTTACATAACCATCAGCAGCTTGTCTTTTGTTGTTCAGCTGAAAGAGTCACGTTCATTTTTCCTGGTCCATTTCCGGTATCTGATTCCCTCAGTTCTGGCAATAGAGCTTCAGAGCTTTTGATAATTAAGATCAAAAACAAATATTTGAAATGCGCTGTTAAACAGGGATTCACATACAGTACATGTGAGCGTTACTTCGAAATATGAAGATTTTTTTATATTTAAAAGGGGATTAATAAAAAGGAAAAAGTAAAGGAAATTCCTCTTTGATAACACTTTTTTAATTTTATTTAAAGCTGTAATGATTTCCAGACACACTCAATAAACAAAAACTTTAAGCATTTTATTATTAAAAAATAGAATAAAGAGGAGTACCCCCCCCCCCCCCCCCCCCCGAAAAAAAAAACTAAAAGTCAGCAGCTACAAATGCTGTAGCTGCTGACTTTTAATATAAGGACACTTACCTGTCCAGGGAGCCTGCGATCCAGTCCTCACCTGAGCAGATTCTTCAGTTAGTTTCAGGTGCAGGCGCCAGCATTTTAAGTAAGGGAAGCCTTGCGGCTTCACTTCACTACTGTTTCCTACTGCACATGCGTGAGCCGAATGGTCCCGCTTTGTGAATGGTCCTGCAGTGTTCTGGGATGTGTCCCAGAAGGCTACAGGGGGAAAGGAGAGGGGGCCAAACTTCTGCCCATGGCAATCTGCCTGGAAGTGGGAGCGGGTACCTGTCAAAACCAGATACCTGCCCCCCCCCCAAAAAAAAAGTGGCAAATGTAGCAGTGGAGGGGGGGGTGGGGGGGGGGTTAGATGCAAACAAGCAGAACGTGCCCTTTTGGGTGAAGTTTGGCTTTAATGTAGAAGTAAGGAAATTGTGGGATTTGGTAGCTGGTATCTGGCCAGGTCTTGAGATTTTTACAGGTTTGACCAATGATCAGGATTTCAGTGGAGATGACTAATCATTGAGATAAGTGATACGGCAGGGTTGTCTGCAGGTCCCGCATAGGCTTTTAGTAGTGTTTAGTGGCTTTTAATGGTAGTTAAAAAAAAAACACTGCCAGTGCGCCCAGGAGCAGCAGAGTTTGGGCAGAAAAAACTCTTAACGCTACTAGAGCTGCTAAAAGATTTATACTGGCCAATGAAATAAGTTAACGCCCAAGAGCTTCATGCCTGTAAAATCTTTAGACACATTTACAAGCATCAGGCTTTTTTGTTTCTGCAAAAATGCTGCTGGTTTCTATGAGAGCTAAATAAACATCCTCTGTGCATGAGGCCTAAAATGGCTCCTACCTCCCTCCTATCCCCAATGCTAACTACCCTGTATGCTTATACTTACCTATTGTCAGGGTGCTCCGGTCTGGTCATGTAATTGGCTTCCAGGGGCCGACTACAGGGGAGAGGAGGGACAGCACAACGGATGCCTCATGGGTGACGTCACCACCTAGGTATTCCATCCAATGTCAACGATCTCTTCCCCGAATCTGGGCGCTGGGGAGATCATGTGACCAGACTGGAGCACCCTGAGAATAGGTAGGTTTAAGCATCTTCCTTCTACAGTGCAGATGGAATAGGAATTAGAAGGGGGTGGGAGCCGCTTTAAGTTTAGTTAGATCTACACTTCCACGTTTGCTCTCAACCAAAATATTGTTATGGGGCTAGCAAATGAAAATTCCCAAAATACAAGCTTGTATGTTTGTTTGAGCATTTTTAATCCTTCTTCAGGCTGCTTTTTCCAAATGAAAAGTGCAAATGTTTGCTTGCTATACCCAGCTGCTAATATTCACCTTTCTAACTGAAAGTGAATATCAGGTTCCCCGGTAAACTCCATCAGCTTACACAGGACAAAGGGGTTGATTTACTAAAGGCAAATAGACTGTGCAAATTGCACTTGCTCCAGAGCTCAGTAAATTAGGTAAATCTTCACTTTGCATAGAATACCCAATCACATGCAAGGTAAAAAATAAATAAAAAACAGCATTTTTTGCTTGTACATGATTGGATGCTGGTAGTCAGCAGAGCCTCTGCTCATTTACTAAGCTCTGGTGCAACTGCATTTGCAGAATGCAATTGCACTTTGCAAAGTGCACAGTTTTACCTTTAGTAAATCAACCTGAAGGACTTTTTCCTCACCCCCATGTGAGAGCATTGGGTGCCTGAGCAGCCAATAGCAAGCCCCAGAACCATCATGTAAAAGGAATAGAAGTGAGGCATCTGCTGTCATATATTCAAATGTACAGAGTATTTTTCTTTATACCTGGAAGCTGAACAAAATAGAGGGGGGAGGGGAGTCAAGCATGTAAGAAGAATAGCAGTTCAAGTGAAATTAAAGGGAAAAATAATCACCTAAACTCTAACAGTCCAATGCCTGTGGGGTCCTCACTCCTGTGCATGCGCAGGAGTTTTGTCATCCTGACATACTAGCAGGGCACATGCCAAGCTCTGTGAACATTCTGGAGGGGATTGCGAACATGCAGGTAAGTATATTTTAATGCAGAAGAGGCATTGGGGTTGATTTGCTAAAACTGGAGAGCGCAAAATCTGGTACATGGTATCCAATCAGCTTCTAACTTCAGCTAGTCCAGTTAACCCTTAACAAAAAAACTGGAAGTGGATTGGTTCCTATACAGAGCTGCACCAGATTTATTACTCTTATGCCATGTACACACAGTCGGACTTTCCGGCGGAAAATGTGCGATCGGATCGTGTTGTCGGAAAATCTGACTTTTTCTGTTGGAATTTCCGACACATAAAGTTTGAGAGCTGGATCTAAAATTTTCCGACAACAAAATCTGATCGTTTACATTCTGATCGTGTGCAGACAATTCCGATGGACAAAGTGTCACGAATGCTCAGAATAAATTTCGAGACGAAAGCTATTGGCTACTGGCCTCTTTATAGTCCCGTCATATGTGGTTTACGTCACCTCGGTCTGAACGATCGGATTTTCCGACAACTTTTTGCGACCGTGTATATGCAAGACAAATTTGGGCCAAATTTTGTCGTCGGAATGTCCGACCGTGTGTACAGGGAATTAGGCCTCTTTCACACCAGCCGACCGAATGGGGCCACCTGTCTATTTTTCAGGCAGACCCAATTGGACCACCCATTGTTCTCTAGTCTATAGGGTGACAAATAGTCCGCTGACACCTGCTGGCATCTGATCCGGTCCACTAAAAACAGACAGATGGGGATACATTCACCATCCCTCCGTTGGATCAGATGGTAATCGGATAAAAATGGGCACGCAGTCCATTTCCATCTGACTGCCCCATAGAGGAGAGCGGGCTGTGTTGGTGTCATCCTACCATCCGCCTGCTCAGCAGGGATCAGCAGAAAGATCTACCGCGGAGCAGGTTGATCCGCTTGGATGGATCCGGCCTGTCTGAATGGGGCCTTAGGGTTTAGTAAATCAACCCAATTGTATGTGTCTTCTGCATGGCCTTTAGTTCCCTGTCCCATTGCCCTGCATGGACAAAGCACAGGTTCTTAATACAATATTAATCTACAACTACAAATCCCATGAGACACTGCAAGACTTAGGCATAGGCCAGGGTTATGCAATTAGCGGACCTCCAGCTGTTGCAGAACTACAATTCCCATGAGGCATAGCAAGACTGACAGCCACAAGCATGACACCCAGTGGCAGAGGCATGATGGGACTTGTAGTTTTGCAACAGCTGGAGGTCCGCTAATTGTATATCCCTGGCATAGGCATTACTCCTGTATCCAGAGGCACGATAGGATTTGTAGTTTGGCCTCAGCTGAAGTGTGGAGGGTTGCCTATCCCTAATACCTGCACTTCTTTATAGCGTTGAGTTCCCATCTGTAATGTTACATGGCAGAGACTAATGTCATCAGAGCTGATGCTTCATTAATCCTGTCATTTCCTCTGCTTTCCACATTCCAGTACAAGGCTTGGTAGACCTGCTTTCTGATGACCTCATGAAAGTATTGTATCCCATAGACAGGTGGAAGCCTGCCCAGACTTGTACTTCAAGCAGGTGGATTAACTTGCTGCCGTCTCTCTGATACTATGGAATGGAATGAGCTTGTCCAGAAAACAGGATCTCAAATAACACCTGCACTAGAACCCCAGGTCTCAGCTCTGTGATGTGAGACCTGCAGATTACTACACATTCATGACGTGTATTTTTCTTAGATCAGAATTTTTAGATCAAATTTTATTTAGATCAAAATGAGAATCATTTTAAATTTTGCACTAAAAAAATGAAAAGTTCCATGCACCAGTGTAGCTAGGAATTGCCTTCTTTATGCACTTGAGTCCCTGGTGTCTGGTCTCTGAGTCTATCGGGGTTACTGCTGGAACCACCAACTGTCACTGATGTCTGTATGCTATAGCGTGCTCTTTGTGGATCCATTCACATTATGGCTATATGCAGGAGAACTTGCTACACATTATTGTACTGTGGTTATGGAGTGCAGTGCATTGCAATGCTATAAGGCTCCATTCACACTGAAGCTGATAAACTGAAGTTTTTGGGAGTTTGGGCATTTTTTTTAATAGCCCTTAAACTTCCCTCTATGCTATCCTATGGGGAGTTTATGGGCTGTTATCTGAACACCCTTCATTCAACATCAGTCTTAAAACCTCCAGACGCCGGTAAAAGCTGTTAAACGCGGTTTAACACTCTATACAGAGCGTTAAGCCTCATCAGGCTTTTCTCTGCCTCTATTCAAAATCAATGGTTCCCTATGGGAGCCCATTGATTTGAATAGAAGTCGCACCAGAAGTCGGATCAGGATGATCTGACTTGTGGCGTGACTTGTGTGCTGAGAATATTGAAGGGGAACCCCCCTGCCAAAATGAAAAAAACATTGACGTGGGGTTCCCCCCCAGGACGATACCAGACCCTTCAGTCTGGTATGGATTATAAGAGGAACCACCCACGCTAAAAAAATAAAATAAAATGGCATGGTGTCCCCCCAAAATCTATACCAGACCCTTATCTGAGCATGCAGCCCAACAGGTCAGGGCAAGCGCCCACCTTCCTGGACCTTACCAGGCCACATGCCCTCAACAAGGGGGGGTGGGTGCTTTGGGGCGGGGGGGCCACCCCAACGCACCTTGTCCCTATGTTGATGAGGACAGGGGCCTCTTTCTGACAACCCTGGCCGGTGGTGTCGGGGTCTGCAGGCAGGGTCTTATCAGAATCTGAAAGCTCCCTTTAACAAGGGGGCCCCCAGATCCTGGCCCCCCACCCTATGTGAATGAGTATGGGGTACATTGTACCCCTACCCATTCACCTGAGAAAAAGGGTCAAAAATAAACAGAGCACACAGGTTTTTAATGTATTTTATTAAGGCGGCTCCTGCATCTCTTCCGATTTCTTCTCCCTCCTCCAGCGATGTCTTCTCCCCCTGTCGGTTCTTCTCCAGAGAGGGGAGAAGAAATTGGAAGAGACGCCGGAGCTGTCTTAATAAAATATTTAAAAAACCTGTATACTGTATTTGTTTATTTTTGACACTTTTTTTTAGGTGAATGGGTGGGTACAATGTGCCATACTCATTCACATAGGGTGAAGGTCCGGGATCTGGGGGTCCACTGGTTAAAGGAGCTTCCAAATTCCGATAAGCCCCCACCCACAGACCCCCTACAACCACCGGCCAGGGTTGTCGGGAAGAGGCCCTTGTCCTCATCAACATGGGGACAAGGTGTTTTGGGGTGGGGGGCACAGGGCTCCCCTGCCCCAAAGCACCCACCCCCCCATATTGACCTGGTATGGTGCAGGCTGCATGCTCAGATAAGGGTCTGGTATGGATTTTGCAGGGACCCCATGCCTTTTTTTCTGGTGTTGGGGGGGGGGGGTCCCCTTCAGATTAATACCAGACCAAAGCCAATCCCACGACAATTTTCATTTTGGCGGTGGTTCCCCTTCAACATCCTCAACACACAAGTTGCGACTTCTATTCAAATCAATAGGCTCCCATAGGGAACCACTTATTTTAAATAGAGGCAGAGAAGCACGGCTAAACACGCATTGTCACCATTGCAAAATGCTGATAAAATCGCGTTTTTAACGCTGCTTTTTTCCTGGTGTTGGTACTAGCTTTTAACGTCAGTTTATCAGCTTCAGTGTGCATGGAGCCTAAATTACATACACATGCAAAAACAATTTTATGTTGTTGTTTTTATTTTGCTTTTGCATAGAATGGAGAGGGATTAGAACACCTGTCACTTTTTATTGCTGTCTGTGCCCCTGTTCTGTCAAAATATCCAACTCCTCAGAAACTCCAACTACTTAACGTCCGGTTTATTTAAACCATCAGTAATTGGAGATTTTGACAAATTGCTGTTTGGACACATCGGCAACCAAATACAGTCGGGTGCATGATTATGAGCGGAGATTGTTACTCTGCACTGATACTGGCCAACAAAATGGCCTCCTCTGAGGCGTCGGCAACTCTGTCTGTGTTTGCCACTGTGCTGTAAAAACAGCTATATCTTACTGTACTGTATTTGGTTGCCGGTGTTGTGTCCAAACAGCAATTCATCAAAATCTCCACTCATTACACCCCCATTAAAGTGGTTGTAAACCCTTACAAACCACTTTGACCTACAGGTAAGCCTAGATTAAGGCTTACCTGTAGGTCAAGGAAATATCTCCTAAACCTATACGGTTTAGGAGATATTTCCAAAAAGACAGCCAACGCTGTCTACGGCGCGCAGGCGCACTGGGCAGGCCGCAGATCGCGGCGATATGCCACGAGTGCCGGCTCCCGTGCGCATGCGCGGGAGTGACGTCATCGCTGCTTCGGCGAATCACAGCGCCAGAGCAGCGAGACCCAGAAGTCACTCCGGGATCCATGCGGCAGACATGAAGATGGAGGACCGCTTTGGGGGCTTCGTTCTCAGGTAAGTTATTCATAATGAGCTAGTATGCTATGCATACTAGCTCATTAGGCCTTTGCCTTGCAGGTTGCTCCCCCCCTCCCCATGGGTTTACAACCACTTTAAGGAGATTGACTCTTACTATTTTTCCTGTTCTTAATAGGAGTTAAAGGGAAAGAAAAAGAGTGAGGCCGCGTACACACGGGCGGACTGTTCGCCCAACTTTGTCCGCTGAACAGTGTTTCAGCGGACAGTCCGCTCGTGTGTGGGCTTCAGCGGACAGTTTCAGCGGACAGTCTGACGAACAAAGTTTTTCGGAATTTCCGTAAGACTGTCCGCTGAAACTTGGTTTGAGCGGACAGTCCGCTCGTGTGTAGGCTTGTTCGACAAACTAAGTCTCGCGCATGCTCAGAAAGAATTTACACGGCGAAGGTTGCATTGCAGTGTATTGGACGTCGAATTTCTCGTCCCGTCGTACGTGCCGTTCACGTCATCGTGCAAGTTTTCAGCGGACTGTTCGTTCGTCGTGTGTGGTCAAGTCCGTTCATGCTAATTTTGAACGGACTGTTTGTCAAACTGTTTGACGAACCTAGTTGGGCGGACAGTCCGCCCGTGTGTACGCGGCCTGAGTGTTTTGTCACCAAAACAGGAAAAGAAATCTTCCAATGAAGACACTAGTTCTGGTGACAACCAGGGGTTCCCTCGCTTTGGAGGGATTTCCTCCCACTTCCTGTTCTAGCAATGGGACAGGAAGTGAAGAGCAATCTCCCCAGTAGGACACAGATAGCAAAGAATAAACTATAGGGTTTATAACCCTCCCTTAGCCTCGGTTCACGCCACACCATATTCCTGTTCAATTCACATGCAATTTAGTGCAGTGCGATTTGAGCCCATATATTTTGCGTTTGGGGTGTTGTTAAGATTGCACTGACACCCGCTCCAGATCGCAAGGGCAGTATAATTTGAACACAGTGTGGGAAACGCGCACGGATCGTGGGTTCTTCTCACTTACTCTAGTGTGAACCTAGTCTTCGGCCAGCTATACACGGTTCCTCCAGAACCGGCTGAGATTGGAACCGTTAATGGGCAGGCTGAATGTACCAAGTTGATCGATCAATCATCTTGGGTAAAACTAGCCTGCCGGATTCGCTTGTGATTATCACAAGCGGCTGCTATAGCTTCTAGCGGTAATCACTGTCTTCTGCTGGCTTGGACTGCTTCCCCCACCAGGAGAAGACAATTGCTCAGCAGGAGGAATTCCCTTGTCAGCTCTGTCTGTGTTGATGGGGGCTACTGTACAAATTTCTTTCCTGCAACTAGTTGAAGGAAAATTTTTTGCACCATATATGGCCGGCCTAACTTTATCCAAAATGAAAGAAAAACGTTTTTTGCCTTTAGTTCTACTTTAACCGCTTGCCAACCGCCTCACGCCTATATACGTCAAAGGGCTCGTATAGACAGATTCACATACCTGTATGTTGCCCTTTAAGAGGCATCTGCGCGCGCTGCTGGCGGCAAGCTCCATGAGTCTAGTCGCGGGTCCCGCGGACTCTATTGCTGTGGGGATACCTGCGATCTCCTCATGGAGAGGAAGAACGGGAAGACACTAATGTAAACAAGCATCTCCCCGTTCTGCCTAGTGACAGTGTCACTGATCTCTGCTCCCTGTGATTGGAGCAGAGATCAGTGACGTGTCATACACAGCCACGCCCCCCTGCAGTTAGAAACACTCCCCAGGACACACTTAACCTCTACACTGCCACCTAGTGGTTAACCCCTTCACTGCCAGTGTCGTTTACACAGGAATCCGTGCATTTGTATAGCACTGATTGCTGTATAAATGACAATGGTCCCAAAAATGTGTCAAAAATGTCCAATGTGTCCGCCATAATGTCGCAGTCACAATAAAAATCGCTGATCGCCGCCATTTAAAAAAAATTCATAAAAATGCCATAAAACTAAACTATTTTGTAAATGCTATAACTTTTGCACAAAACAATCAATAATCGCTTATTGCGATTTTTTTTTTTTTACCAAAAATATGAAGAATACATATTGGAATACATATTTTTTTATATATATTTTTGGGGGATATTTATTATAGCAAAAAAGTTAAAAATAATGCATTTTTTTCAAAATTGTTGCTCTTTTTTTGTCTATAGCACAAAAAATAAAAACCGCAGAGGTGATTAAATACCACCAAAAGAAAGCTCTATTTGCGGGGAAAAAAGGATGTCAATTTTGTTTGGGAGCCAATTGTCAGTTAAAGCGACGCAGCACCGAATCGCTAAAAGTGCTCTGGTCAGGAAAGGGATAAATTCTTCCGGGGCTGAAGTGGTTAACGCAAGGCACAGTAATGTGTGCAGTAACAGCAGTCTGTCGGTGCAATCCTTCAGCATGCACACAGCTTTTTCTGTCTATAGTATAATGTACAACACATAGCTGTATAGGTTTTTTTTTTTTTTCTTCTTTTTTGTTAGGTAAGACCCAGTCCAGTAGCCATATTTGTTTTTCTGGTGTGACAGTTCCTGTCGATCCCACCATGTACTGTGCCAGCTGCAGATGGCATATCAGACCCTGCCCTTGCTCGGTCTTGTCTTACCTGTCACAAGCCATCAAGTGTTCTCTATTGTGAAGGTGCAGTGGAAGATGACAGTACACAGGCAGTAATGGAGACAGGTGTGTGCTCCAGGATCACATTCCACCAACCTAGAATCCTGCTGAGTTATAGAAACCATACAACTCTACAAGTAAAGAAACCATACAATTCTACGAGTAAAGAAACCATACAATTCTACGAATAGAGAAACCATACAATTGTACGAGAAGAGAAACCATACAATTCTACGAGTAGAGAAACCATACAATTGTACGAGAAGAGAAACCATACAATTCTACGAGTAGAGAAACCATACAATTCTACGAGTAGAGAAACCATACAATTCTACGAGTAGAGAAACCATGCAATTCTACGAGTAGAGAAACCATGCAATTCTACGAGTAGAGAAACCATGCAATTCTACGAGTAGAGAAACCATGCAATTCTACGATTAGAGAAGCCATGCAATTCTACGATTAGAGAAGCCATGCAATTCTACGAGTAGAGAAGCCATGCAATTGTACAAGTAGAGACGCCATACAATTCTACGAGTAGAGAAACCATGCAATTCTACGAATATAGAAACCATACAATTCTACGAATAGAGAAACCATACAATTCTACGAATAGAGAAACCATACAATTCTACGAATATAGAAACCATACAATTCTACGAGTAGAGAAACCATACAATTCTACGAGTAGAGAAACCATGCAATTCTACAAATGGAGAAACCATGCAATTCTACGATTAGAGAAGCCATGCAATTCTACGATTAGAGAAGCCATGC